>NC_083288.1:23334780-23639848 GCF_963506605.1 Zootoca vivipara | reverse complement strand
CCCCCCCCCCCCCGAATCCCTGTGTATATTTTTCCAGTGCAAACCGGTCCCCATTTCCCACCTCCCTTTCATGTTTTTAATTAAGCAGCTTTGTGTTACAACTGCCTAATCGCACTGGCTAATTAACTCCTGCCTTATCTCTTGGCTCACATGTGACGACTCCTGCACCTCGCAGAGCTGAAGCAGTTTCATGAACCTCCCTGTGAGGCGGATGGAAATCCTGGTTGGGATTTCCTCTGTGCTAATCCTGTCCCCGCTCGCCCTCTTTTGCAGCGGATTTGGAGTCCCACCTTGCCATGACCCGTGCCCAGCGCGTCCGGGCTGCCATGTACCCGGAGACGGTAGAGGACCGCTCCCTTCTCATCAGCACCCAAGTGGAAGGGCAGCAGACAAATGTTCAGCGACTGGCCGAGCCCTCCCAGATGCTCAAGTCGGCCATTGTGCATCTCATCAACTACCAGGATGATGCTGAGCTGGCCACCCGTGCCATCCCCGAACTCACCAAACTCTTGAATGACGAGGATCCGGTAAGGCTCTAGACCCCTGCGACTTGTTGGAGTCAGTTTGCCCTAGCAGAGTGGGTGGTCTGGAGTGTAGTTGGCATGTCAGTGATCCCGTACGTGAAGTGGTGTATACTGTGCTCCCACTGAAATTCTGCAACTTCTCTGCCCTTGAATCTTCAGTTTCAGTCTTCTGCAATTTACCCCACCCCACAAAAAAAAATTACCAAGTGTGCCTAGCTCTTACAACTGCAAAGGTTTTTGGCAATCTCTGGTGAAACCCTTGAAGCCCGAGAGAGTGATGAATAGCATTGTTAGCACGTAGAAGAACTTCAGCCCCCTTGATTCCTCCCCCCCCCAATGACTCACAGAAGTGGACTGGATCATGTCAAGAGATAAATCATTCTGATTTGTGTAACTAACACAGGGTGCAGAATTCGGCCACGCTTAGTGTTGAACGCTGGAGCTTTTAGGGCTGTCATCATCACCAGCAATGTGTAAAATTCAGCATAAAGAGAAGAGTGTCATTTTCATGTAAATAAGTATATAGGGAATTTTTAATTTTGTCTACTGGGTCCGCCCGTTGGTGTTGATGTAGTACACCTTGTCTGGTCTTTGACCGCAATAAAGATTGATTGCAGCACAATAGAACTGGGTGTTCGGCAGAACTCACTGCAGCTCCCTGTTTCATCCTTTCAGCTCACCTCTTAAATTCATTGCTTCCATTCCTTCCAGGTCGTGGTCAGCAAAGCAGCCATGATTGTGAACCAGCTGTCCAAGAAGGAGGCCTCGCGCCGTGCTCTGATGCAGTCCCCTCAGATCGTCGCTGCCGTGGTCCGAACCATGCACAGCACGAGCGACCTAGATACAGCCCGCTGCACCACCAGCATCCTCCACAACCTGTCCCACCACCGCGAGGGCCTGCTGTCCATCTTTAAGTCTGGGGGCATCCCAGCTCTTGTGCGCATGCTCAGGTGAATCTGCAGCCCTTGGCCCATCCCATGGATGCCTTTAAAATCATAGACACTGCCTTAGGCAGAGTCAAACCATTGGTCCATCTGGCTCAGTATTGTTACACTTGGCTGGCAGTGGCTCTCTGGGCTTTATCCAGGGTTCCATCCCAGTCGTCCTTCTAGAAGCCAAGGATCGAACCTGGGAGCTTTTGCATACAAATCAGATGCTCTGCTGTGAACTACAGCCTTCCCCCAACCCTACAGGGCTTTCTGAATTTCCAACACTCAGCAGAGCTTGATCTATCACTTCCCCCATTTTTGGAAGAGCTTGTTTGAAGAGTAAAGCTTGGAAATCCAAACAATGTATAGGACGCCTATCTGGGCTGCATTTGCACTAGGTATTCTGCTCAGGTTCTTGGCGGGTTGTAATTGCAGAAGTTTAGGGTGGTATTCGGTCCAGTATACCTGAAGGAGCGTCTCCACCCCATCGTTCTGCCCGGACACTGAGATCCAGTACCGAGGGCCTTCTGGCGGTTCTCTCGTTGCAAGAAGCCAGGATGCAGGGAACCAGGCAGAGGGCCTTCTCGGTAGCGCCCGCCCTGTGGAACACCCTCCCATCAGATGTCAAAGAGAAAAACAGCTACCAGATTTTTGGAAGACATCTGAAGGCAGCCCTGTTTAGGGAGGCTTTTAATGTTTAATAGATTATTTCATTTCATTTTTCTGTTGGAAGCCGCCCAGAGTGGCTGTTGGAAGCCGCCCAGAGTGGCTTAGTTTATTATTAAACTAAATTCACGTGCTAACCTAACAGGATTTCTTTTCCCCCTGCACCACCCCAAAATCTGCTCTGGTAGGTCGGGAGAAAGCCCAGAACATATTTAGAAAGGTGTGGGAGTGGGGAGGAGAAATCCTTGCACTGATGGAACATCGACCATAGCAATACCCTCAATCTTTGGTTTGTGCCAGGGCTCAGCCCTGAAACCTGTCAAGTCCCATTGTGATGTACATAATCCTCTATACTTCCAATGAGTAATTACAAGCAACCTACCCACACCTGATATTACAGGGAAGGGCCATATTTACTTGATCCTTCTCTACCTCTTAGCTTGACAAATAGCTGACCATGTCCCTCCCGGTGGTCGGTTAACCATCTCTTGAGTTGCACAAAGAACCTTGCTTGCACGCAGAACTAAAGCATACTAGCTTCAGTCACCCCCAAATTCCCAGGCACACCTGAGCACTTCCTGCTATTCCTATGCTATGCAAGCCTTGCTAGGCACCTGAGCTGCCGTGGCAGCTTGCCAGGTGAACGTCCACACCCAGCTGGCATAAAATGGAGCTGATGAGCAGTTGCCTTAACATGGAGGCGTCGCCTTTGTTTTTTGAAGCACAAGCCTCGGCGTGCCGTAGCTGAGCCTTGCTCGGTTTCCACTACTGCTTTTCCACAGTTTAGAAGTCCCGCAACCACTGCACCCTCTTCATATCTTGGCACCTTTTTTAATAGCCTCTCTGTGTGCCACGGTGGGACCACCAGAGCACAGAGCCGCATCCTCAGTGGCAGCCCCACAACTGAGTTGGCAGCAAAACTGTCCCATCATCTTGGTGTTGCTCTCAACTGAGCACCCTGAGAAAGGAGAGGAGAAGCCAGGGAGTGGGGACATAACTTAAGTGGATGGCAGGTGCATAGCTTGGTGACAGAGCGTGTGATCGCTAAGGCAGCGGGGCTTTATTTTAAGCATGTGCAGTGAGTCCCACTGTTTCTTCATTGCAGTTCACGTATGAATCGTTGCCTGTCTTGACCCCCTTTGGCAGTAGGCTGGAAATTCAAATAATAGAATTTTTTGTCTCCCACTGTTTCCCACCCCTTGGCGCACAGCTCTCCCGTGGAGTCAGTCCTGTTTTATGCCATCACCACCCTTCACAACCTGCTGCTGTACCAGGAAGGTGCCAAGATGGCCGTGCGCCTGGCGGATGGCCTTCAGAAGATGGTCCCCCTCCTGACCAAGAACAACCCAAAATTTCTTGCCATCACCACGGACTGCCTGCAGCTGCTTGCCTATGGGAACCAGGAAAGCAAGGTAAAGGGGGAGCCGTGCCACTAAACTAGGATGCTTCTCTTACATGGAGTGCGGGGCAGGAGAGACCCTGGGATCCAGTAACATAGAGCCTGAATTGGTGCTCAGAATATAAGCAAGTCTTCCCCACTCATGTTTGATTTTGGGTTGTGTCAGCTCCTGTTTACAAACAGCAAGGAAAAGGCTTCATGGAGAGAACATGCCCTAAGTTCTGGGGAAACTATTGAATGGACAGGTGCCATTCTCTGCACCCGCCCAGAGAAGCAGGAGATCATTGCTCTGTGTGCTTGCTTCTGCAGCTCATCATCCTGGCCAACGGAGGCCCCCAAGCGCTTGTTCAGATTATGCGCAGCTACTCATATGAGAAACTGCTCTGGACCACCAGCCGCGTCCTCAAGGTCCTTTCCGTCTGCCCCAGCAACAAGCCAGCCATCGTGGAAGCCGGTGAGTGGCTACAGTAGTGGAACGCTTTGTTAGGAGTCTGGAAAAGGGGTGCTTCATCTGGCGTCACACTTTGCTGTCTTCAGCAGCTGATGCCTCTAGAGTGCGCTGTGGCAATTGGTTCTCTTCATTGACTGTGCAAAGTATGTTCCCTAAATTTGCACTTTGCATTGGAGAACGTGCAAAGTGGTACGTTGAGTAAAGCGAGGAATGCTCAGCTTTCAGGACTCTCCCAGGAACTAGTTCAGCATGTACAAATTGACTAGAGGATACTGTTTCTTTAAAAACTCAGAGCAACAATGGGTCTTGCAAGTGGGGTTTCCCAGGCACTGATCAGGGCAACACCATCGTTGCTTCATCATTGCTATAGACTGGGCAAATAGCTAGCCTTTCAGTTACAGTAAGACCTGTGCACAGTCATTCTACTAGAAAGCAAAGAACCTCACACCACAGTCTAGTGTTGAAAGAGTTAGACTTAGAACTTGATCAAGATCTTTGCCTTTGACATTCCTGTGGGCAGGACCTGACTTCTTACTTAGGTATGGTGCCGGTTATTGTAAGGGTTTTAACATAACACAGCTTTTGGCGAGTCACTTCGCTAGCCTTGGTTTCCTTACCTGTATAATAGAAAAAAGCAGTGATCGGACTTCCTCTTGAGCATAGTCTTGAACACACAACAAAGATTTGTGTCAAGGAAATGTTCTTAGTGTTGCTTCATTATATATATCAACCTTGCAAAACGCTAATTAGTGCTGTCGGACTCCCTCTCGCAGCCTGTCTTGGCAGTTTGTGTCGTGCATGATAGCATTGCTGCAGCTGTAGCCGTGAGCTACATCCAACTTCCTTTCCAGCAGGAAAGACAGGGTTTAAATGCTAGTTATGTAGTGGTGGTTTAACACTGTTTGTCCAAGTAACCAAAGTAAAAGTAAATAAATTACAATTTTATAATCTCTTTTCTTCTTCCTCCTCCAACACATCCCAACAGGAGGCATGCAAGCTCTGGGAAAGCACCTGACCAGCTCCAGCCCAAGGCTTGTGCAGAACTGCCTGTGGACTCTGAGGAACCTCTCAGATGTGGCCACAAAGCAGGTGAGCAAGACTGGGCAGGGCCTCTTGCATTCTGCAGCAGTATATTTTTTTCCACGGGCACCTTTAATTTGAACCACCCATAAGCCCCACCTAGCAATTGTACCTAAGAGTTGCAGAGTCATGACCAGTAATCTCCTTCTGTTGGAGGATCACTTGGAGAAGGGAGTGGAGGAGTGGGGAATAGGGCAAGCCTTGATGATCCTTCACTCCTCTTTTTTGCTCTTGCGTTAGCAACTAGGGGGCCAGTTGACATTCCTCTGTGGCCATATTTGGCTTAGGGGATTCCAGCAGATGACCCTGGCCTTAGGGTCTAGCTAGCTTCTGACCTGGAGAGGTTGTAGCAAAATCTCATGACACTCCTGTTTGAGAAGGGGGAGTCTGAGAGAGAAACATGTTGGAATACTTCTTCCCCACACTCCTTTCTTCCCTTTTACGAAATTGTCTGGCCCCGTGGTGTCGTCTCATGACCTTTCTACCCCACCCACAGGAGGGGCTTGATGGTGTCCTGAAGATCCTGGTGAACCAGCTGAGTTCGGACGACATCAACGTGCTGACCTGTGCCACCGGCACCCTCTCCAACCTGACCTGCAACAACAGCAAGAACAAGACCCTGGTCACCCAGTCAAATGGAGTGGAGGCCCTGATACACACCATCCTCCGGGCGGGAGACAAAGAGGATATCACCGAGCCGGCTGTCTGTGCTCTGAGGCACCTCACCAGCCGGCACCCAGAGGCTGAGATGGCCCAGAATTCCGTGCGGCTGAACTATGGCATCCCCGCCATTGTCAAGCTGCTTAATCAGCCCAATCAGTGGCCGTTGATCAAGGTATGAGTGGAGGGAGGCCACTGGCTGAGCACTTATGCGTATACGTAGTGTACCTTACTTCAGATTGCTAAAGCAGTGGCTTTTCACATGTCAGGAAAACAATCTAGCACAGTCCTAGGAGGCTGTGCCACGTCAGAATGGGCGGTCATGGTTAAACCTTTCTCCATGTCAGAAACTCCCTGACCATCACGGAAAGCTACTGTATTAGGGATTGTAGTAGTTTAGCTTTCTCCCATGCACTTTTCTCTTGGCGTGCCACGAGGTTTCATCAACACCAAGGGAGCGTTTGATCACATGGGTCTCCAACACTTTTTAAAATATCATTTTTTTTCTTTATTGAAAGATTAAAAAGTACTAGTTACAGGTAGGTAGCTGTGTTGGTCTGCCATAGTCGAAACAAAATAAAAATAAAATCCTTCCAATAGCACCTTAGAGAGCAACTAAGTTTGTCATTGGTATGAGCTTTCGTGTGCATGCACACTGGTATCTGAAGAAGTGTGCATGCACACAAAAGCTCATACCAGTGACAAACTTAGTTGGTCTCTAAGGTGCTACTGGAAGGAATTTTTTTATTTTGTTTCGATTAAAAAGTACGTAATCACAAGTGCACAGAATAAGATAAGACACAAAAAAGAAGGGGAAAAAACAAATAGCACCTATGTAGAAAACAAAAACAGAGTGGGGGTGGGGGACTTACATACATTACAAGAAATGGTTATTGTAGTTAACTAGACCATAACCTATTACGGTATTTATATTGTTGATTTTGTCCATGGCAAGTTTACGTTTCTACCCAACCTGTTCATGTGTAGTGATTTTGTACATATCTTCAATCTAATCGTGGAAGGGAGCTGCATTTTTATTTTTCCAGTTCATCAATACTGTACCTGACTTTCTGCTGCTGTAAGAGTGCAGAGAGTCACTTCACATTGTCCCTTCGTTATATTCCATGTATTGGGTTTATAATTCAAAATCACATGGTCTCCATCTTAAGGTGGTACAGCCCGCCTAATACTACTTTCAGCTAAGCTGCAGGGGGGCTCCTTGCCACACTGTGGAATTTGAATTTGTGTGCTGGGGAATGATGATGTTGTTGTGGATGTAGGAACGATGGGAGCAATCGGCGTAGATGTCCGAGATCTGTATGGCCGGTTGGTATAACACCATGGCTAAGTGCATTTACCTGTGAGCTAGGAAGGCTTCGCTTCCAAATTGCAGCTCGGCTGTAAGATAATTGGGCAGCCTTCGACAGAGCAGCCTCTTCTGTAATATGGGGATGATGAATAACACCAGCCCAACCTTTCATGCCAGTTGTCCAGATTGCTTAGATGACACAAGTGCTTAAGGGCATGGTGCTTTTCCCTTATATAATCTTATAGCAGACATGGGGTCTCTAGGTGCAGATGGGAGAAGAGAGTCTTCCTCCTGGAAGAAGGTTGAGAGAAGGGGGTTGGTGGGTATGAGAGAGAGGAATTGCTCTGTTGGCTAGCCTAATCCAGTGGTGCTCTTGTGTTTGGTATTAATTTGGAGCAAAGGAGCAGGGACCGCATTGTTCTGCTCTGTTTTCTGACTTCAAATGCCGAGGGTGGGGTAGGGATGGGGAACACCAAGCACCTTGCAGAGCTTCCTGGTTTTGCCCTTGGCCAGCGTCCTCAAGGTGTGCCTCTTTCCTTCTTCTCCATGCTCATAGGCTACCATCGGCCTCATCCGCAACCTGGCTTTGTGCCCAGCCAACCACGCCCCCTTGCAGGAAGCCGCCGTCATCCCGCGCCTGGTTCAGCTGCTGGTGAAAGCTCACCAAGACGCCCAGCGCCACGCAGCCGCTGGCACACAGCAGCCCTACACGGTGAGAGGCCAGGGAGGGTGCTGGCTTGGGCATGGGATCCTAGCCGGCTGAAAGCCCCCTTAATACAGCCGGTCCCTGTTTTCATTTCATTTTGCACCTCTGGAGCGATAGTCACCTTCGGTGTAGCAATAACATGTGAGGTGCAAGCCCAGGGAGCAGGCAGGTCTGCACATCCAGCCCCTAACAGATTTCTTTCTCGTTCAGGATGGGGTAAAGATGGAGGAGATCGTGGAAGGCTGTACGGGGGCATTGCACATCTTGGCTCGCGACCCCATGAACCGAATGGAGATCTTCCGCCTGAACACCATCCCGCTCTTTGTACAGGTGGGCGCATCCAAGAGGAGGGGAGGAATGCCATAGGGATGTGTGGGTGGTGGGACTTGGCACCCTTGAGTCGGGTAAAGTAGACTTGGAACAGAGAGAAGCAAATCCCCATGAAGCTTTCTTGGTGGCTCTTGTCCATATTGCCCCCCACCCCCATCTCAGCCTAGTGTTTCCTGCACACACCATTCTAACTTCCTCAAAAGAAAGGCAGGATACTTGGGTGATGTAATCATGAGGTCCTTTGAAAGCATCACCTGTATTCTCTTTTTTAAAAAAATATTTTTTATTCAGTTTCACATTTAACATTTCCATTCATATATATATATAAATCATGGTCATATACAAATAGGATTCTCTGAATCCCTAGAGTTCCCTCCAGAGGTTTCATAGTTATTCTTTTTTCAACTGCACCGTATAATGTTCGCTATATTTCCTTAAAACTCAATTGTTACCATAGTTCTTGTTACATTGCAGGTGTTGTTAAAATCCTGCCAATGTTTTTAATTGTTTATAGTGTTCTTCTAAATAGCTTACAAATTTCCCCAATTCTTTATTGAATTTGTTGTCTTCTTGGTTTCTGATCTTCCCAGTCATTTTTGCCATTTTGGCATAGCCCATCATCTTTGTTAACCATTCTTCTCTGGTAGGGACTTTGTCTTCCTTCCATCTCTGGGCCAGAAGTATCCTCGCAGCCGTCGTTCCATACATAAACAGTCTTTTCTGCTCCTTTGGCATTTCTGGACCTAACAGTCCTAATAAAAAAGCTTCTGTTTTTTTCCACAAAAGTTATTTTAAACATTTTTTTCAACTCTTTATAAATCATTTCCCAATATGCTTTCATTATCTTACACGTCCACCACATACGCCTTCTTTCTCTGCATTTCCAGCAGATATTTGTAGCTGTTCTCTATATTTTTGTTAATTTAGTAGGAGTTAGGTACCATTGGTACCTAGCATCACCTGTATTCTCAAGGCCTTGCTCATCTCCCTATCTTGCTTGTGTAGTTTGGCTTGAATCAGTTTTTTGGGGGGGGGGGAGTGTCTTACCATTTAATAACAACAACAATTAAATGTTTGCCATTCACCCACTGCCCCTAGGCATTGTATGTAAAGCAGGGTTTCATAGTCCTTTGCTAGCAGGGACATGATACACAAGGAACGCCGAGGAAGGGCAGGGAGCAAAACGGAATGAAGTAGAAAACCTTCTCTTGCTTACACTTCCTGCCTTTGTTCGCTTCCCCCCTGACCGCAGCTCCTGTACTCTCCAGTGGAAAACATCCAGCGTGTGGCAGCTGGTGTTCTGTGTGAACTGGCGCAAGATAAGGAAGCAGCTGACGCCATTGATGCAGAGGGGGCCTCAGCACCGCTGATGGAGCTCCTGCACTCCCGGAACGAAGGCACAGGTAATGGGCTGTGTGTGTGCATTTCTCCCGCTAAGATACAGAGTTCTGTGTGGTTCCCTTTGCTGTTGCATGCTCCAGCTTCCTCCATTCAACACTTCAATTAGCTTAATTACCTAGTGTTGAAAATGCGTTACAACAAACATTACAAGAGTGAGATTAAATGTGTGAGAGTGGCAAATGGTTTGGGGGTTTCTATATAAAAGGCAACATGGGCTTACTCAGAGTTAAGTAATTCCAAGCAGGCAACTGTTTCCTCTCTGAGTAAGGAAAATGCAGCATCCGACTTTTCCAGTGAAATGGAATCGATTAAAAGGAGGATGAACAAGGACTGTGTTGAATCTCAAGCTCATCCGTAGTTTAGCACAACACGGACAGGGCCAAACAAATTCCAGCAAGCCTTAGATTGCATGCTTCCCTTTCTCTCGTCCTCCTTCTGAGTTGCTGGGAGGAAAAGGTTTGGGAGCTTTCATTTCAGCTTTTGCATAACTGCTTCCTTTTGTCCAAACTGGGTATTGTGGTTAGTATCAATTGAAGCAATGATTTCAAGTTGGCTTATTACAAACAAGCTATAGTTAATGCTCACATTGCACTAAACTATGGCTTAGTGTGAAGTCTGAATACAACCAATGTTTTTTCTCTGGGAACATTTCCAACTTGGAGAAAAACAACTCATGAAAGTTGTTCCATGGTCTGGTCCAGTCCTATTTGCTGGAGATAAAAATTGGAAGAGACTTGTTAGTGACCAGCGATCTTTTTAATGCAACAAAGGATCCAGGAGTTATGCAAGGATTTAGCTGGATGACCTCATGAACTGAGCAATGGAAATTTGACAGTGAATAGTAGAGTATGAGGGTGTGTAGTTGATGGACAGTCAGCTGGCTGAAAAGAGATGAAGGAAGGATATTGGTTGCAAAATGCCTGTGAGCTACTGATGTGATGTAGCAGACATTGAAGGCAGTTCTCAGACTCACTGGGCTTTTCTAGAAAGGATAGATGAGGCAAAGGAGAAGGAAGCTGAGAAAATTAAAAAGGAATAAAATCCATCAAGGTGGTAAACACAGCCATTGCCAACAGGTGTTAACAAAATGGGAGATTTGCTAAAGGGCCTCTTGATTCCCCCCCCCTCTCCCTCCAGCTACATACGCAGCAGCGGTGCTGTTCCGCATCTCGGAAGACAAGAACCCGGACTATCGGAAACGCGTCTCTGTAGAACTTACCAATTCGCTCTTCAAACACGATCCTGCCGCTTGGGAAGCAGTGAGTGTCTATAATGTTTTGGCAGGGAGGGGCTAGTGTGACAACTTGGAGCCAGAGCAGACCGCCGCCCCCACCCCCTTTCCCCAGTCTTCTCACTCACCTTGAATTTGCTTGCGACATTTATATTCTTATTTTGGACGTTTGATGAATGACTTCTGGAAAAGGAAGGTGCCCGGAGTACTTAAAAGTTGATGGTAGTGTTCTAACATTCAATATTGGGACTTTGGGAATAAATAAACTACCCCTCAGCATTCAAAACGTGAAGATATTTTGAAACTCGGGCACCTGAATCTCACTTCACACTTGCTCAGTTTGGTCCTAACATAATTGGTCATAAGAGAACCGGAAGGGGTTACTGGGTCATCAAGACAAACCCTCTGCCTGTTGCAGGGACCCTGCTTCAAGCAATGTTATGAGAGAGAGAGAGAGAGAGAGAGAGAGAGAGAGAGAGAGAGAGAGAGAGAGAGAGAGAGAAATGCCCCACCTCTTCATGTTCAGTGGTGTTAACAGCCTTGGACAAGGGTTCAAAACTTAACTTCAGCATTTTGCCCAAGGCACTCATTGCCTCATGAGGTGGCTCCCACCATAGCAGGGTTGTTCCAGCTGTGTTCTAGGAAAACCTACGTTTGTTCCTGCATCACACACTTGGGACCAGAGAACACATTTCCCAGGAAACTGCCTTTTGATCTAGTGATTTATTTATTTCTAAATGAAGTCCAGCAGTGGTTTCGGGAGGGAGGGATGTTGAGTGCTCTCCACCTGCAGGACAAATGGCAGCCGTGGGAGCAATTTCCATCAGGAAAACAGCATGAGAGTAAAAGGCTTGCCCTCCTCTTCTTTCCCCACACCAAACTGCTTCACTGTTCCAATCAGTTTGGCACCTGCACTTCATTAGAAACTAAAATACTAGGCCATGCAGCCATAACTGCCTGCATAACAGGTGAATTGGCCCTCCACTTCACATGGGCCAGCGGCAAGACATAAAATACCTGGTCAGCATCCCGTGTGACCTTGAATGTACCCAACTTCCTTAAAGTAACCCAGTTGGATGTTTGCCCAGCCCATTGTTTGGTGGCCTCCAGTGACCTGTTGTCGTCATCCTTTCCCTGAAGCTCTTGTTTCCGTGTTTTGTTACCCACTAAAGTTGACGTGTTTTTTTTCCTGCCCGGCGAACAATCTAAACCTGTTTGGCCAAGTTCAGGACAGTGGTTGGAATACTTTTGGAGAGCTTCACTTGCATAAAGAATTTGAAAATGGTCAAAGTGGCCAAAGGGACTACCAGTGCATTAAAAACAGTCAGAGTGGCCTGCTCATGGTGAACCCACTTGCTTAGCAAATATAGTCTCCAAGCCTCTACCCCGGGACAGAAAAGCGTGTGTCTCTCTCTGTTACACCCATCGTGCCTGATCATTGGCCAGCCAGCTGGGACTGATGGGAGTTGGAATCCAACAACCTCTGGAGGGCCACAGGCTCCCCACCTCTGCTGTATCCCATCAACTCTGGTTTTGGGGTGGTCACTAACTCATGGGCTAGGAGTTCAGCAGACTGGGTTTTCCCTCGTCAAGCATTTGCGGATCCTGGGGGTTCACTGGTTTCTGGGCACGGGCAATCCAGATGTTCACAGCTCTCAGCGGCACAAACTCAGCTAAAGAAGATATTGGCCCACAAAGCGGTTGTCCTGAGGCTGCCATGGGAAATCTGAGTTCAGAATACCCCAAGAGCATCTTGGGGTTAACTTGGGGTCTCAGCAAGGCTTCTGCTACCATGTTGTGTGAACATCCATCTCTTCTCCACAGGCCCAGAGCATGATACCCATTCATGAGCCATACGCAGATGGTAAGTATGAGCTGCCAGCCTTCCTGTCCCTGGGTCCCCGTTCCTAAAAGGTGGGGAGGTGGGAGCTGGCTGAGAGCAAATGGAGCTTGGTGAGGCACTGCCCAACTTTCATCAGAAAACCAGCCTTCACCGCCTGCTCCCCTATAACATTTAAGCACATGGGACATTCTCCTTTTCCGTTGCAATAGAGCTGGATGGAGGTTACCGCAGCATGTACCCCTCCGACATCCCCATGGATCCTATGCATATGGACATGGATATGGACGGGGACTATCCCATGGATGCATACAGCGATGGCGTGCGGGGGGCTTACCCGGACCATGTTCTTTCCTAAGGTGCTCTTTGGGCAGGGCTCAAGGTAAGAGCATCTCCAGATGCATTTTGGAACCGGACAGTTAGTTGAATCAAAATCCAACAGAGAACGGAGTCAGTTTGCTTGTTCCTGGGGGTACAAACACTCTCTGCGCCCTTTTATTTGCCTGCAAAAATGTCACTTTGTTGTTGTGTTTTCCCTGCTCCAAATGAAAATGGGAGGCATGTGGATTAATTTTCAAGCTCAGTTTAAATGGCATGGTAAATTGGAATTCGCCTAGACTCACACACACCCTTTTTCTCCTACTGTGCAACCGCAACAAGAAGTTTGAAGTTTTTGCTTAACCATAGCATGTTGTGTCTTCTGAACCAAGAAACTAAATGACATTGACTCTCATATGTTTGAAACACGCCAGCTTCCAAACGTGGCACGTGAAACTCGGCTGGCTCTGCAAACCTTGGTCAAACGTTAGCTGCAGTTGTTAGGATTTGGATGTAACACTAAACCATGGTTAACTGAAATTGGAAGGAACAGCTTTCGAGATCCTGCTGGCTATGCTGGAGGGGAGAAGAAAGGAGGGGGGGGGGAGCCCAGGCTTGTTCCCTGTCATGGTATCCAAGCATGGCCTTTGTGTGGTGGTCTCTCCTCACCCCCAATTCCTAGACAAAATAAAGCTTTGTAGGTTTGCTACAAGCAGCATAAAATCATGGTTGCTTTTGTTGGGTCAGACCAAATGTCCGCCTGTTCCAACTGTTTATCTCCCAGCAGCCTCCACCCAGTTGCCCCTCTAAGACATCGTAGGTCTCCTGTGGCTTGCCCCTAGCTTCTAGTAAGAAGAGAAATAAATACTGCTGTTTCACTTCTGGCTGTTGTGGCTTATGCCCATTGGTAGACATATCCTTTGCGAATTTGTTGAAAAATTCTCCCATTTCTTTGTGTCGCCTCCAAAGTTGCTTATTTTCAACACCTACTAGTGGAACAGCTACTGTATTCCGAAAGAGAGAGAAAGCTTTGCGCCCGAGATCTAGAAATTTGCCAGTGCCTAAAAACAAAAGGGGTTGTTCTTGACAGCCCGACTGCCAAATTGTCTTCCTGGCTAAAATGGAGGTTGCTACTCAATTGACAAGGAACCAAGAGACCTTTTGCTCGTCAGACTAGGTTACTGGGCTTGATGGACCAAGCGGTCTGACCCTGATATATAAAGCAACTTCCTATATCACAAACAGAGACGTGCTCTCTAGCATTGCTGAGTTCTTTGTATCTTGCAATTCTGACATGCCCTTCTCTCCTGCCCCCCCTCCCTTTTCTCTTGCTCCACAGATGTTTTCTTAACACAGAAGAGGGCAGCCTCAGTGCTCAACTCCGGGGCACTTGGGAGACAGAAGTGCCTGAGAAAGATGACAAACTCTTCCTTTCCCTGCGAGGAGGTTTTATTTTCTAAAACGAAACCATTTCCCCCTCCTGTGGGCCTATGGGAAAGACCCTCACCCCCCCAAGACCCTCCTATCCAGGACTGCTTCTAACAATCTTGTAATAACTTTTTATCAGCAGTCAGCTCCTTTCCCCCTGACTTTAATCAACCTCTCCCGTTTATCCCCTCTGCCGCTTCACCAAACTTTCCCTAAATCTGGGAAGCATTCCCAGAACTGCCATTGGGTCCTTATACGAGTATTTTTCAAGCACACACCCACACCCACACACAAACTCCCCTCACCCCAGCCATTTGTGGTGCAAAACTTAACTCTTTGCCATTTGAGATACATATATCTATATATATTTTCTCCCCTGTTTGCACTTCTAATGCGTTGTCATCTAGGAAGTGAAGAAAACGGTTTTCCTTTTCTCTCTTCTACTTTTTTTTTTAACTTTCTGGGTTTTATTTTTAAATAAAGAGCAGCCAATGGGTGTGAGAGTTTGCCAAGAAATGAACAGCTTTGCATTTCCCATTTGTTCATTTGTTTTTTAGCCCTTGACAAATGTCTCTGTGGGCTTTGGCGCCCCAGCTGAAGAATCTCTTAAGCCCTCCTGCAAAGAGGAATGACTAACCGTTTTAAGAAAGCTGTCCTTCTACTGACCATCTCTTGCACAATTTTAACCCCGAGTTGTCCTCCTTTTCCTCTGTCCTCCCCTCACCCCCACCCTTCCTGGTGATTGGCGTGTTTCTCATCCTCCTCCTTCCTCCCTCCCTCCCCCCCCCCAACCCTCTTCCTCCTACTAATGCATTTTTAAAAGCAGCTCTCTCAATGTGATGGCTTAAGGCTTCCACTGGAAAAGGGATCGATGTAGCTGCAAATGTACTTCAGAAGATTTTATTATTATTTCTCTAAGGGATTTTTTTGTATAGACCAAAGCTTAAAAAACAAATAAAAACTTAAACCCAACCCTGCAATGCAAATGGGGTTGATTTCTTTGTGTTAACATTAGCTTCTGAGTGGCAGACTGAAATTCTGAAGAGGGGAAGACGGCTGAGCAGAAGGAAGGAAGGAAGGAAGGAAGAGAGAAAGGACAGTGGAAGAATATGCCCGGATGCAGTTTATAAGTGCGCAGGCCCTGTTTCATTGGGGAAATGTAGGGTTGGCCCAACAGCCTAGTAGAAGACGAACTAGGATTGTAATATATATATATTGGGAAGCTGATCGACTTGCTTGATTAGGCCAGGGAAAATTTATTGGAGAGAGAATGAAAAAAAGCATTGGCCTCTCTGAGTGGTGTGCTTTGTGTGCGAGCTTGTAAATAAGTTTGTGTTTCTCAAAAATAAATCAACATTGAGGTTTGGGGCACACTACGCATTCTGACTTCAACTGGTTTTAAATGCAGGTTAAATAATTTTTTAGGTGAATTGGCTTAACTCATCAGGTGTGCAAGAGTAGAACTTTTAGAATCAGAAGCAGCTGTTGGAATATGTGAATTTTCTTTTTCCATGTGATCGACTTTAGTAGGAACATTACCTTCCTGAAGGTGGAGTTCCATACAGCCCAAACCACACTGGGACCTTTTTTAAATATTACTTTTAATTGCATCAGCTATCCATAACCCTTTGCACCAATCCACCCTGTTAACTATTCTTCCCAAGGAGAGGTTGTCAATTAGAAATGTGTAAAGTTGGTAGGGAGGGGGGAGAGTTTAACAAGGCCAGGGATCAGGGAGGTCTGCCTGTTAATCCTTAAAATAAGCAGGATTTGGTGACTGCAGAAGTGAAAGAAACATGCCATTCACTAAACATTTTAGGATTCAGCTCTTGACGCTGGAAATGGGGTTCAAGAGCTTGGCTCTGCTGTTGAAGAAACGGTTGAAGAAACTGTGTGTTTAGGCGTCCCATAATAATTGTGCCACATACACAGAACAAAAGTTGCTACACCAGTCTTCACCTTGCAGCAGTATGGTTGAACGTTAACCAGTCTCCTGATGCCCTGCCAACCTGTGAAGTCATCTGTTTGATTGTAGTTCTGGTCTCTGCACACCATTTCCGGAGCGGTGCTGGCCGAAGGTCATCTCACTCTCTTTACTGTTCCTGGCCTTAAAAGCCATGGTTATTTTTTTCCACTTTTATCCACCCTTCCATGTTGAAACTGGATCTCCCACCCAGTGCAGGTATGGGTGGGCTAGATGCTACACTTAAACCATGCACTGTAATTGCCCACTAAAGTTGTCCAAATCCTATGTCACAGAAAGAATTCTACAAACCAGTACAAAGGATGCAAATGAACAGATGGGTAGGCTTGCTTTGCATAGTTTTATGCCCTGAGATCTTTTGGTGAAGGGTGGTATATGAATCTAATAAATAAAAATAAAATAGTTTATTATGCAGAGCTCTTTGTCCCATAACTTATTCGCCCACGGAAGGTCCCACCTCCGTATCCCTGAAATCTGGGTTCGTTCATATAGCTGCGACTTCTGAAACTTCACCAGACATTCCTCACATAAATCTCTGTCTCTGCACCAGTCTCCAAGCAGCGAGTGCGAGTGGCGCCATGCTTTCACCAGCAACTGCATTTTTGGGGTGGGTGGGAGGAGACACATATACATCTGGCAGACACTAAGGATATACATCTTTTGCTCACGCTTTACAAACACCCAGGTAAATGCAAGGGGGG
This sequence comes from Zootoca vivipara, assembly GCF_963506605.1. Taxonomy (NCBI): domain Eukaryota; kingdom Metazoa; phylum Chordata; class Lepidosauria; order Squamata; family Lacertidae; genus Zootoca; species Zootoca vivipara. Next base: position 23,622,891 of record NC_083288.1, on the reverse strand, counting down.
GGAACCACAGATGTTTCAGGGTGCACTTCTATTGCTTGTGCTTTTGTGGTGTTTGCTGCCGGAAACAGCTATTTGTGGCAAACAATTGCGTAAAGCATGGAGCTGCCATTATCCCTGTGAGAAATAATCACTTTGGTACGCTTTGACCTTTAAACTATGAAACGAGCTGATGAAGAATAAACCGAAACAGGGCCTTGTCCTGGATTTCTAAAAACTGGATTGCTACTGGAATTTGTTTTACTATTATCAACTTAAAACTTTCTAAAAATTATTCCTTTACCTGGCCAGAGCTCTTGGAATCTTCACGTTTAACAAGGTAACATCCGCTAATAATAATAAAAAATAATAATAATTTATTATTTATACCCCTGCCACTGGGTGGCTCTCAACAAAATATTAAAAATACAATAAAGCATCAAACATTAAAAACTTCACTAAACAGGACTGCCTTCAGATGTCTTCTAAAAGTCAGGTGGTTGCTTATTGCCTTGACATCTGATGGGAGGGCGTTCCACAGGGCGGGCGCCACTACCAAGAAGGCCCTCTCCCTGGTTCCCTGTAGCTTCACCTCTCGCAGTGAGGGAACCGCCAGAAGGCCCTCGGAGCTGGACCTCAGTGTCCGAGCTGAAGTGCCTCTGCTGCATTAACCAAGGGTCAAGGCAGTCTAGCATTCTGTCTGCTGAGCAGCCCACAAAGGAGAGCAAGAGAGGCAAATACAACCAAGTTAGTGTGTGCACAACTTTTTTTGTGGTTGGGTATTTACCTGCACTTAATTCAGTGACCTGGTTCTTGGGATTAAGCGGGAGGGTGCTGGTGCAGAGCCTTACCTGCCCCCCCCAAGCTCCTCAGCTTCTTATCTCTGCCTCCCCAAGTGTGCCTTATTCCTGAAGCCTGCTGAAGCAAGTCCCCCCCCCCTCCATATCCCGTGAACTGCTTAATCCCTGCAGCATGGCAGAAGGATGGAGTTAGGATCAAAGGGAGTTGGGGAGTAAAAGCTGTCTCCATGCATGCCTCGTTTTTCCAGCATCAAACTGCTCTCCCTCTGTCCTGCCTGCTTTCTACCATGAATGGGATTTGATTTTGCAGAGATTGGATATGGGTGTAAAGGAACAGGAGGAGACTAGCAAGACGAGTAACAAAAACGAGAAGGAAAGTAGCCGGGGTTCCTTCTTCAGCTCTGAAAAAATTATCCCAGAAGAGGTTATAATCATGATGCTAAGCAAAATTTTATTTCTTCTATCCCTTATGAACCAGACAAGTAAACACCTTTTTTTAAAAAGTAAGATTTCAAGGTCAGATGAAAGTATACCACAATTTTGTTGGCACACAGAAAAATCAGTGTCATACAGGAGTGCAGAATTCGGCTTAATACCAATCTCTGCTTTGACATAACAGCTAGCTGCCAGCTCATACGACTGCAGGGATGTGTGTGAAATGAAATGTCAGGAGCCGGACAGGTGGCTCAATGACATTTCAAAGGGTTGAGGAAGGAGGGGTGCCCCATATTCTTAATTCCTTTCCAGCAGTAACAGAACCAGCAAATTAGTGTGGGTGCAGAATGAACTGCAGAATAAATTAGGCGGCGTTTTTAAGAAGTTACCCACAGTAGGTCGTTCATGCTGCAACCCAGTTGAAGGTGGGTTAACTCACCAAGCCGGGTTAAATTCCACACTGTCCTGTCCTCGATTAACTGGTGGGCTAGCTAGCCAACAAGTAAAAACTGGGACTGTGCGAAAGTCCCAGCTCTCCAGTGTTTTACATTTGATTCTTTCTTTAAAAACAAGGGATGGCTTTTTCTTCCACCTTGTATCCCAAGCCAGTGGATGATAGCTTCACCTTGAAAAGCAAAGTAAGGGTGATGTGTGCACATTGATGACTGTAAATCAAGACTAGCTTGTCCTCCAGATGTTTACTAGACTATTTTCCATTATCCCTCACCATTGCCTTTGCAAGCTGCGGCTGATGGGAATTGGTATTCTGGCAAACATCTGGAGAGCCACAGATGCCTCGTTCCAGCTGTGCATAAGGTTCTGGCTTGAAGTTGGCCTCGTGAACTGACTGCTGCCCCTGGTGAGAGGAGATGCCCCATTCCTAATGTCAAAGTAAAAATCAACTCCATCCTGAGCTGGTCCCACTGCCTGGGAGCCCCACCTCCACCGCCTTGCGTTTGGGTGAAGAGTGGCAGAATTTGAAAGTGCTGCTAATAAATATATTTGAACAGTGTTCCGGTAAGCAGGTTTTGAATTGGCGGGGATGTACCTAGACTACCTTGCTAATGTGAATCGGCAATAGCATCCTCTAGCCTCGCGCAGGACTGCAGCTTGTTGCCTTGGCTGTTCTGTTCTGCACTGGCCTGTCAGTTAATACATTCTCCTCACCTGGGAGACAGGACCTGTCAGATCCTGTTAATCAGGCTACAGCAAGGCAGAGAAGGAGAACTATTCCTGGCAGGACGAGCAACATGTCCTGGTAGAAATAAGGTGCTGTGTGCAGCCTCTGGATGAGAAACATTAAAATGGCGCACGAGTGCGATGCTGGAATTCATGGGCCCAGATAAAACTCCCTGGCTGCTTGTGTTCCGCGGCCGATAAGAAGGCTGGAAATTAAACTTGCAGGGAGATCCCCTGGGGACATGAGCTTTCCTTCCCCAACTTGGGCATGTGCTTGTTCTCCGCGTGGCTGCAGGCGCTGCCACCCACCTGAAGCGAGCATAAGTGTATGCGTCCACATCACCTTGTTCTCTTTCCCTAGGTGAAATGAAGCAGTTTCCATTCTGCCTGCCAAAACATTGTGAATAGTACAAACCTGCCCACAATCAACTCCGGCAAGCCTAGTTAAAGCAGAATTTTAAAAAGGAGAGTTTTGGTGCTTCCATGCAGCACTTGGCATCCTAAGAAGTTTATCTCCAGAATTATTATTATTTTAATTTTTCCTCCCTGGAACAGAGACAGGCAGAAGCAGTGCCCAGGACTGTAGGCGTGCATAGCACATTTCATGTGCACCTAGGGATTTCTAAGGTGAACATTTTCTGAATGCAAACTCATACTCTGTCATAAATGACATATTTTTATTCATCCTCACCAGAAGCCCTGTTTTCTTGTGGGACATCGGGGTGTATGTGGGCACACCCAGGACATCCTGTGTGGTCACTTATGCCCAGGATGATGAATAAGAATTGAGAATGTCCAGAAAGGAGGGGGGCAGGAAGAGAAGATAGGGCAGTGGCCTAGAGTTTTATCCTTCTGTTGATGGGTCAGGAGAAAGAGAGTGGCTCTCCAAAAGCATGTTTGGGTTAAAGGCGGGTCCCAGGCAAGATTACAACTGAGCCTTGGCTACTGTAAATTACATACCTTACAGCATCTGGGGTATCCAAATTGGAATGCTCGCTTTTTCGGTCCTGAGATCTTGCGGGAGCCAGCTGACTCGTGCCACACCAAAAAATGGGACATTCCGGGATCCAATCAGAAGCCGGAATTTCTTCTGTAATAATAATAATATGTAATACTAATAATTTATTACTTATACCCTGCCCATCTGACTGGGCCTCCCCAGCCACTCTGGACGGCTTCCAACAGAATATTAAAACCATGATAAAACATCAAGCATTAAAAACTTCCCTAAACAGGGCAGCCTTCAGATGTCTTCTAAAAGTTAGATGGTTGTTTATTTCCTGAGGGTGTTCCACAGGGAGGGCGCCACTACCGAGAAGGCCCTCTGCCTGGTTCCAGGATGTCCTACTTAAATCAGGCCGGTTGAGCAGTGTGAATTAAAATCGGTCTCGCTGCACAGCTATCTCTCTCACATAAGCCCAGTTGAAAGTGAGCAGGCTTCCTCCTGAGCGACCTCGGGCAAACTGGTATTCTTCCCAGCTAAGAATAATTTTTTAAAATAATTTTATTATTTATACCCTGCCCATCTGGCTGGGTTTCCCCAGGCACTCTGGGCAGCTTCTAGCACACACACACACACACACACACACACACACACACACACACACTGTCAAATATTAAAAATCTTACTGATACAGGGCTGCCTTCAGATGTCTTCTAAAAATCTGGTAGCTTTTTTTCTCTTTGACATCTGATGGGAGGGCATTCCACAGGGCGGGCGCCACTACCGAGAAGACCCTCTGCCTGGTTCCCTGTAGCTTTGCTTCTCGCAGTGAGGGAACCACCAGGAGGCCCTCAGTGCTGGACCTCAGTGTCCGGGCAGAACGATGGGGGAGGAGACACTCCTTCAGGTATACTGGACCGAGGCCATTTAGGTCTTTAAAGGTCAGCACCAACAGTTTGAATTGTGCTCGGAAACATACTGGCGGCCACTCCCAGTCTAGCTGCCGCATTCTGGATTAGTTGTCGTAAGCGGGAGATAACCAGAGCATGCACCACTCTGGCAAGACAGTCTGCAAGCAGGTAGTCTCAGCCTGCGTACCAGATGGAGCTGGTAAATAGCTGCCCTGGACACAGAATTGACCTGCCCCTCCATGGACAGCTGTGAGTCCAAAATGACTCCCAGGCTGCGCAACTGGTCCTTCAGGGGCACAGTTACCCCATTCAGGCCCAGGGAGTCCCCCACACCTGCCCTCCCTCTGTCCCCCCCCCAAAAAAAACAGTACTTCTGTCTTGTCGGGATTCAACCTCAATCCGTTAGCCGCCATCCATCCTCCTACCGCCTCCAGACACTCAGCTTTACCCCTCTGTGTTATAATGGCTATAATAATACTAGTCAGCTTCATACAGAAGCAGTGTGCTCTCCATTTAGCATATTCTATGGAATGGAAGCCCCCATCTTCAGAGATGGCATGGCCTTTCTGGCAGATGCCAGGAGACCAACAGCAGGAGGAGGAGAAGGGCGGGCAGGCGAGGTTGAAGATGAAACAGGGGGTGCCATTTTTCCTGTTTCTGTATTGTTCAGAACAAACAACAGGTGAGGAAGGAGCCCATTAGGCACTGTGCAAAATGCATAATTTTGTGGTTAGATATTGAAGGTTCTTTAAAACACTCAAACTGGGAGAGAGAGAGAGAGAGAGAGAGAGGAGAAATACAGTAAGTAATCTGCTGGGGAAAGAACAGGATCTGGGTTAAATGTTAGCAAAAACTTCATTTGTGAAAGAGACATGCTCGCATAAAGGGGGGAGGAGAAAAGAGAGACAGCATTTTCTTCCGATAATCTGGTTGAGGCAAAGCTTGCTGTTGCCACACAGTGGGTCCTTTGGAACACAGCAACTGAACTAATCAAAGAAGCGCTTTCCTTTTGAGGATTTATGGTAAGGAAACAGCACAGGGCAGAGCTGGGGGGGGGGGGTTGATCTTATTGGTTTACTTTTTCCCTCCCCAACCCCAGGGCACCAAGAATCAACTTGAATGCATGCACTTTACACCACTTCCAGAATATGTACAGCAGGAATGAGTACATCTGTTTGTTCAAGGGTATAAAGGAGAATTTCCTGGATGTCAAGATGCAGGTTTGGGGCAAGTGGTTTTTGGTGAGAGGAGCCCAGCAGAGATTAAAAATCACAAAATATGCACTGTGGGTTAAACCACTGAGCCTAGGGCTTGCCGATCAGAAGGTCGGCGGTTTGAATCCCTGCGACAGGGTGAGCTCCCGTTGCTCGGTCCCAGCTCCTGCCAACCTAGCAGTTTGAAAGTGCAAGTAGATAAATAGGTACCACTCCGGCGGGAAGGTAAACGGCGTTTCCGTGCGCTGCTCTGGTTCACCAGAAGCGGCTTTGTCATGCTGGCCACATGACCTGGAAGCTGTACCCTGGCTCCCTCGGCCAGTAACGCGAGATGAGTGCCGCAACCCCAGAGTCGGTCACGACTGGACCTAACGGTCAGGGGTCACTTTACCTTTACCTTTAAAGGCTGAAAATATAGGCTGTTAGACCTTTGAAATATGCCCTTCCAACTTCCTTCCAAGTTTCCCACTTCCCCTAGCATTGGGGGTGGGGGGAGGGTGACCACACATTCGGCAAGTTAAAAAATGGTTTACTTACAAACTCTTCAAAGGTCAGGTTCATGGGCTTCAGAAAAATTGCACAGGCAGTAATACCTGGTTTCGTTACAAAGTGGCAAAAGTTCAGGACAGTAGGCTATTTGGAAAGGGAGAAGGGTGTGACAGGGGTTTATAAAATTATGAATGAATGGCTATATATTAGATTTTTGGGGGGACAGCCACCATAATTGCCTGTCAGGATGGACAAAATAAAGTAGTTCTTCACAAAGCATATAAATATCAACTTACGGAGTCGAGAAGTGTGTTGATAGTCACTAGCTTAGATGGCTGAGAAAAGGGATTAGGCAAATTCACGGAGAGCAAATCGCGGGCTTTTGAAAATGTTTGGATTTTGGCAACTGTTTCAGTAGATTTCAGATCTTATTGCATTGCCTGAAAGCATCAGAACTCCTTCATGCACCAGGAAGTAAGGGCACTTCTAGACCACCGTTAATCAAGGCTTCAACCCTGTCTATTTGAGGGGAGATGAGATGATTTTGCGTCAAAGCAATTGTCGTCCCACACTTTCTGCTGCATTTCCTTGTCACTTTCCTTACTGCAAAATCCTTTGGGGAATCTTGTTTGTTGCACGAGAACTCTCAATCCGCTGCAACTGACAGCCCCGAATCTGCCCCTATGCAACTGAATAGCGACAGCCTGGAAGAGCCCCAAGTCCCTCGAAACTCAGTTCAGAGTACAGTGGTACCTCGGTTTACAAACACAATTGGTTCCGGAAGTCTGTACTTAACCTGAAGCGTACTTAACCTGAAGCGAACTTTCCCATTGAAAGTAATGGAAAGTGGATTAATCCGTTCCAGACAGGTCCGCGGAGTACTTAAACTGAAAATACTCAAACCGAGGCGTGCTTAAACCGAGGTATGACTGTACTGTAGTCACGCTGGGGCTAGGTTGTACTGCCGGACTGACAGATTGCCTTCTCCCAACCTCCAAAGGGATGGTGTTTCCCCCCCCCCCCTAAATCAGGTGATGCTCAAAATGTTGGAAGGAAACGACTAGAAAAATTAGAATATGCAGCGGCAATAGATAATTTCTTAGTGAATTGGTTGGTGATGTGTACAGGTATTGTATTTTTTCCCCCTTTCAAATGTATTGCATTTTCTTTATTTTTCTGTTAGGTGTTTATGTTGGAAAAAGAAAATTAATTAATTAAAAGAAACCAAAAATGTTGGAAGCAAGCTTTCAGTTTTGACAACACTCAGGATAGGTGTGAATGCTCCAAAACTAAGAAAAAGCACCGAGGCAACAACACCAGCAGCACTGGATATTCTTTAAAATAAATATTATAAATACAGATATGGGAAATACTGGAGGTGGGGAGTTTGTAATGAAAAAAAAAAATTAATATGAAAGCATTTTCCTGCTTGACAAGAGCACAAACTCTGTCACTTACCTGGTCCCGCCCCCGCAGCAAAGCCAGATATTGCACACGAACAAATCAGAGGTTCGGGGAATAAGGTTCCAGCTAGGGACTATAAATAACCTCGTTTGCTCCCGTCTGGACTACAATTCCCAGCAGGCAGTGTGGCCAGCCCTCTCTGCCTTCGCACCTGCTGGCGGAGAGGCTTTGTTCACCAGGCTGGAGGAAAGAGAAAGAAAGGAGAGGCGAAAGTTTCCAGCAGTTCATTCTGGGCTGTATCAGGCGCAGGGAGGAGGAGGAGGAGGAGAACTTCGGGCACAAGAAGAGGTTAAAGTAAGTCAAATTTGCTTACTCTGTGATTTTTTTGATTTTTTTTGCTAAAGCAGCTAACTTGCAAGAGAAGAAGGGAAGAATAAAAGGGATGGGTGTGTGTGTTTTTATAACGGCAGGAAGAGGGATGTACATGGCTGTACACTGAATTTGCAAGCATCCCAAGGGCCTCGCCTAAGGTTTAGGCTGGAGGTATATGTGTGTGTTGTTTTAAGTGGGACCCTCTGCCTTGAGCCGCTGCAGGACAGACAGGAATTCAACAGGTGCAGCTTCCCCATAACTCCCCATCGCCATGACAGGGGACAGCGGTCGAGGAACTGTTGTCTTTCATGTTGGCTATGAAAAGCAGGGGCAATCTTCTCACAGAAAAGAGTAATCGTAGAAAGAAAAAAAGGATAAACCCTTAAGTTTTCACAGCCCCCCCCTCCACACCTTAGGATCTCATCACTCGACAAAAGTTCTGCAAACTTGTATGGAACACATAGGATAGAAACTCGGGGGAAGTGAGGATCTGTGAGCTAAAAAGAGATCAGCAATGTTTGGGTTGTTCAGATGTCAGCGCTAACATTCCCAGATCCTCGCCGCCTCCCCTCCACCCCAAATGCACACAAAGAAGTTTTGCCTTTTCTTTCCATTTGTGCAAAGCAACAATAGAAAAGAAGATAGTGGGAAATGTCCTGTCCGTCCCCCCGTCTCCCCTCCCCCCCCCCCCGCTATCTCCTTCCTGCGAATTAGACATGCTGCTTCTAATTTTCATTAATTTGCCTTAACTTTTTGAAAGAGAGAGAGAGAGAGAAAGCAAGAAAGAAAGAACAAGTTTGCTTCCCTTTCCCTCTTGGCTAAAAAGTTTGATTAGCCGGGACGTAGTTAATAGCTTTTCACGGTTCATTAGTAGCATTCATAATAAGGCCCCGGGCGAAATATGAATAGGCTTGCGTGCCAGAGGATGTTTCGCCAATGGCGGGAGGGGAGGTGGGGGTTTCACATTGGATGACTTTGGTGGGCGCTCAGCCTTAGCCAGCAGAAGTGGCTGCTGTGTCCCAGGCAGCCCAGAACTGTGTGGCAGAATCGATCCTTCGGGATCATTGGGAATGTTCGGAAAAAACTGTCTTAATATTGAGTTCAGAGCAGTGGTCCATCTGGCTGGCAGAAGCTCTCCAGGGTTTCAGGACAGGGTCTCCCCAGCCGGAGATAATGGAACCTGGGAACTTTTCGGTGCACAGTTGAGATTGCAGCAGCGCATAGCTAAAAAGATGCATCGAGTCCTTTATCAGATTGTCGTCAGTTTATGCCCGGATTCTGCAGTCCCGTCGCTGCTCTGTGCATGGATAGAATGTCTTATTTGTTGAAACACTCGGCATGATAAGAATCTCTGCTTTCATTTAAAACCGTGTATATCAAGTTGCTAGTCCTTAGGATTACGGGGATCGACATAGAAGTATGTAGACAGGGCAGTGTGCAGTCTGCAAAATAAGAATGGGGCCATGCAGGAATTCCAGGTGACGTTGTAGGACTTCAGCATTCTGTACAACTCATTGTCTCTGTTCCCCATTTCTTGTAATGGCTCCTAAATCAAACTGGTGGGGTTTTTTTGTGGCAGGTGGTATTTCTCTTTTCTCCTTTCACCACCCCCCTGGCTCCTTGTTTAGACAATGGCCAAGCATTTTATTCTGGGTGCAGTCAGCTTGGAGCTATTAAGCAGTTGATTTTTTTCCTGGCTGGCAGGGAGACTGCTATTTGGCAACAGGTACATTGGCTTAAGGGCAAGAAGGCTGGCACCTGGGGGTGGCTCCACGGGCTGAGCGCAGACTGCTATGTTGACACCAAGAGCGTCAAAGATGTACATCGCTTTGAATGCTGCTAAAGAACTATGCAAACTCTGCTGCCGCACAGAATTCTTCAGCAGACAGAATAGAAAGGCGTCTACTTCTTGGCTATAGAGAAAGCTGATCTTTCCATTGTTTTCATTGGCCGAAAACACACACAGAGAGACATTAGCACTGAAAAGAAAGAAATGCCAGGCTACATGGGAGCTATCCGGGAAACTGGGTCTTTAACCTGGGTGAAATAAAGGCTGGTTTTGCCCCTGATGCCAGGACAGTCTAGGGTTCACTGGCCCAGTTAAACCGCAGCAGTGGAGTCTCCGTACTCCTCAGTGAGCCTGATGTGGGAGTTGCTCTAGAGTAACACTGGCTTCCTGTTCTTCAGATGTTTTCTTACAGGCCTGGCTGGCCTCCTTGCAGCAGGGATGTAGAATCTGTGGCCCTCAATGTCCCCACTGTGGAAGGAAGTGTGGATCCAGAATTGGCCACCACAGTCACTTACGGACTCATTGTGAAAACCGTGTTTATGGAAGACAATCTTACTCGGCTACGAGTGATCGCCAAAGAGAATTAGACCACAGCTCCTATCAGCTCCAGCCTGAAAGACAATGGTCAGGGATGATGGGAATTGTAGTCTAAGAACATCTAGAACAGGGGTCAGCAACCTTTTTCAGCCGTGGGCCGGTCCACCGTCCCTCAGACCATGTGGTGGGCCAGACTATATTTTGAAAAAATAAAATAAATGAACGAATTCCTATGCCCCACAAATCACCCAGAGATGCATTTTAAATAAAAGCACACATTCTACTCATGTAAAAACACCAGGCAGGCCCCACAAATAACCTAGAGATGCATTTTAAATAAAAGCACACATTCTACTCATGTAAAAACACCAGGCAGGCCCCACAAATCACCCAGAGATGCATTTTAAATAAAATCACACATTCTACTCATGTAAAAACACACAAATTCCCGAACCACCCACAGGCCAGATTGAGAAGGCGATTGGGCCACATCTGGCCCATGGGCCTTAGGTTGCCTACCCCTGATCTAGAAGGTCACAGGTTCCCCAACCTGCCTTACAGGTCTAGTAGTTTGGCCAGAGAGCTGGCGGTTAGTGGGTGGCTGAATCCTATCAGCACCAAGCCCTGGCAATCACCTAAATAAGCCGCCCAGAGTGGCTGGGGAAACCCAGCCAGATGGGCGGGGTATAAATAATAAATTATCATTATTATTATTATAAATACTAGCATCAGGACTCTCTGTGGCTGCAAGTCTTGTCACAACCTTAGTTTTATTTTATTTTTTAATATATATATATATATATAAAATTTTCAGATATACATTTTCCACCATTAAATTAAATACACCCAACGACTTCCCTTCCTCTCCTTCCATGGTTCCTTGTACTTAAAAGTAACTGCATACGCTGTTTCCTCCATCTATTTCTTTCCATTATATCTTAATCTACATTATGCTGTTGAATTTATTAAAATCCCGCTAGCGTTTTCACTTGCTTACAATTGTTTTCCAAAAACTCCACAAATAATTCCCATTCCTCTTTATACACCCGTTCTTCTTCTTCTCTTAACCTGCTACTTAGGCCTGTATTTCCATCATTTTCAGCTGCCATTCCTTCCTCCTTTTTATTTTTATTAATTTATATACGGTATATATATTTAAAAAAATCATTAATTGACTCCTTTCAAATCACAATTTGTGGGTGAGCCTTGGGAGCTATATACTGCTCAGACTTGTGAATATTCTGACAACCGACTGCAGAAGGCAGATGCAGGAAGCCTGAAGGAAAAAGCAGTAGTATACAGAATTGCATCATATTAGGGGCAATCGCTTGCAAAAATGTATATGTCGGTCAAAACGGCATACAAATAAAAAAGTAGTAAAATAAATCTATCCGCAGAATGTTGACAAGTTTTGATAAGGGCTTTATCAAGTATACCTGAAGGTCCAGTATACCTGAAGGAGCGTCTCCACCCCCAACGTTCTACCCGGACACTGAGGTCCAGTGCCGAGGGCTTTCTGGCGGTTCCCTCGCTACGAGAAGCCAAGTTACAGGGAACCAGGCAGAGGGCCTTCTCAGTAGTGGCACCCACCCTGTGGAACGCCCTCCCACCAGAGGTCAAAGAGAAAAACAATTACCAGACCTTTAGAAGGCATCTTAAGGCAGCCCTGTTTAGGAAAGCTTTTAATGTTTGATGAATATCTGTATTTCAATGTTTTGTTGGAAGCCGCCCAGAGTGGCTGGGGGAACCCAGCCAGATGGGTGGGGTATAAAGAATAAATTATTATTAGTAGTATTAAAACAAAACAAAACAACAACAATAACAACAACAAATTTCTGTGGAAATGTGGAGAACTGAATTAAAGTTTGGAAAAATGAAAGACACCAAAACCAACATATTCATCCTTAACAATGGCCACTGGTCAGCATTTGGCCAGATCAGGCACCAGCTCAGAAGAGCTAATACCAGGCACCCCCAAACTGCAGCCCTCCAGATGTTTTGGCCTACAACTCCCATGATCCCTAGCTAACAGGACCAGTGGTCAGGGATGATGGGAATTGTAGTCCAAAACATCTGGAGGGCCGAAGGTTGGGGATGCCTGGCTTAATACCTTGACCAGACTGTGTTGCCATTTGCCACCCTCCTCTCTGGTACCCGAGATAGATGTCTTAGCAGTGGGTGGGCAGCAATGCAGGTTTCGGCTCCCTTCCACCATGGCTGCCCGTCATTTTAATTTACCCCAAATGTAGTGCTCTCTGGCCCACAGATATGCAAAAGTTGGTGTTGCTGCTTCTGCTGTGGCAGAACAAATAGGGCCCATGCACAGCCCTGGCTGAAGGCTTCCCAGAAGCCTTGTGCCAGCCCTGAAAGGCCAGGCCGGTCAGCCTCTGCCCATGGATTGGGAGGGGGGGTGCTATCTTGTCCTCTGCCTCAGGCAGCAAAATGTCTTGGGCTCTCCCTGCAGGCAGAGCGAACATGCCAACAGGAACCAGGCCAAGTAAAGCTGCAAAGCCACACATCGCTGGCAGCCAAGGAATCTGAGAGCTGACTCACGGACGACACCAGCTCATTCCCAAGGGGAGAAAGACACCGGAGCCTGCAGAGGGACGAAGACGAAGAGCAGCACGGTCTGTGCCCTTCCTTCTCCTAGAGCTGTTAAGATGGGGGAAAGGGAGGCTGGGAGGGAGGAATGGACGGGTGGGATGGACATTGCTGGCTGCAATTTGGAACATCCAGTATGCCGGCCGGTCGGTGGGGAACCTTTGGCACTCTAGACATTGCTGGACTACAACTCCCTGACTGTTAGCCAGACTGGCAGGAGCTGATGGGTTTTAGAGTCCGACAACATCCGAAGGGCTGCAACCTGTGCACATCCCCGAGGTGTGGAGTCCTGGCTTGTCCTGTTATCCCACCTGACAGCAAACGTCCCACACTGAGAGGTTGGTTGGCTGCCAAGATTCCCACTCCTGAGGCTGCACAGTTTTCTCTGCCAGTGCAGCCCCTCTGTTTGCAGACAGGAAGCTCAGGAAGACTCCTGCCGGCTTCTTGCTTTGCACCATTAGACGGGCTTTGCTGCAGCATGCCCAGATCACGTGGATGTCATTTTGCCCTTGTAAGCGAAGTCGCTGTGTAGCTTTCTAGGCCACAGCATGAGATGGGCCGGGGCAGGGTGGAGTTAAATAATTGATTCTTAAAGAAAAGGAATTGGAGGGGGGAAATGTTTTATTTTAAAAGGGGGCAAACTGTATCTTTCCCCCCCAGGGTAGCGGTTAGAGTGTTCCATTGGGACAGAGTGGAAGAGAATCTTTTGCCTGTGGGTCAAATTAAGCCTGTTAGGACTCCCCTGTTGGCCCATGAGGTCATTAGGGTGAATACATGACATCAAAAGTGTGACAGGTAAAGACGGGGGTTTAGATGAAAGACGCTTTGCAGGCCCTGACAATCAGCCGGTGGGAGGTGCCTGCAAAGCACTTTGTGCAGCATTTCCCCAAGTGTTGCCCACAGGTCTTCCCAAGAGTCAACCGGCAGCTCATTGTCAATGCCTGGATAGCGCTGCATGCAAGACTTCTCCCAGGGCTGATAACCTGTAGAATTTTGGTGCTAGGAAGTAGTGCCTGCCTGATTTTATTTCAGAGCACATGGGGACAAAACAGGCCAGCTGATGCCATTGTGACATCAGGTGATTGGCAGCTGTGTGGCCCCACCCACATGCCAAAGGGGGCCCTGCGGAGGTGTGTGGAGATCAGGGCTGCCCAAGACATTTGGCCACCTGAGGCACACCACAAAATAGTGACCCCCTTCCCCAGACTGGGAAGAAGTTATAAGTGAACATCTACATTGGGAACAAAGTGGGAATTGAATCCACCTTACCTGAAGTTTGAAGTGGGAATCCAAGGCCGTTGTGGGGAGAAAAAGGGCCTGCTCTGAATTGCACCAGGTGGGTGCAGACCCCAAGAGTCCCTAGAGGGCAGTCCCTGCCATTTGCTCCCTAGGGGTGGGAGGAAACCAGCAGCACCTCCTCTTTCCCAAGAGTTCCCTGTAGAGGCAGCACTGTGGGGGCTGCCAAGGAGAAGGCAGATCCAGGCGCCAAGGAATTTGCCACAGCTGTTGCTGCTACTGCAGCAGTGGGCAATTCATTCCCTGGAAGCCAGATCTGCTGTCCCTGTGGCTCCTGCCACCCGAGGCAACCACCTCACCTTGCCTCATAGGTGGGATGGCCCTGATTGGGTCTGCCAGCCAGATCCAATTCCTCACTCCTCGGACTGAGACCTGTGTAGGAATGACCACCGGGCGTGAGGCACACTACCACCCACAGGCAAGCCGCAGCTGTCTGAACGCCATGCCCTCGGTCTAACCTTTTGCTTTCTTAGTACAGTGGTACCTCGGTTTACAAACACAATTGGTTCCGGAAGTCTGTACTTAACCTAAAGCGAACTTTCCCATTGAAAGTAATGGAAAGTGGATTAATCTGTGCCAGACAGGTCCGCGGAGTACTTAAACTGAAAATACTAGAACTGAGGTGTACTGCATGACTGTAGTCTGCCGTGCCCTGTCTGTGACCTGTTTGTCTCCTTTCGGTTAAAGGGGAAAGTGATGCTGTGGAAACAGGTACCAAAATAACTTTGTACCAGCCCACAACCTCATGATTGGAGGATGTGTAAAGGGCACAGTCCAAAATGTATCTGACTGGTTTTGCATATTGTGCTAATAAAAGGAGCCTCTGCCGAGCTAGCAATCAACAACTCCCGCCTTACGCCCTTCACTTCAGACCTGGGAGACCGCCCTGAAGCTCCCTGGGTGACCTTGGGCCAGTCGTCATCTCTTTAGCCTAACCTACCTCACAGGATTGTTGTTGAAGATGCAGTGGGAAGGCGCAGCTGCTGTAAAGAAAGGTGGGGTAGGAAAGTGATACCTAAAGGACAGCTGTGCCATGCCGGCTATTGTGGACTCAACACAGTGGGATACACTCCTAGTAAAAGCACAATATCCCACCCAAGTGTGGAAGAAAGCCCATTGCAAACCCACTTGGTGCTGATGGCAGAAGAGCAATTATTCAGTTTGCTCTAGGAGCCTGGGAGCACACTAGGACTGCGGACTTAGCAGTGTTCAGAATCTGTTGTTTAAGAACCTCGGCTTAGCTGATGGGAAGGCCCCACCTCTGCTTCTGCAAGGAGAAGGAATTGAAATTCAGCCGAAGTTCTAAGCGGGAGACAGCTGTCTGAGAGCATCTGATAATAACCCACCCTGCTCATGGTGCCTTGTGGCTCCAAATGGCAGTCACAAGGCAGACGAGGAAGAGGAGCGGCCATTGGCTCGGGTAATAAACAAACATGATGGGATGAGGCCTTCGTGCCCTAGGAGAGAGTTTCTGTCAGGGAGGTGCCCTTGTCGTAAAAGGCTCCTTTATTGCCCTTCTCCAGATATAAACAGGACACGTGAGTTCAGTTGAGCTCTGTGGAGAAAAGCTTGGGTTCCTCTTTTGGTTGGCTAGTGGATCTCATTGCCAGGGGCTTGGAGGCTTTGAAATTGGGCCCAGAGGCAAACTGGCAGCCAGTGCAGCTGCTTCGAGACAGGTGGAAACAAATGGAAAGAAGACAAAGTCCCGGCCAGAGAAGAATGGCAGATTAAGTTGATGGGTTATGCCAAAATGGCAAAAATGACCGGAAGAATCAGGAATCAGGAAGACCAAAATTTTAATAAGGAAGGGGGGAAATTGATAATTCACCTTAAAAACCATTGTAAAAAGTTAAAATCATTAGCAGAATTGGAATAACACTTGTAGTTTAATGGTGAATTTTGGATATAATGGAGATGCAAAAGATTTGGATTATAAGAAAAGATGAAGGAGGAAATGATTAATAATAGGACCCACAAAGGGGAGGAGCGAAGTCCAGCAGATTTTATGTTGTATGTTGGATATGTGATTGTAAAATTCTAATTTGAAAAACCAAAGAAATAAATTTATTTAAAAAATAAAACAGATAGGTGGAAACAAAAGATGGATCTGCTTCACCCGAGCCCTTCTTTGTGTGTGTCCCCCCCTTTATGGGAGGTTTGGGGGGATGGGCAATGCAAGAGCCTTTTCAGTGGTGGCCCCTTGCTTGTGGAGTGCTCTCTCCAGGGAGGCGTGTCTGGTGCATCTTTATTTTTAGGCACCTTTACCTGAGATTCTGGGCCCTTAATTTGAAGGGTGGTATTATGGTCTGCATAGCTGTGTTTTTGTTTAACCTTGCAAGTAGTTTAGTCCTCAAATCTGCTTGCTCAAGACACAAGCAAGGAGAGAATGAACAGAATTGCAGGGGGGGGGGGGAGGAAGCGCTAAGGAATGATTTAACTCAGTAGCTGACACTCCCCGCTAGTTCCATATTTTGATCTGCATTCTCTCTCTGGAGCCTCGTGACCTAGGGAGGAAAGTCCACCTTCCTTCAGCCTTGCCACCTGGTACGTGATGTTTTACGCATCTGCAACAACCCTCACTCCCAGGTGACACATGCAGCTGTTTGTGCTGTAAATCCAGCGCAAGACCAGCAATAAATCTCCAATGTTGTGCCAATGTCCAAGTGGGTACGCCCTAGCCAGGAAAGCAACCTCAAACAGCTCATTTCGTTTTGTTCCTACATAAAGAAATGCCAACCTAGCAGTTTGAAAGCACGCCAGTGCAAGTAGATAAACAGGTACCTCTGTGGCGGGATGGTAAATGGCGTTTCCGTGCGCTCTGGTTTCAGTCACGGTGTTCTGTTGTGCCAGAAGCGGTTTAGTTATGCTGGCCACATGAGCTGTCTGTGGACAAACGCCGGCTCCCTCAGCCTGAAAGCGAGATGAGTGCCGCAACCCCATAGTTGCCTTTGACTGGACTTAACCGTCCAGGGTCCTTTACCATATATATATATATATATATATATATATATATATATATATATATATATAAAGGTAAAGGGACTCCTGGCCATTAGGTCCAGTCGTGACCGACTCTGGGGTTGCGCGCTCATCTCGCATTATTGGCCGAGGGAGCCGGCGTATAGCTTCCAGGTCATGTGGCCAGCATGACAAAGCCACTTCTGGTGAACCAGAGCAGCACATGGAAACACTTTACCTTCCCGCTGTAGCGGTTCCTATTTATCTACTTGCACTTTGACGTGCTTTCGAACTGCTAGGTTGGCAGGAGCAGGGACCGAGCAACGGAAGCTCACCCCGTCACAGGGATTCGAACCGCCGACCTTCTGATCAGCAAGCCCTAGGCTCAGTGGTTTAACCCACAGCACCACCTGGGTGTCTCTCTCTCTCTCTCTCTCTCTCTCTCTCTCTCTATATATATATATATAGAGAGAGAGAGAGAGAGAGAGAGAGAGAGAGAGAGATACCAGGAGCACCTTGGAAGAGGAAGAACAGGATGCCCTGCCTTTGGTGCCTTGAAAGTTTATCTGACAAAGTGACAGGGAACCAAGTCGATGTCAAGCTGCCGGCTTATTATTTTTGTCGGTCTGTCGGTCTGTCAGTCTGTCGGTCTGTCTGTTCTACCTGTCTTTCACTTAAGGCATTCATTCACTCACTCACTCACTCAAGGAATTCCCCAGGGTTCAGTTCCCCACTTTGGAGGAAAGTCTCTGAACATTGGAGAGGTCGCTTTATTTGATCTTTACTGTCAAACCACATAAATCAGGGGCTGCGTACAGTCACACCATATATACAATGCACATTTTCTCTTCAAGACTCCTGGGAACTGTAGTTTGTTCAGTGTGCTGGGAATTGTAGCTCTGTGAGGGGCAACCGACAAGGGTCAGGCAAAAACTTTCCTCTGCAACTAGGCCTTTAACTACCTGCGGCCTTTTGGAAGTGAGTGGGATGTTTTTAATGTATTCATTTCCCCCCCTCCATTGGTTTTAAAGTATCTATGTGAATTTGTTTGTTAGCTTGGTTTATTGGTTGCTTGGTTGTAAGTCACTTTGGGTTCTTCTGGGCAAGGTAAAGTGACTAATAAATTTAATAAATAACAATACTAATAAAACTAGGCAGTAGGATCATAGAATCATAGAATCATAGAATCATAGAGTTGGAAGAGACCACAAGGGCCATCCAGTCCAACCCCCTGCCAAGCAGGAAACACCATCAAAGCATTCCTGACAGATGGCTGTCAAGCCTCTGCTTAAAGACCTCCAAAGAAGGAGACTCCACCACACTCCTTGGCAGCAAATTCCACTGCCGAACAGCTCTTACTGTCAGGAAGTTCTTCCTAATGTTTAGGTGGAATTTTCTTTCTTGTAGTTTGAATCCGTTGCTCCGTGTCCGCTTCTCTGGAGCAGCAGAAAACAACCTTTCTCCCTCCTCTATATGACATCCTTTTATATATTTGAACATGGTTATCATATCACCCCTTAACCTTCTCTTCTCCAGGCTAAACATACCCAGCTCCCTAAGCCGTTCCTCATAAGGCATCGTTTCCAGGCCTTTGACCATTTTGGTTGCCCTCTTCTGGACACGTTCCAGCTTATCAGTATCCTTCTTGAACTGTGGTGCCCAGAACTGGACACAGTACTCCAGGTGAGGTCTGACCAGAGCAGAATACAGTGGTACTATTACTTCCCTTGATCTAGATGCTATACTCCTATTGATGCAGCCCAGAATTGCATTGGCTTTTTTAGCTGCTGCATCACACTGCTGACTCATGTCAAGTTTGTGGTCTACCAAGACTCCTAGATCCTTTTCACATGTACTGCTCTCAAGCCAGGTGTCTCCCATCCTGTATTTGTGCCTTTCATTTTTTTTGCCCAAGTGTAGTACTTTACATTTCTCCTTGTTAAAATTCATCTTGTTTGCTTTGGCCCAGTTGTCTAATCTGTTAAGGTCATTCTGAAGTGTGATCCTGTCCTCGGGGGTGTTAGCCACCCCTCCCAATTTGGTGTCATCTGCAAACTTGCTCAGGGTGCCCTCAAGCCCATCATCCAAGTCATTGATAAAGATGTTGAACAAGACTGGGCCCAAGACAGAACCCTGTGGCACCCCACTAGTCACTACTCTCCAGGATGAGGAGGAGCCATTGATGAGCACCCTTTGGGTTCGGTCAGTAAGCCAGTTACAAATCCACTGAATGGTAGCATTGTCTAGCCCACATTTTACCAGCTTCTTTACAAGAATATCATGGGGCACCTTGTCAAAGGCCTTGCTGAAATCAAGATAGGCTACATCCACAGCGTTCCCTTCATCTACCAGGCTTGTAATTCTGTCAAAAAATGAGATCAGATTAGTCTGACATGACTTATTTTTCAGGAACCCATGCTGACTTTTAGTGATCACAGAGTTTCTTTCTAGGTGCTCACAGACTGTTTGCTTAATGATCTGCTCTAGAATCTTTCCTGGTATTGATGTCAGGCTGACTGGCCAGGATAGCTCAGTCGGTTAGAGTGTGGTGCTGATAACACTAAGGTTGCAGGTTCAATCCCCATAAGGGACAGCTGCAGATTCCTGCATCGCAGGGGGTTGGACTAGATGATTCTCAGGGTCCCTTCCACAATTCTTTAATCTCTATGAAAATTTATGAACTACCATTTGCAGGATTCTTCGGTTGAGGGAGGGAGAAATGTGTTTTAAATGTAGGGTTGCCACCTGTCCTGCATAATACAGGATTGTCCCGTATTTCAATGTAAAATGCTACGTTCCGTATTGATGCAGTTTTGTCCTGCATTTTCAGGTCTCTCTCTCTCTCTCTCTCTCTCTCTCTCTCTCTCTCTCTCTCTCTCTCTCTCTCTCTCAAGTTAGGGATCCTCTCCAGATGCATGTCTTTGTCACTGTATCTGAAGAAGTGTGCATGCACACGAAAGCTCATACCAAAATAAAAACTTAGTTGGTCTTTAAGGTGCTACTGAAGGAATTTTTTTTATTTTACTTTGAAAGGGTGTGTGAAAGGTCATGCATTTAAGCTCTGGGTAGCCAAGCACAGACAGATTTGCAGATTCATGTGTGTGTGTGTGTGCATGTGTATGTGTGACAAATTCCTGAGGGGCCATCCTGTTGGGCTGCAATGGGTTGCTCTGAAGTCACTTCGGTACGTTGCCACTCGGAACGAGTGCCAGCTCATCCTTCTCCCAGAGCTCGGCGGTGGTGGCGGCACTGGCGATGGAAACAGGGACATTCCGGGTTCAAATCAGAAGCTGGGATGATAGCTTTCATAATTCTGGGACTGTCCCTGCAAAAACAGGACGCTTGGAGGGTATGCTAACTCTGCTTCTTTTCCTTTCCCCAGGTGTGGAGCAGAGGTAGAGTCCTGCACCATTCTCCCTTACCCACGCCTGGTACTGTGTTGCGCACGTGAAAGCTACATCCTGCCCCCCCCCCCGTGACACCAGCCAAACTGGACACATCAGCTTTGGAACAGGCACAGCCAGGCCGGAGCCTTCCTGATAGTAACCAGCCCGTTTTCCTCCTCAGCGAAGCACCGGCAGCTTCTCCCTCAACCTCGGATGGGCGACGGAAGCAACATGATGCAACCACCCTCACTGGTGGGTACTGCCAGGGGAGCATGCCTGTATTTTGACAGCCAACCTCTCTTCACAGGGAACTCTGGGAATTGCAGCTCTGTGAGGGGAACAGGGGTCTCCTCACAACACTTACAAACTACAGTTCCCAGGATTCTTTGGGGGAAGCCATGACTGTTTAAAGTGCTATCGGAGAGTGCTATTCTTTCCTCAGGGAATTCCGGAAAATGTAGTTTTAGAAGGAGGGCAGATGTACAGTAAAGGATTCTTGGAAGCCTCCTGCAATTCTCGGTGTGTGTGTGTGTGTGTGTGTTGGAAGAAGCCTTAGCTGTTAAATGAGTATAAATTCAATATACAGTGGAACCTTGGTTCTCGAATGGCTTAGTTGACAAACAAATCAGCTCCCGAACGGCAAAAACCTGGAAGTAAGTGTTCCGGTTTCCAAACGTTTTTCAGAAGCCGAACGTCCGCCGCAGCTTCTGCTTGAGTGCAGGAAGCTCCTGCAGCCAATCAGAAGCCGCGCCTCGTTTTTCGAATGCTTCAGAAGTCGAATGGACTCCCGGAACAGATTATATTCAAGAACCAAGGTACCACTGTAAAGTTGTATATGCCCTTTAAAAAAGTACTCAGAATAAGTCCTATTTTACTCAGAAGGAATTGAACTGGAATAGTTTATTTTGCATGCGTTCTTATTCAGCGCAATCTTATGCATGCCTACTCAGAAGTAAGGGGTATTCATGTGAAATGTGTTAAGACAGTCCTGTTGCATTTGGGGGGGGGGGCATCCTGCTCATTCTTCTCAGTGGGGCTCAGGACATCTCCTCTGACGGTACCACCGCAGCCAGAAATGTTATCTCACACATTACAACAGCATAAAGAGGAAGGTCCATATTATTATCTTTGCATTGCAAGTTCAGGACTAAGGCTGAGATAACAGCAACTTGCCTAAAGTTTATGCTTGGGGTGCAATTTGAGCCAGGGACTTCCTGGTTCACAGCTTGCCCACTTAAACTCTCCACTATTACACAAGTGCTCTTTAGGGAATGGAAGGGCTTTGCACTATCTTCAGTTAAGGAAATGAAATGATGCTTTATGGAAACATAACCTTTCTGCCAACAGCAGGGACAGTCCCAAAGTTGGGGTCCTTATCCTATTTGGCCCATGCTCCAACCCAGAAAACCTGGAATCTAACTCGATGCCTACTGGAGACACACACACACACACACACACACACACACACACACACACACACACGGCAATTTCTATCCACTTGTAAATATGATGGCAACTGACTTAGAAAAAAATACCATCCCAGGCTGCTGCTATGCATTTTACAGTAGCTTTATTGACAGCAAGGATGGAGAACTGGAGGCACTCTGGGTGCTGCTGGACTTTTGTCCAATGGTGACCGGCGGTCGTGCCAGTTAGGGTTGATTGGAGTTCAACAAAACCAGTAGGTTGAACTTGCAACTTCCTCAACCCTGTTTTACAGCACGGAGAGTGCGTCACCGCCTTCTGCAGTTTGCAGATCATGACGCAGGAGAAGTGGCTGGCTTAAAAGTTTGCAGCTGTAGATGTAATGCAACCAGGACGGCGAAACAAGAACTGCAGCAAGCAAGAACTCCAGCTCTTATAAGTCACACCGATTTCATAGAATCATAGAATTGTAAAATTGGAAGGGACCTTGAGCGTCATCTAGTCCTGCGATGCAGCAATCTTTAGCCCAACATGGGGCTCGAACCCACAATCCTGAAATTAAGAGTCTTGTGCTCTACTGACCGAGCCATCCCAGCTTTAAAAGGGACTTTAGAGTTGGGCAGGAACATGGCTTAGGACTGTTTGTAAGGGAGGCAGAATTTAGTGGGTGCAACATTTCCCCTGCACAAAATTGCAGCGATGGGAAGCCTGTTGAATTTCTACCCGTTGTGTAACTGTTAGAGCAGGCATCCCCAAACTGTTTAGGCCTACAACTCCCATGATCCCTAGCTAGCAGGACCAATGGTCAGGGAAGATGGGAATTGTAGTCCAAAACACCTGGAGGGCCGAAGTTTGGGGATGCCTGTGTTAGAGATACAGGATCCTTGCTAGGGTGAAGAGAAAGGTGGCAAAGAGAGACAATCCTGCCTGTGGACAGGGGATTCGCCAGAAAACTCTGGTTCCAGCAGCTGTGGCAGTTCTCAATCTTTGCTACCTTAAAGAAGCTCTGAACAATTCCCTGTAGAAAAGGGAACCCAGATCCTGAGAACAGTCTTCACAAGTACAGACCTGCAGCTCTCCAGGAGATCAGGCTGTGCCACTCCCTGCAAACATAGCTGGTTTGGCTCCAATCACGCCTAAGTTGGCAACTTCTGATTAAAATGAAATCGAACCATCGTGCCTGGGTGGAGCCGATATGGAAAAAAAGGATGTCTGTTTGCCATTGGGACTAGTGCTGGCAAGCACAATGGGCTGTGCTGAGTCTGTCTTTCAGTTTGAGCTGCCCTGCTTTCCCCAATGAATCATTCTCCACCGGCTGCCGCCTGTTAAAATGAGGCTCACAGGATACGGGACAACTGTGGACCTTCCTTCCATGTGGATTTCTAAGGTCTCTGTGTAGCACAGGGAGGCACATGTGGCCCTCCAGATGTTGATGGACTACTGCGGCTCTCATGCTTGGGACCAGTTTGACCTATGAGATCGCCTTACCATCACGTGTGCCCACGCGACCGCTTCCATCAGTGGAATTTGCACTGCCACTGGTGCCGCATAATATCCGTGCCGCATTGGTAAGAACTCTATCATTTGGCGTGGCAGCACCTGAAGTGTAGGTGGGTACCCACGATGCAAGACACAGTCATAACAGCAAGAACCTTTATTGAACTAACAGAACTGGACAAGAGGGGCAAAGCAACTGCTTATATACATTTCTGAAGGCCACTCCCAACGCGATTGGCTGTCTAAACTTCCAATCATGGCTCAAGAGTTTAAGGGCCAATGGCAGAGGCCCAAATCCTGAAATGTTCTGTGATTGGATATCATGTATCGAATCAGAACACAGGGGCTCAGATTCCTTAGTCCAGACTCAAGCTCAGCCCACTGAATACATAACAGCACCGACACTTTGGAACTCCCTGCCTATGGATATCAAGCAGGCATCTTCAATGCGCTCTTCTTAGCGGCGGTTGAAAGGATTCTTATTTAAACAAGCCTACCTAAACGCTTAGAAAGCCGAGCCAATTTATAATCTGCCTTGCTATTTTAACTCTTGTATGTTTTAAAGTGTTGTTGCAGTTTTTAATATTGATTTTATTGTTTTCTCTTTTTGCAAACCAATTTGAGGTTTTGTTTTGGGTTGTTGTTGGTTTTTTTTTTTTCAATCAAGCAGTGTATAAATATTATTAAATAAGCAAATGAGCCTTGAAGGTTGCTCATGCAGGCTAGGGTTGAACATTGGTTAAAATCCAATGACATTTGGCAGCACATGTGTGCCTGGTTCTGCCCAACTTTTCGTGGGCCTGCCGCAGCCTTGGGAAGGCCCAGCAGGGCCCACCACAGCTGCAGAATATTGAGGGAGCTTGACCCCCTCCTTGAATTTTTTTGGGGGGGGTTCAGCCCCCCCGTCTCCCCCCAATGGCACCCCTGTTTGGCAGGCCTCTGTGGTATAGCCACAGGCTCTTGTGATCCTTCTGCCAAGCGTTAGAACATAGCTCTGCTTTCCGAAAACTGACGCGGAGTAAGGGCAAGGCACCATATATTTAAAGCGCTATGATACCATGGCTTCCCCCAAAGCATTCTGGGAGCTGTGGTTTGTTAAGAGGGCTGAGAGGGTTTTTTTGAGGGGAGATGCCTATTCCCCTCACAGAGTTACAATTATCAGAGTGGTTTCACAGTCAACCCCTCTTTTCAAGAAACACTGAGAATTGTAGCTCTGAGGGGAATAGGGATCTTCTCACAGCCTCTCAGTACTCATAACAAGCTACACTTCCCAGGATGCTTTGGGGGAAGCCATGGCTGTTCAAAGTGGTATCATGGAGACATAACTCTGCAAGGCAATCCTGCTGTGTTTTACATCCTGGGTGTAAAACATTCCTTGAAGAATCCCATACTCCTTGAAGAAAGATGGAAAATGGAGGCCACTGTTAATCAACTTTCTCTCATGAGCTGAGGAGCTTGGAGCATAGCTGCCAAGTTTTCCCTTTTCTCGCGAGGAAGCCTATTCAGCATAAGGGAAAATCCCTTAAAAAAAGGGATAACTTGGCAGCTATGGCTTGGAGGCAGATAATATCCTTTAAGGGAGCTGGATGGGGTTTGAGAGCGTGATCAGCAGCCTTCAACTGCGTGATGCCAACCAGATGGAAGGCACCAGCTGGCATCTGCGGTGGCTGTTGCACAAGGCAGCCCGCTCTTACTGCTGCCTCTTGCTAAACCAGTTTTGCAGCTTTTCAGAACAGTTACAAAACCTTGCAGCAGCTGCTTGGCTGAAAACAAGGTTGGATGAGTTTTCACACACAGGAGCAGCAACTCCTCATTCAAACCAACTTCCGTCCCCTCTGGAATAGTTGTTACCTGCCTCCGGTTCTCTCCCTCTGAAAACCTCCAATTTCTTTCTCGCTGCGTTTTCTATCCACATCTGCCCACAAGGAGGCAGCAGTTCTCTTTCAGTAGTAGAGAAAGCAGCGATTTATTGCTGGTTGAAGAGGCAAAGAAAAATCAGAGCTGTCTTTGCAATTGCTAGACTAGAGACTCTCGAAAAAGGGGACGCGTGTGGCCCTTCTGCACACCCTCACGCTCCAGGTTTAGCAATTACAGAAAGTGGGTCGGAATTAGTATTGTGGATTTATTGCATTGCAGAAAATTTCCTATACCATGCTAATTATTCCAGATCTCAAGCAAGTGAGTCAACTCACACATTGCAAAGGAAGCCACTCACCCCCAAAAGTTCTTTTTTTAAAAAGAAAGAAAAGACTTCCATATTTTTATGGAATGTATGTATGCATTACATTTATATCTCACCTTTCTTTCAAGGAGCTCAAGGTAGTATCTCTCTCCTTTCCCATTTTATCCTCACACAACAACCCTGCGAGGTAGGTTAGGATGAACGCCTATGACTGGCCCAAGGCCACCCAGGGGATTTCACGGCTGAGTGGGGATCTGAACCCTGGTCACCCTAATCTGACGCGCTAACCACATTGCCACACTGAGCTAGATGATTCTGTATGTTCTGCAGAGCCACGGGTGCCCCATTCCTGCAGCAAGGACTCTCCCAGGTTGGATAGCCAGGTTGGGTGGGGAAGGGCAGGGTTCCTGCACACCCCTTAATTGTTGTGTAGAAGGGGGGGGGTTTAGCAAGTCCCCTTATCCTCTCCCCTCCATCCCTTGTTTCCGCAGGCAGAGAACGCCAAAGCCATGTTTTTACCGGCAGAAACATGTAACATTTCCAGCTTGGCTTCCAAGGTGATGAACATCGCAGGTCAAGTTCCTGACAGCCTATATTCCAAAGCAGGACCCATTGTTCCAATCACTTCACTTCCTCCCAAGAAAATTCTGAAGGAATTTGTCACAAAATATAAACAAGGGGATATAAACCCAGTATCTGCTTTGCATCAGTTTGCACGAATGCAGCACGTACAGCTTGAATTAAATTAAAGACCAAAGACCCCTTTTCTCTCCTTCGCAAATCCTTTTTTGGCCGAAGCCGTAATATTTCTCTACTCTTCCCCACAGAGCTCTGCAGTTGCACCAATGTCCCTGAGGTTGAAATCATCAGCCTCCTGGGAGAGCAGCTGCCCCTGTACCAACTCCGGGCAGACACCGTGTTTGGGTACGACCACGGCGATTGGATTCACACGCCGCTCATCGCTCTCGACGCTGCTAGCAGCCTCACTCCGCAGCAGACTGAGGAGACCCTGGAGTATTTCTGTAAGTGACCTCCAGGGGAACCGGGACTCTAGGGGGCGTACGCACACCGCGGGATAATGTGAACACAGTCCCTGATGCAGGTGACTTTTCAGGGTACTGTACATATGATGTCACCCTCTCCATGTCAACCCTGTCCCACGTGATTTGTCAACCTAAAGCTCATTCTGCTAGAATGGCTATAATTTGCCTGGTGCTGAGAATGCCCTCCTCAAGTGCTCGCTGCCTCCATGTGTATGCAGAGAGTGCTTTCTCAAGTCACTTCCTGGTAGGGCAGACCTACTGGCGCTGCAGGGATGTGCCACTCTCCCTCGCCATGTTTAACTTGTCTAGGAATCCAGTAGGCAAAAGAGGAAGCAGGATGGTATCTTGGCCACCTCTGCAAAATACAGACATGGTATAGATAGGAAGGTCTGTGTATGGGTGCATTGAGGGGATAGGAATAGAGAACACGGTTGTACACTAGTCTGAAAACACACCTCCCCGTGTGTACAGACAACTCTTGAGAGCCTGTGTGGTGCAGTGGTCAGAGGGTTGGACTAGTCCAGGCATAGGCAACCTTGACTCTCCAGATGTTTTGGAACTACAACTCCCATGATTCCTGACCACTGGCTGTGTTAGCTAGGGATCGTGGGAGTTGTAGTTCCAAAACATCTGGAGAGCCAAGGTTGCCTATGCCTGGACTAGGACATGGGTAGGCAAACTAAGGCCCAGGGGTCAGATCCGGCCCATTTGCCTTCTAAATCCAGCCCGCGGACTGTCCGGGAATCAGTGTGTTTTTACATGAGTAGAATGTGTGATTTTATTTAAAATGCATCTCTGGGTTATTTGTGGGGCATAGGAATTCTTTCATTGTTTTTTTCAAAATATAGTCCGGCCCCCCAGAAGCTCTGTGGAATAGTGGACCGGCCCCCTGCTGAAAAGTTTGCTGACCCCTAGACTAGGATCTGGGTAGGCCAGACTTCAAATCCCCACTCGGCTCAAAATTTGGACAAATGTGCATTTCAAACATGGCTGCGTTTTGGTTTGCATATTCTTTTGGTAAAATGTGGATTTGGTTGGTTGGCCTTTAAATGTGAACTGAATCAAATCTCTCCGTAAGCCCTAGACACTTTTCAGTCTGGGTTTGGCACTGAAATGGCCTTGCTCACCCTGGTTGATTACCTTTACTGTGACCTTGTTGATTCTCCTTGATCCCTCTGTGGCTTTGGGTGCTATTGACCCATGGCATCATCCTGGATCCGATCTGCTGGCTTCCACATATTTTCCACAGGCTTCCAGCTTGTTTCCAGGGCTTTTCAACATCTCTGTGTGTGCAGGCAGCTGTCATCCATCTATGTGGAGTTGAGTGTTAGCAGTACGAAGATGATACCCAACACTATCTCTCAATTCCACCTGAGTTAGGAAGGGGCATTCAGATGCGGGACCAGTGTCTCAAGGCAGTAATGAGGGCCTTGAGATTGAATCCCAGTGGCTCCCGGGTTCAGGAGCCTTTTGTGGATAGAGCTGCACTTCTCCTGAAGGAGCAGGTGTGCAGCTTGAACAGGGTGATGGGGAACCCCTTCTCAGCCTAAGGGCCACATACCCTCATGGACAATCTTTTGGAGGCCAAATGGTAAAGGTTGGTGGGACCAGAGACAAAACTGGGCATGGCCAGATGAAAAAACGAGCACTGCAATAGCTGTGGCTCTTAGCTTTGTACAGCAGGTGACATCCCAGCTATAAACAACTGAGAGGTTTCTCCCTCTACTTGCCAGCCCCTGCTTTGAGATCTGCAGGAGAGGCACTGCTTGTGGTTCCACCAGTGGGAGCGATCCGTAAGGCGGTGGCACATGCCAGGGCCTTTTCTGTGGTGGCCCCTATACGTGGAACTCCCTCCCTGGGGAAGTCTACTTCTTCCCTCTCTCTGATGGTTTTTAAATGTCAATTAAAAGCATTGCAGTTTATTCAAGCCTCTGGCACATAGTTTGAGGAATGCGAGTCTACCCAGGTCTGACTGCTACTGGTAGTTATTGTGCTTATGTTTTTATGCAGTGGATTCTGCTATAGGTTTTTAACTAATGCTTTACAGTTTTGTTGTGGTGGCTGCTTAGGAGTGGGTGGGATAACTTTGTGGGCGGCTCTGAGTTTCCACGGGAGGAAAGGTGAAAACAAGGAAGCCCAACAAATGAATGGATATCACTAACATAAAAAAGGTCCCTGACCATCAGGTCCAGTCGTGTCCGACTCTGGGGTTGCGGCGCTCATCTCGCTCTATAGGCCGAGGGAGCCAGCTTTTGTCCGCAGACAGCTTCCGGGTCATGTGGCCAGCATGACAAAGCTGCTTCTGGCGTATGCCAGGTTAATTCCTGTGATTCCTTTGGCTGGCCTCTGGTTGGCGATTCTGAGAAGAGAACTCTGGGATAAGATGGGCCTTTAGCCTGGTCCAGAAGGAGCTGTTCTTATGTCCTTGCCTGGGAAACTTGTTCTGAGGTGGAATAAGCGCCCCCATCAGCTCAAATGAAGGCCAGCTGGACAGCTCTGCTGGTGGCCCTAAATCAGTATCCACCCTATTTACCCTCTGGGCAAGGTCACCGAGAGCTAATCTTGTCTTAACAAGGTTGGCTGGAGAGATTTCCGGACTCCTCTAGAACATCCCTGCTATTTCTGAGTCTGAGCTGCGGCATCTTCTTACTATCAGCTATTAAATACACACACCACCACCACCCTCCTGCTGCTGCTCTGTCCATCCTGATTCCACAAGGGACTAGGAAATTGCATTAAATGGGGGGGGGAGGCCACACTCTGAAGGACAATGAACAAGCAGTCCCCCCCTTCCCAGCTGCCTATGCACTCTCCCCATTCAACAAAGGTGGCCCGCCTTCCTATAAACGGAATCCCAGATAAGCATATAACAGTAGGCTGGGTTTAGCAATGTGCACCTGGACTGTGCCACTGTGCTCACATGAATCATAGAATCATAAAATTGTAGAGCTGGAAGGGACCCCAAGGGTCATCTAGTCCACCCCCATCATGCAAGGAATCTCATTCAATCATGTGAGCAGACTGAAGTGGCACAACCCAGGCATGGATACACACTGGACTCAGCTATATAGCTGCAAATAGAATGTTTTAAGTGTGTTTAAAGTGCATTATACAAATGTGACACTAGATGGTCGATGGTGAGCTAATGGCAAATTCAATATAAATTTTAAAAACTTTTTAAAAAGCATTTTCACAGCGTTTTCTTCTTCTTCATATATCTAGATTCACACACACACACACACCCCTGCAAACAATAAAATAGTGTGTCAGGGAAAAGGCTAGAACACTCTGCTGCATTACTGTGTGTAAGGACTATTTTGTATTAGAGGGTTTGTTTGGAGGATACTTTTTTTGCTTTTGCTATGACATGACGTCCTACCAGGAGTCTGAAGTAGTACAGCTGAGACACAGACTGCTAGCTCTTGCGTTTTATGAACTGCCCTGAGACCTGTGGGTACAGGGCGCTATACAAATTTAATAAAGAAGGAGCGGGAGGCATACCCGTCAACTTCCGGATTGAAAAATCCGGGATCAGCAGCGGCACAGCACCAGAAGTCGTTTCTACGCATGTCCAGACGTGCGTGGAAGTGACTTCTGGTGCCGCTCTGCCCGATTTCCGGTGCCCAGACATGGGCAGAGCGGCACCCAAAATCGGATAACAGCGGGAAATGGCTTTAAAAACGGGGGTTTCCCGCGAAAAACGGGAGACTTGGCAGCTATGGCGGGAGGAGGAAGAGGAGGAACGGCTTGAATTGGCATTAGCTGCTTCCCATGTAGGATCCATTGTCTAGAACCAGTAGTTGCCTTCTTACCATTTAGGGGGCTGTTCACGCAGCACTTTCGACATCCACATGAGCAGTTTGGGGGACTCGTTCCTTGGGCATAAACTTGTGGCGTGCGGAGAAAACGTGTTGTGTGAACAGCCCTCCACTTACAGGTATGGTCCAGCACCATAATACAAGATCTGCTCCTTTCTCCAGTTGCCGCCGTCACCAGGATTGCCACCGGCTGCCTCCGTGTTGGGAGGGTTCACATTCTGCTCTTCAGCTGAAGATTTATTGCTACCCTAGGCCAAAATTACCTTGTTCCTCTCTCTTTGTGTTATATGCTGTGTGTTCTTTCTCTCTGGGTGGGTGGGCGTATTTGAAGCTGTGCATGTATAGGATCGTGTGCTCGAAAGCATGGCTTGCATTGTGACACCCCCCCGCCCCCAACTGAGTTCTCCAACTAATCTTCCTCTGCAAAGATCCCCCGGGTAGCTAAGCAGCTTGCAGGGTAACCAACACAGGATAGCTAATTATGGAGGGGGATTACCTGCCTCCTGTGTGCCACTATCCTTATTTGCTTCTATCTATAGCTGTCTCAGCCACACAGGGCCTTCTGCTTCCCTTCTGTGCAGTGCTGGGAAGGGTTGTAGCTCAGCAGCAGAGCATATGCTTGGCATGCAGAAGGTCACAGGTTCAATCCCCAGGGAAGTTTATTTGGCACCTTCATTATACACTTTTAGGTGCCAAATGAATACATTCCTCTTCAACCAGGACATCCAATACCCTTTTAAATGTGTTGAAGGAGAATAGAAGGGGATCTTTGCTTTGTTTCTGTTCCTATCCAATCCAATCCAATGCCTTTATTGGCATTCTGTTCCTATTTTTATTATGCATTTTGCGTTTTCTATATTGCAATTTAGGGTGGCGCTGTGGGTTAAACCACAGAGCCTAGGGCTTGCCGATCAGAAGGTCGGGGGGTTCGAATCCCCGCGACGGAGTGAGCTCCTGTTGCTCGGTCCCAGCTCCTGCCCACCTAGCAGTTCGAAAGCATGTCACAGTGCAAGTAGATAAATAGGTACTGCTACAGCGGGAAGGTAAACGGCGTTTCCGTGTGCTGCTCTGGTTTGCCAGAAGCAGCTTTGTCATGCTGGCCACATGACCTGGAAGCTATACGCCGGCTCCCTCGGCCAATATTGCGAGATGAGCGCCACAACCCCAGAGTCGGTCACGAGTGGACCTAATGGTCAGGGGTCCCTTTACCTTTACCTTGTAATTTTACGTTGTAAACCACCCTGAGATCTACAGATGAAGGGCGGTATGCAAATTTAATAAATAAATAAATAAATAAATAAATAAATAAATAATAAATGATAATGATAATCCTCAGGTTCTCCAGGCAGGTACTTTAAGTTACCTTAACCTTTACATACCCATTAGGTAACTATTCTACAGGAGAGTTTCTCCACGAAATCGCTGAAATATCACTAACCCTGCTCCCCAGGAACTAAGAGCAGGGCTTTCAGAGTGGCTGCCCACATTTTGTGGAATAGCACCTCTGTTGAGGTACAACAGGTGCTTATTACTTGTGCTTTCCGGAACCAGTCAAAGATGTTTTTGTTTTGACAAGTTGAAGAGGTCTCTGCCTTAGATGTATACGCTGTATTGTTTTGAAGCTTACCTTAGTTGCTGTTGCATGTTTTTTTAACATTGTTTTTTAAAGCTCTTTGTAGTTGCTGTTTTTAAGTGAATCGTCTGGAGACATGTGTAAGGTGATTTACAAATTAATAAAACAAAGGAGCCTTGTGGTGATTTTGGATGCTGTTAAGGATGGCGGGATGGGAGACCGAGGAGTCTGCCATCTTTCAGGGCCCAACTTCCGGAAGGTTCTCCCATACAAAGTCCTCTTGAGATGAACGGGAGCCACGTCAAGGTTCCAGTTGTGTCCTTGTGCAGCTTCAGATCGCTTCAAGAGGGGCTCACGGAGGGAAGCTTTCCAGGAGGATGTGGTGAGGAGCAGGGTGCCATTTTGGATTTTCCACCTCACCCCGCTAACACACCTTAAGCCAGCCTTCCCTAATTCCATCTTTACTGCCAGTCAGCTTTTACTAGAGGACAGCCATGTTGATGGCAATGAGAGTTCTGTCACGGAATTCCACTCAATATTGATCCAGAGTAGAACTCCAATGTATAGTTAGCAGAGAAAAAACTTCAACAGGTTGCAGGATTCCGCCCCCACCCCCACCCCCAGCCAAAAAAAGACCAGAGGCAATTGTTTTTCATCCACCAGAGCTTTATTGCTACTGAAGGCAAATGAGCATAGTGGCCACAAATCCAATACATTCAGGATTGGCACTGTCCATAAGAAATCCAGTTGCAGCAGACTTACAATAACTTATAATAAGACTAAACCTTAACACTATATAGTATACAGAACACCACACCAGAAGGAAAAGAGACAGAAAGAGAAGGTGAAACCCAGGCTCCTTCTGGCCTATTTTTATAGTCAGCATGACCTTGACAGAAGAGATAATAGAACCAGTTTAAGCCAGCTGCACTCAGCTTCTCTGAAGGAATAACCCAAACATCATGAACCTTCTGCTTGTTCCTTTCACACAGAGAAGCTTCCAGAACCCTGTTAGAGTAGGAAAGATCTCTACACATCAGATCAATACTTTTTGCACTAAGAAATGCAAACTGACAAGTGCTAGCCATGGTTTGCATTTCAGAAGAAGGCCACAGATTTCCCCGGCCTACCCCTAAAGAGAATGGCTTCTCAACTCAATGGCTTCTCAACTCATTCTTCACTGCGTGAATGTGGATTTTCGATCCTCTCAAAACCCCAAACTCCCTCTAAAACAGAGGGTGGCTAACCCATGGCCCTGGATCCACATGTTATGGGACTCCAGCTCACATCTGCCTTAACTAGCAGAGCCCAACGGTCAGGGGTTATGGGAGTCGTAGTCCACCAGACACATGGAGAGCCACAGGTGAGCTGCCTCTTCTCTAAAATGCAAACCTTGGTGATGTTGCCGTCTTTCCTGCTGCCCTGTCATTCTTCACAATCCTTGGCAAGAGCTCCCTTCCTCCTCCTTCCAGCAAAAATGTCTTCCATTATTTAAGCCCCTACATAAATTATTCAGGACTCCCTCGAAACCTTTACACGCTCCCTGAAACACCACGCCTGATGGAAGCTCTGCAGCTGCCCAAACCCCACGCTATGCAATACGTAGGTGACCTGGGCATAGGGTACTGGTATTGAGCCAACAGAACCATATAAAGTGATAGCAGCAGTACTAGCACTTCCCCAAAGGTGTGTGTGTGGGGGAAAACTGGTCATGATGGATTACTTTTATATAAAAAGGTGGGGGTGCTTCAATAATTCCTGGCCAACTCCAAAGGCAGATCCTTGGTGAGAGTCTGCCCAGGGTTTGCACAGTGCGCTGCAGTGTTGCAGCAGCAAGCACACCAGCTTGACATGAACAGGCTCTTCCTAGTGACCCCACTTCTCAAATGCTTAACCTGATCCCACCGGGATCAGAGTCAGTCTCCTGTAACTGTCCCTAAAATACATCGCAGTTTATTTCGCTCCCCACAAAGTGCCTATGGAAATCTGATTGCTCTCTTTTCAGAAACTACCCTAGTCCCTCTAATGCAGATTGAAATCCTTCTCAAGAGGCTCTGCCCCGCATGCTGTGCTGTTGTTCTGCACAATACCTGAATATACAAACTGAAATACATATTAAATACCACACCATGCATTCACACCAAAGTTAGGATCACCAGCTTTTTTCTGTTTTGTTTTCTCCAGCTCCTTTGCCTTTAACAACAGCCCCGACTACATGCATTAGCAGGTGATGCTGCTGATCAGTATTCCATTAAGAGATTCCTCCACATACAAGCGCAGGAAGGGCTCAGAGCCTGGAACTACTACCAGATCTCTAGTCCGTGACAATTTCAAGTAAAGGCAGCCTGCCAATACCTTATGTGTGTAAACATGCTTACATAAGTCCTTGCTGCACACTTTCCAGCATCCTCTGCTGAGATGTAACACTAAGACAATTAAATATGGCTAGCTAGCCATCCTTCCCCTCTCCAATGCATTGTTATGTATGGGGCAAAGATTCCGACTGATCCACGCTACTGAGTACAAAATCAGGAGGTGGTGGTTATTTTGGGTGAATTGATCCAGAGAGAGAGTGTGAGAGAGTGTGTGTGTGTCTGTGGTGAAATAGCTGAAACCACACCAGCCCACACCCTCCCATTCAGAAAAAAATACTGCATAAGGATGGAGCTGGGAGTGGGATAGACCATTCTGCTGCATAACAACAGGGGGAGGCTAGCTGCTTCTCCCCCTCCCCCTCCCCCGCCCATTCCCCTTTTTCCATTTGCAACTCTACTACCCAAGCCTTCGGTTCTCAGCTAGCAAGCTGCGCCCTCTGTGCTTTGCACAGCTCTTTTGACGAGATGCTCTGAGCTGTGCTAATGGTCTATTTCCACCCCTCGCTCCCTCCTGTAGACCCCCCTATTTCTTGAGGCGACAATGGACTCTTCCCAAGCAGGTGGATAGCAGACTCTATAAATAGGGGTGGGTAGGGGCAAGCAGAGGCTGCATTGCAAAACAGCGCAGGAGGGGAGCGTGGGTTGCATTTGCTCCGCTTATACACGCGTTTGCACCCCCTTTGCTTGCTTTTGCACACCTATTTGGGCTCTTGCTGGGAGCAAGGGAAGAGGCGCGTGTCCTCCTGTTAGATTCATGTTGCCCACGGAGGTCGGGGAATTGCTGGTCTCGCAGGGGATGGAATTCTGGACCAGCCCTGCCTCTTACGACGAAGTCAACGGGAACACGGAGCTGGCTGATAACGCGGACTTAATATCCCAGGAGCTGGAGGAGGGTAAGAAGACGGAGGGGGTAAATGGGAGGTAGGGTTGGGAAGAAAGGGCAGCGCGGGTGCGAGGCTTGGGCTCGTAGACTGATGTTGCTGTCTCTGACCTTCAGTCTCCTTTGAGCTGAAGATGTTTGTGAGCAGACGACCTGACTTGTTTGTTGGTGGGGAGATTGCAAAGCATTGTCCCTGGACCCAGATGCTATATGGTTTGGATAGACGATGAGTTTCTGGTGTGTGTGTGTGTTTTTAAAAAATCTTTATCCACCTGTGTGCTGAGATGGAACAGAGTTGTTGGAAGGCTTGCCTGTTGTTATTTTACTTACTGGACTTATGCATCACTTTTTTTTTCTCCCTTTACAAAATGTAAAGCGACCTACAATATAATGCAATGCAAAAATTAAAAGTGAAATGAAACCAAAACAAAAGGAAAACTAAAAACAGTGATATACATGTAAATAGCAGGCCAACATATCCCAGCCACCGAGAGAGGCTGCAGTGTCTGGACGCTGCTATACCTGACTGCGATAGATGTTGGGCAGGTGTGTGTCTGGGAGAAGCTGGCAGTTACTGCCTGTAACCCTCTTTTCCTCCAGAAGCTTATCAAGGAAGTGTGACTGTTCTCTTCCGCTTTCTGTAGGGCTGGCATTCCCAACCCCACCCTGACACACACTTGCAGGTGGGTGCTTTCTTAGTTGTCATGGCTGAAAATAGCCTCCCTGGTTTTGTTTCTGCTTTTCAGGGGATGCTCTTGAAGGCCCCAGGAGCACAGCCAGTTTTAAGGGACAAAACTGGCTGCCAGCTCGATGGTTTTTTAAACCACTTTGTTGGAGCTTGCCTCTTCAGGCTGAGAAAAGAACCCAGACGTCCCGAGTGACTCTCTCTTTACTCCTCTGAGTCTTGTTTGTTTTACTTAGCATTGCACTTCTATCCCGCTTTTTCTGCAAGGAGTGCAATGTGGTGCAT
Organism: Zootoca vivipara; assembly: GCF_963506605.1. NCBI lineage: Eukaryota > Metazoa > Chordata > Lepidosauria > Squamata > Lacertidae > Zootoca > Zootoca vivipara. The sequence goes on along the minus strand of NC_083288.1, from coordinate 23,586,838 downwards.
GTGGCTCTTCCCCCCTCTCCGTTTTTAGCCTTGCAACAATCCTGTGAGGGAGATTGGGCCTGGCCCAAGGTCACCCAAGCGGCTGAGTCAGGATTCAAACTCTGGTACCCCAGGTACTGGTTGGATACTCTAACCCAGTGTTTCCCAACCAGTGTGCCTCCATATGTTTTGGGACTACAACTCCCATCATCCCTAGCTAGCAAGACCAGTGGTCAGGAATGATGGGAGTTGTAGTCCCAAAACATCTGGAGGCACACAGGTTGGGAAACACTGCTCTAACCCAGGGGTCAGCAAACTTTTTCAGCAGGGGGGCGGTCCACTGTCCCTCAGACCTTGTGGGGGGCCGGACTATATTTTGAAAATATATATGAATGAATTCATATGCCCCACAAATAACCCAGAGATGCATTTTAAATAAAAGAACACATTCTACTCATGTAAAAACATGCTGATTCCTGGACCATCCACGGGCTGGATTTAGATGGTGATTGGGCCGCATCCGGCTCCCGGGCCTTAGTTTGGGGATCCCTGCTCTAACCGCTACACTGACACCTTTCTCAGATGTGGGTAGAGAGAAATCTAAAGTCTGGGATCACCATTGTAGGTAGATGGTCTGGTCTGCCTTTCAACAGGTGAATTAGATCAAATGACCTTTGCAGATTTTTCCATCTTAATTCCCACTTCTTTCCCTTCTCCACCCACCAAAGTGAAGCTGGAAGTGAAACTTCATGATATTTGGAGTTTAAGATCCCATGCAGACAGTGAAACAAAAATTATATGGGTGTGTGGCAATTCATTACTGTTTACTGGCAGCTCATAGGGAGGAATGAGGCAAGGCCTGATAGTTTAAGGAGCTCAGGAAGTGTTTTTTGGCGTGAGGCAGGAGGAGAATAGCTGATCTCAAGCCTCTTTTGGGGTGTGCTGATGTTTTCTTCCCCTCAGAGTTGCCTCTCTATTAAAATGACAAAGAAGAGTTCCTGTTAGAACCTTGTTTAAATGTAATTAAGCATGGTGATTTTGAGGGGCTGGGTGGGCTCCCTTGTGTGAAAAACAATGAAGTGCTTGAGATGAGCAGAGGGTTCCCTGATCTGTAGAGAGAGAAGTTTTGTAAATAAGAGTTTTAATCAACATTTCCTGCAGAAGAACGTTGCAGGGCAATCAAGGACAACAGACTTCGAAAAGGGAGGCGCTCCATTTTCTGTTAAAAAATAAATGAGGCATCTGAGGATCTGCACAATCTCTGGGCCTCATTATGTTCTTTCATACATGCTTGTATAGGAATAAGACCTGGCTTTGGGAGGAAAATGTATTATGCAGGATCACTTGCCAAGAGAACTGGGGACAGACTGCAGATTCCTCTTGTTGTTGAATATATACTCTTTTTTTGTTGCTGTGTTCATATACAAAATTGCCATGTGTGCAATGGGACTCTGGGAGTTCAATAGAGTTGAATTCACATATGGCTCTCTTGATGATTCACCATTAGATTACCTGCACCTGCAGGAAAATAAATTAACTTGTGGTTGAAAGGATTTCAGGTGATGGGGGAGCACCGCCTTTGAGGTCTGAAATGCAATGGCTCGTTCCCATACGCAATGCCATGGCTGGGTTATGATTTAACAGTTGAACATGCCTCCTTATTGTTTTTTCCCATGTGTTTTTAATGAACTTGGGGGTGGGAATGTCCACTCGATGATTCATAGGAACGCTCTGCAAAAAGCAGGTGTGCTACCAATTGTGTGATGGTCCCTGGGCAGGATAAGGTAGAACAGCCTTGCAAATAAGACCAGGAAACTCACTAGTCAAAGTCTTGGGTACAGTAATTTGTCTGAATGTGCTGCATTGTTTGCTAGGTATTGCAGTATATCAGCCAAGAGGGGGGCAGTTCTTTGGTGTGACCAAGGCCCCTTACACCTCCAGTAGTTTAGCATCATTGTTAGGTTTTAATAGCTGGCTTCTTTCTTTCAATTGGTGCTGGCTGGTGTCCTTTGGGGACAGGTAGAGCAGAAGACAGGGGAAGGTGGAGCTGGTGCCAATGGGGACTGGTAGGGTGGGAGGCAGGGAGACCAACAGTAGGGGGCGCCAGAGCTAATGCCACCACTCCCTGATTGGTTGCAAGAAAGAAGGCAGTCAGGTAGAGGCTGGCTGAGCCTGAGAACAAACTCAGGTGGGTGGGGCAGGCCCTCATTTACTCTAATGCACCATCCTTCTCTGCTAATTTGATGGCATGCATCAAATTGCTCTTTTTCTGTGTGCGTAAACTGCCTTGGCATTCTATCTATATATTTGTATCTGTATCTATATATCTATATCCATCTCCGACTACACTGCACTGTTACTATTTTTTTTCTAAAACATCATTGGGGACAGTGTTCATGAGATTAGCCAATACGCTCATACCTATGTAGGATCTGGAATATCTACCAATACTTAAACCAGCATCCAAACAATTCTGTTCCCAGCTGCCTGTTTCCTCCTTTTCCTTGGGGCCTTTGTGTCTTATTTGGGTTGACCGTCTGGCTGCGAAAGGGATCAAGGATGCCTTCTGCCCGCAACCCATTCTGAAGTTTACCTCACGGTAGCTGCCCATTGTTTCATTATCACTATTAATCTCCTGGATTAAGGCCTAAATAAAGGCCTTAATCCGAAAGCTCAATAAAGATAAAATGAATCCTGATCATTTAGCCCATCTTCCTTCCGAAGTATTGAGAGGTATTTTCTCTCCAAGGTATTTGAGGACCGTTACAATGAGAGACAGGAGGACAATATTTCTGTTTTGGTGCTTATTGATTTATTTTTTTATATACAGTATAGAAAATGTCGGTTTTATTGCTGTGTCCTGCCCTGAGATCATTTGACAGTGAAGGGAGGGAAGGAAGTTTTGTAAATAAACTAAAATAATGCTGAAACAGAAATTGATTTCCTTTTGGGGAGACCTAGTGGCTATGTTTTGCCTGATGCTTAAGAATTCTAATTCTGCTTTATGTGGGGTGAGGGAGTCATTTTCCTTCTAGCACACTGACTCTGGGTTTGGGGGTGCAGATTTTTCTTTCAGCTGGCTGGTCCTAAGCCTATTGAAAGTGTCCTATCTTGTGCTGTGTACTATATAGATTATTTGGTGTGATGTATGGGGGGGGGAGAGAATGTGTGGAGGATTTAGCCTGGAGGCAAGACTTGAACTTGTTGATCTGAGCTCTGTGGACCCATTGGAAACCATTTTCCACCGTGGCTGCAAGGATTTCACCTGCTTAAAAGCCTTGATGAAGTGCTTTAAATAAACAAACAAACAATGTTATTCCTTAATCGCTTAAACATGCCCTTCTTTCAGGCTTGGACAGTGTTCGAAATTCGCCAGGCGCATTTTGCAATTCCCATGGGTCCAAATGTGACCACATGAAAATCTCTGGGTGCCAGGTTGTTGACTGGGGAAACTGTCAGTTAGAGAAGGACCTGAAATTGTTTCCTCGAAGCTTGAACTAGTTTTATTCTGGATTGTTTTGTTGAATGTTTTAATGTGTTGTAAACCACTTTGAGATTTGTCCTTTAAAATATAAAAAGGTACAGAAAGGAAATGAGTAATATGATTAACTTTCATCCAGCAAGGAAGGGAATTGGCACCTGGTTGTTCCATTGTGGCGACCGTAACCCAGGTTTAAGGTGCCACTTGGCTGGCGCCTAACTTGCATATCTGAGTTTCTAGCACTGCTACCCGGAGATGCCAGAACATTTCCCCATCCTCCTTCAGACTGAGTCATGATCTATGTGGATCATGATTATTGCCAGCACTCTGGTCCTGTGCACCGACCACAGCAGAAAGGGAGCGACTTGTTATAGCGAAATTGTCGGGAGCAGACATGTCTGAAAGCTGAGGGGTGTACCAATGTTTAGAGTAAATGATGGAAGCTACCTGATAAGTGTAATGAACCACCCTTTGGCAACAAGGTGCTCTCGATGCGGTAGCTACACTGTGTAGGCCAGCCTTTCCGATGGAGGGCCAAAAAAAGGAAGGGGCCCCTAAAGACTTCAGTTTTGGAAATCCCACTAGCAACGGCTCTTCACATGCCTTGCCCTTAGTAATCTTCACCGCACCCCTGCAAGGTAGGCCAAAGCTGCTTGCTTGAATGTTACGGCATAGAACAGGAGGCTGCCTGATGTGTTTTCAAAGGGGAGCATATTTTGTAATGGTAGACCCGGAAGACTGGAATGTCCGAATCCTTAAAATCTTGGACAGTGACTTGTTTCCTATGTTTGTGGTACAGAAGTGAAGGGGAATAGCTGCACGGGAATAGCTAGGTGAAGAAGTGCCTCGGGCGCCTGCGCAGCTGGCTTGTTTATCCCTGCTCTGCTGGAATTCATGCTCCAATTATTTCCAATTATGGCTCACATGGATGATGAGGTGCCAAAGGGGAGGGGGCCCCCGTATGGCACGAAGGGGGCTGGGCAGGCAGGCGGGCATGCCGACTGCCGGGCCATTATGGCGTCTCCCTGCTGTGCAGACGTGCCACTAGGCATGCACGCACGCAAGAAAGGAGGTGGGGTTAGCTAGCTTGCTTGTTTTAATGGCAGCTGGGCACAGAAGGACTGGACGTCCTGCCTGGCTGGGGGGTGGGTGGGAGGGACAGGGATCATAACCACTTTGACTGTGGCCCGACTCCATTGCATAAGAGCCTCATCCGAGAAGTGCATAATGGGATTTGATGTCGTCTCCGATAGTTCCAGCTAACCTACTTTCCTTGCGTCAGACGGCTGTGGCTGGGAACAGATAGGCTTAGCTCTGCAGGGCAATGATCTACAGTTGCTTGAACCCAACAGCGTAAGGGTGAGAAGCCGAGGTGAGCAGGAGGACGGATTTGGGATCGTGGCTCTGAGTGAAACCTTCAGAGTGTTCTGGATCTCTGGCGTCCCCTTGTTTGGACATTTTCTCTCCACCCTTTATTTCAGACTATTAGCACAGTGCATAACTCCTCCGTTGTCCCCGTCGAACGGTTGCAGGGGCAACGTGGTTCCTGGATCTTAGATCTCGATTTGATCCGGTGGAATGTGAAATACAGTATCCGTTTCCCCCACCTACTGCAGATTGTGCTTGAGCAAAATGGAAATTTAGAGGCAACTGTTTACAACTGATTTGCTAGTGGGACGGGTCGTATCTCTGAAGTGGATCACATGGTTTGCCTGAATAAGGTCCCAAGTTGAACCATGGCTTTTCCAGGCAGGGCAGGGAATCATTTCTGTCAGTCAGGATAGACTGGAGGTAGCCAATGTGTTTTCTTCCAGATGTGGTTGAACTCCAGCTGCCATAATCCCTAGCTGTTGGCCATGCTGGGAGTCAAGAGACCAACGTCTGCAGGACAACAACTATCATTGATATAGACAATATTGAGGTGGACGGATCAGTGGTTGCATAAGGCAGCTTCCTAATACAGCCTAGATCTAGGCCCTTGAGCTGTGGTCCCCCATCTGCTTCATCCAACATGGCCAACATCCAAGAATAATGGAAGTTCTCCGCCATTGTGGAGAAGGTTTCTCCAGAGTTTCCTAACTACCTACTTCACACATGACCTTGAGTGCCTTTCAGAAACAAAACAGCTTTCTATTGTGCTGAAAATTTTGGAGAACAGGTTCTTCATTGGATGAAGCATTCATCATAAAGGCACAGAGGCCCAACAGAGGCCATTGTGGAAACATATTCTTTTTGTTTTCTTCTGACAAATGCATGTTGAATGCTTCCTGTCCCTTATTAACATACATCCACAGGGTGGATAAAAATCAATGATTTAAGAATGAATAAAATTAAAAAAGGATTTTTTAAAATTTACATTGGATTTTTAAAATAAAATGCTTTTGGAGGAAAAATCTTTCTAAAGATAGTTTTCTATTTAAGTTACATTATAGTCCAAAGGCTATTCATCAGGAAATAAGGGTTTGTTTTAAGTTTTTCATGTGTTCTAAAACTCATCAGTTAACAAACATGGATACATATGCTATAATGTTATTGTTTATGTAAATAAATTGTTTAAATTCTTATTAAGGAAATGATTATTTTTCTCCTTCCAGTAAAGTACAGCAGAAAAGTTGTCCAAATATAAACAGTTAACTTATTAAACCTCACAATAATTTCATAATTATTTGTCAATGTATTTCTAATAGTATAACCAAATCAGCAATTTTTATATAACTGTAAAAACTACTCTGAAAATTTATTATTCCAAAAATGAAACCTTCATCTGGTTGTAAATATTAAGATTATACCAGCAATAATGAGTCTTTATGTAAAAAAAAAAAAAATTAAATCAAGTCTTGCAGACTAGTGATTTAAATCGTGATTTAAATCAACCCCACCCTGTACATCCATAAGATGCCACACTTAGAGATAACCATTTTGTAATTGACATCCTGTTGTCGGTCCCTTTCAATGACTCTGCTGCACAGTTTCTGGCTGTAAGAGGGGAGAGAGGTCACTTCCTTCAGTCTTTTGTATTTGGAGATGTCAGATTTTCCCTTGCAAAGAAAGACCATGAAGCCAACCTCAGTTAAGGAGCCTTGGGCAAAAGGTGTGTGCGGGGAAGTGATGCAAATCTGATTGGAACTGACACTGCCCTTAGAGAGAGGCTAAATAGGGCAAGATTGACTCCGTAGAGTAGCTAGTTTGAGCACCGGAAATGTCTCCTTCAATCCCATCTTGGCCTGGCTGTGTTTTTCCGTTTCTTCTCTTTGCCGGCTCGAAACAACATGCATTTCACTTAACAGCAACACGCTTCTGCTTCGGAACGGGACGTTACTTGTCCCTGCCAGGAGCCAAATTTAGTACAGTAAATGCAATTTATACCATCTACTTGGCCGTTAGGCTAGAGTGGAGCATTTTCACACACTGCATTATACAAACACCTTTGAAGCTTTTCTTGTGTTGTACAGTATGTGAATATTGTTAACTGTGGGTTGGAAAGTGGGAAGAGAGCAGTTTATAAATGGAGCGAGTCTTCTGGCCTACGTAGCTGACATTGTTGTGTTACAGATGTGGGGAAATGAAAAAAAGTAATTGTTACCTGGAAAAAGCTTAGGATCTGGAAAACCTGGGTTCAAATTCCAGTACGGTGGTACCTCGCAAGACGAATGCCCTGCAAGACGAATTTTTCGCAAGACGAATGCGTCTTGCGATCTGATGGTGACTCGCAAGACGCATTCGTTTTGCAAAAAATTCATCTTGCGAATCGCGGTTTCCTATAGGAATGCGTTGAAATTTAATTAATGCGTTCCTGTGGGCAAAAAAAGAAATTTCAATGCATTCCTATGGGAAACCGCGATTCGCAAGACGAATTTTTCGCAAAACAAATTGACTCACGGAATGAATTAAATTCATCTTGCGAGGCACCACTGTAGTCTTGAGGGTTCACTGAGAGGTTTTAAGCAAACAGAGAAAGTCTGTGGCTGTTACTCCTTGTGCAGAAAACTGGTTTCCTGTAGTGCAAGTTTTACAGTCATGGGCCCTTTTTTGAGATGCGTGATCTTGGCAAAAGTGGTTGTGGGGGGTGGGGATGGGGAGGGTATGTGTGCTGTTATTGTTGTTAAAAAATAATTCAAAGGGCAAAATCAACCCTCTAAGTTGAAACAAGTGAGACAGCCAATGCAGCTGGCACAATACTGGCATAATGCTAAGCAGATTGCTTGACTCTGTTGTTTTCACAATAAATTTGTGCGCTGGGCTTTGGCGAGTGTTCCCTCCTCCTGGAATAAAAGTTATCTCATGGCTGGGTGTGTTCTGTGCAAGAAATCTCCACTTTCCTGATTTAGTTATAAGTCTCTGCTTTGAATAGTATGGAAGGTGCCTGTTGAACAGGGCTGGTGATGGTGCAAGGTTAAGAGCGGTAGACTCCTAATCTGGGGAACCGGGTTCGTGTCTCCGCTCCTCCACATGCAGCTGCTGGGTGACCTTGAGCTAGTCACACTTCTCTGAAGTCTCTCAGCCCCACCCACCTCGCAGGGTATCTGTTGTGGGGGAGGAGGGGAAAGGAGATTGTTAGCCGCTTTGAGACTCCTTCGGGTAGTGATAAAGCGGGATATCAAATCCAAACTCTTCTTCTTCTTCTTCTTCTTCTTCTTCTTCTTCTTCTTCTTCTTCTTCTTCTTCAAAAACGTGTGTCATCATTGCACAAATTTGCATTACATTTGCACCTGCTTCTTTGTCAGTGTGAATGCAGATTTGGGCTGAATTTCAGACTTGTGGGAGTGGAGGGAACCTCAAACTCTGGCTGTTGTTGTCAGGGCATAGGAGCCAACTCCTAGGGGCTGAGGGGTTTTTGCCTCCCCCCCCATAAAATATTTGAGGAGGGGGCCGAACCACCCTAAAGTTGATGGGCATTGGCATTCAAATGGGTGTGTGGGTGTGTGGCAGGGCTTACCTGCTCCCCCCCCCAATATTTTATTCAAGTTGGCACCCTTGTGTCAGGGCTTGCTCTGATGAGCAATAGCAGGCTTTTCTGGGCCCAGTGCATTAGATGTTGGATGGGCCTTCAGCCCTACATGAAATCTGTTGGCCACAACAGCTTGGGTAGATATCAAAACTTAAACAAGCCTGGGCAAATAAAGATGGCAGGTGTCTTGGGGTCTGTCACTCTGGTATGCAGTATGCCCAGCTGCCCTGTAAGCAAAGGTTGTTGTTGTTGTTTTTATAAAAAAAGATCATTTGTGTTTGTGCTTTCAGTAGACTTTCGTATGGTGAAGGGGATAGATAGTTCAGCAGCTGAGCCACTGCTTTGCATGCAGAAGTCTCAGGTTTAATCCCTGGCATCTCCAGGTAGGGCTAGGAGAGACCAACCTCTTGCCTAATATCCTGGAGAGGTGCTGCCAACCAGTGTCCACAGTGCAGAGCTTGCTGGAACAATGTCTGATTCTGTATAAGGCAGCTTCAGGCTAGAGAATAAAGGTGCCTCAAGGCTCACTTTTTTGCAGGAAGGATATAACTGCATTCCCAACCTTCAGGTCTGCACATTTGAAGTGGAATAATGAAGGACTCTGTTGCCCTAGTGCAACAAACCCACTTTAAAAAATGACTGGAATATTTGCTGCATGGAAATGCTGATGGGGGTGGGGGTGAATGAACGACTGACTGAAAGACACACAAACACTCCATAAGCAAAGTGGGACGAATGCAGGGTGAATGTTTGTTATAGTTATGGATGCTCAATAAAGGCTGGATATGGTCTGACCTCTCCATAAGCTTTGCACAAAAAATCAGGGTGCACGTTGAATAATCAGGCCGTCTTGAGGGGCCCTAACTTATGCAAACTAAGAGGATGCATGTGAAATATGTTTAATGTGCATAATTCATACGGATCACACAATGCAGATTTACTTTGTTAAGGATTTTGCTCTTTGCTCTCGACTCTTTGTAGCATGAGGTACACTGCCCTAAGTTGTTCCTGCCTCAACGGGATTACTGATATACAGATGTTAACTAACTCTCCCCCCTGTTTTCCCACAGTGCTCTGTTCTGAGCGGGTTAGCAGGATCACTAAGACCTACCATGATATAGATGCTGTCACCAGCCTGCTGGAAGAGGTAACTTTCCTTTGCTACTGACTATTTGAAATTCAAACACTGGCCAAGGGAGCCGGTGTACAGCTTCCAGGTCATGTGGCCAGCATTACAAAGCCGCTTCTGGCGAACCAGAGCAGCACACGGAAACGCCATTTACCTTCCCGCTGTAGCGGTACCTATTTATCTACTTGCACTTTGATGTGCTTTCGAACTGCTAGGTTGGCAGGAGCTGGGACCGAGCAACGGGAGCTCACCCCGTCGCAGGGATTCGAACCGCCGACCTTCTGATCGGCAAGCCCTAGGCTCTGTGGTTTAACCCACAGCGTAGGAGAGCTGAAAGGAAAAAAAATGTATAGATGTATAAAAAATGTATAGAAAAATGATGTATAGATGGTATTTATCTCCAACTAAATTAGCTAAAGGGACGCATTTCTGTTGGGTATGATAGGAGGAGAAATAGTAGACCGGAAATTGTTTATGTATGCCACTATGGCAGCTAGAACTTTATTAGCCCAAAAGTGGAAACAGCAAGAATTACTGATGGTTGAAGAATGGCAGACAAAGATGATGGACTATATGGAATTGGCAAAGCTGATGGGGAAAATCCGAAACCAGAGTGACCAAGTGTTCCAGAGAGAGTGGAGTAAATTTATTCAATATATAGACAATCATTGTAAACATATAAAGACACTAGCAGGATTGAGATAAACCTCACAATGTTTAATAGAAGGAAGCTTCTACATGTGCTTAAAGACTAAAATAATATTAAGGAAAAAGGTAGAATTGAGATGGTATAAATGTGTGGAAATACGTTGTAGGTATACAAAAACCAGACGACGGGTTGGAGGAACAAAATCACATCTGGCAATCAATGTGCCCCTTTATTTCAGATAGTACATGGGTGAAGGTAAAGGGACCCCTGACCATTAGCTCCAGTCGTGGACGACTCTGGGGTTGCGGGGTAGATGAGTCTAAAAAGCCCAGAACACAATTTTTCACTTGCCCCTCTAGCGGCTATGATGGGTCATTTACCAGAAGTAATGTATTCAGCATTAACTTTGGAGGCATATTCTCAATTCTGACCAAACTAAGCCTTCTGACGTACGTTTTAATCTAGGAGGCTTAGTGCTCTGACTTAGCTCAGTCGGTAGAGCATGAGACTCTTAATCTCAGGGTCGTGGGTTCAAACCCCACATTGGGCAAAATATTCCGTCACTGCCGGGGCTTGGACTACATGACCCTCTTGCTCCCTTCTAATGCTACGATTCTACAGCTCAGTCTACCCATGTGCTATCTGAAACCCAAGGGGTGCGTTGGTTGCCGGAGGTGAAATATATTTGCATTATGTTCAGCTCTCCTACCCCACTAATAGAAGTGATGGCAGTCCCCGATAGATGGCTGGCTATTCAGCAGTCAGGAAAAGTCCCCCAAGAAGGATCTTGGTTTGGAGTGGCATGGGCAAGAAGGGAATGAAGGAGCTCTTGAAAAGTGGATGTTTCAGAATCAGATTTTGGCAGGCAGCATGGAGAGCAGGGAGGGGAGGAGGAGGAGGCAAGAAGCCTGCTCTGTTAAAACTGCTCCTGTGCTTCCCCCCCATCCCCACAGAAGGAGCATGACCTGGAGCTAGCCGCCCGCATCGGACAATCGCTGCTGAAGCAGAACCGGAGCCTGTCGGAACGCAATGAACTCTTGGAAGAACAGCTTGAATTGGCAAAGGAAGAGGTAAGGAAGCCCCTTCCAGTGCCCGTTGCTGACCAGGGAGGAAGATAATGCTACATACGCGTACATGAAACGCAGGGAGTTTGTTTGCCCCCCACCCCACCCCACTCGGGGTGGATAGAAAGTGGAGATATAAACTGAGGGCTGGGAGAAAAAATGAACTGGTTGTGTGTATGGCAGTAAATGCAGGAAGGATGCGTGCAGGGAATGTTTTTCTGTTGGGTGCATAGGGTATAGGGCAGTGCTTGGGTCCCCAGCGGTTGTTGGACAACTCTCATCATCCCTGACCACTGGTCCTGCCAGCTAAGGATGATGGGAGTTGTAGTCCAACAACAGCTGGAGACCCAAGTTTGAGAAACACCGGTCTGTAAACTGCATCCAACTGAAGTCTATTCAGAATAGGACCACTGAAATTAATGGAGCTAAGTTGGCCGTGCTGGTGGGATTGCTGTTGAGTAGAACTAGCATTGGTTACAATGCTGTGGCTTACAGCAGGGGTGAGGAACCTCAGCCGTAGAGGCCAAAGGTGAACCCCAGGCCTCTCTATCCAGCCCTTAGGACTCTCCCCAACGGCACACCCCTCACCAACTCTACTTTGCACCTTCCTTGAGTGCTTTCGCTTGGCCGGAATGTGTCCTTGAACTGTAATAAGGCCTCTTGCTTGCCTGGATGGAGAGATGGGTATTAAAACGTCTGACTTTGCAAGGCTGGAGTGTAGCCGCCTTAATGAAGACAGGATGTATAGCTCAGTCAGTAGAGCATGGGCCTCTTAATCTGAAGGTCGTGGGTACGAGTCCCAAGCTGGGCAAAAGATTCCTGCATCAGTCGGGGTTTGAATAGATGGCGCTTTTAGTCCCCTCTGATTCTTTGCTGTGCTCAGTTTTGCCTCTGATACCACTGGTGTGCAGTCCCTGGAATGTTGTCCACAAGGGAATGCAACCTTTTGGGCCTAAAAATGCCCCCCCCCACCTCTGAACCACTATAAGATCTGAAGTTAAGGGGTAGCAAGGCTTTCAGATTACAAGGCTTGGCTTCTGCTTTTTTTCTTTTATGGAACCCACTGTGTCTCTTCTCTCTCCCCCTCCCCACTTCAAGATAGCTCAGCTTCGCCATGAGATATCAATGCGGGACGACCTTCTGCACATGTACACCAACAGCACAGAGGAGAGCGAGCCGACCTCTGCCACCTCCACTCCGTGAGTATCTCAAGTTGGAGTGGAAGGGGATACCTTCTGCACAAGCCAAACTGTGTAATTTCTGCTGCCAACCTCCTGGCGAGTCCCTCCGGCGGTCAGAGCTGACTGCCCATCCTCCCCATGTAGTGAGATGGATCCAATGTGGGACGAGGAGAAAGAAACTCCACCTAGAGTCTTCAGAAATTCTGCAGTGTACACCGTTCATGCCCCGCTTTTCAGCCAGCAGATCTGAAAAATGGCTAGCATCTCCTCTGTGCTTTTCTCTAATTGCATCAAATGCAAAATTAAAACAGGAAGAGCCATCTGTTTGTAACACGGAGCTGCTGTTCTTCATTTAACCACCAGGTGGTGTAAGAGATGCAATGGCTTTGCGGGCGAGGGGGGAGGCGGGAAGAAATACCGTATTTACTCAAATCTAAGGCTCGCCTTTTTGGGCCAAATTACTTTGCGAAAACTAAGGTGCGCTTTACATTCGATGGCACATTTCCATTCACCAGCAAATACTTTTTTGGTTTCAAGGTTCTGAAAATGGAGGTGCGCATAAAATGATGATGATGATGATGATGATGATAATAATAATAGTAGTAGTAGAATCATAGAGTTGGAAGAGACCACAATGGCCATCCAGTCCAACCCCCTGCCAAGCAGGAAACACCACCAAAGCATTCCTGACAGATGGCAGTCAAGCCTCTGCTTAAAGACCTCCAAAGAAGGAGACTCCACCACACTCCTTGGCAGCAAATTCCACTGCCGAACAGCTCTTACTGTCAGGAAGTTCTTCCTAATGTTTAGGTGGAATCTTCTTTCTTGTAGTTTGAATCCATTGCTCCGTGTCCGCTTCTCTGGAGCGTCAGAAAGCAACCTTTCTCCCTCCTCTGTATGATAATAATAATAATAATATATTTATTATTTATACTCTGCCCATCTGGCTGGGTTTCCCCAGCCACTCTGGGCGGCTTCCAACAGAAAAATACAATACAATAATCTATTAAACATTAAAAGCCTCCCTAAACAGGGCTGCCTTTGATGGCACATTAGACTCGAGTAAATACAGTACTACGGTTCTCGTGGTTGAGCCTGAACTTGGGTGTTCCTCACCCAACAATATCTTTTCTAGCTACATTGCCACTCACCTCAACTCCTGTGTTGTTGCGATGATGATGATTATATTGCCCTTTATCAAAAGATCCCAGGGCAGTGTGCAACAATAAAATCACATTACAAAGCACCAATAATAAAAAGCACAATAAGAGACAGCATAATAATAACAACAACGGCCGCCTACTCTCCCAAGCTTTAACAGGACATAGATTATTTACTAATGGCTAAAGGCCTGGGTAAAGAGGAATGTTTTTTCCTGGTGCCTAAAGACATGTGATGATGGCTCCAGGTGCTCCAACCACCCGCAAAACGCCTCTTTCGCCACTGTGTGATTGTATCCAGGCCAGATCCAAGCTAAGAGTAGGCCAACGGACAGGGGCGTACCCAGGATCAAAACTGGGGGGGGGGGGGAGCCGCGGCAAATGTGGAGGCACCCCTGGGGGTGGGGCGCTGCTCTGCGATGCGTGTGCATCCTGACGCATGCACCGTGACATAATGATGCACGGTGCATGCGCCGGCCATTGAGGCCGGCGCCGCCGCTCCTGCCGCAACCCCATTCGCAAAAAAATAAAAAAGGAAGCCGCAGCCCCGTGAAAGGAGAAGCAGCCCCGTGAGCGCCCCTTGCCTCCGCCTGCTTTGTTCTTGTGGCGACAAGGCGCTGCAGCGGGCGGCGCCGAGTGTCACCCCTCCCCAGAGGTGACACTCGGCAGGCCCCCAGCACCGCCGCCTACTGCGGCGCCTTGACGCCACAGCAAGAAGGAGCCTGGGGCAGAGGCAAGGCAAGCGGAGGCAAGGCAAGGGGTGGTTTAGCCATTAACGCTTTAATAGCCCTGGGTAAACTCTGAGCTCTCAGTTTCTGTTCTCCATATGCATTAGCGGGATAATAAAACCAATCAGCCTCATCAAAGTGACATCTAAGGAACTACGGTAACAGTATTTGTCCTCACAGACACTGGAAAACGGCAAGAGCTTTCTGTATTGACTTCCTAATACAGTGATGGCAACCTTTTGAGCTTGGTGTGTCAAATTTCGCCAAAAAACAGAGTATAACTCAGGTGGTATGTCACTTTGAGAAAAAAACCATAATTTCGTGATATTTATAGTTTAAATAACAAAAATGTATAATTGTAATATATAACTGTATTTAATAAACCAAAAACTAATTATTTAACCAAACCAAACCAAAATCCCCTCATTTATCACAAAGTGCCCAGAGTTGTTGAGCTTTTGGGGGGGAGCTGCTGACCAAAAGTTTTGGAGGTTTTTTGGGGGGGTGCAAAAGTTGCTTTGCTTTTTTGGGGGGAAAGAGAACAGAAACAAATGACGAATAATACCATCACTGGAACTAACACGCAGCACCGACATAGTCTGCCAATGCGCCAAAAAACCCAGCACAGAACAGGTTAAAAAGTGAACGCTGTTACACCCAATCATAGTCTGCCAAAGCGCCAGGAAAAAAAAGCACAGAAAGGTTAACAACAACAACAACAACAAAAGGATCTGGGTTTTAACAGCGGAGACAAGCTTGTAGGAGGAGCGGGAGAACAAATGGGGGGGGAAACAACAACAACAGTGTGAATGGGCCGATGGGGCGCATGCCAGCAGTGAGGGCTCTGCGTGTCACGTCTGACACGCGTGTCATAGGTTCACCATCACTGTCCTAATACCACAATTTTTTTTGCTTGCCCCTTGCTGGGTACGCCCATGCCAACGGAAGACTCTCCAGGTCAGAAGGCTTGGCTCCTGGGCGAGAATGAGCCCCGCAGTACCTCTGCTTCTAGAAACGAAACATTAATTCAAGGAGCCGTCTCAGGCCACTGCTGTCTCCCCTCCCCTCTGCTCTTGTCTCATGACTACATCTCTCCCTGCCTCCCCACAGGTTGCGGAGGAATGAATCTGCCCTCTCTTTGCAGCAGTGTTTTCAGTATGACACCCTACAGCAGAAGCTCAAAGGGCTGGAGGAGGAGAACCAGAAACTGCGGACAGAGGTGAGGTTCTGAGCTATGCTGTGCTGGGATGCAGGTGTACATGATTTGCCTTCTCTATCTCATTTTCCGGTGATCAAGTAAAGACACTTGGCACCTGCTCAGATGCTTTCGATCAGTTACTGAGCTGGAATCCTAGAATCCAAACTGGAATGCAAAAAATCATGCAGCATCTAGCACAGGGTGTATCGCGATGGCTACAACAGGCAGGAAAATCATTAAGTCGCCTGCGAAGACCGTCGGCCATTTTGAAGTGGTTGATTTGGGGAATAAAAAAGCTCGGGAACCACTGTCTTAGAAGGTTTTAGGTGCATTATTAGTGCTGCAACGTCTTGGTGTCACATAATGATAACCCCATAATGTTATATATGTCTGTCTCTTTGAACCCAGGTCACAAGCATTGCCACGGAAACCTCTCAATATGAGGAACAGGAGCAGAAGCTGATGATCGACTGCGTGGAGCAATTTTGTAGGTTCTTAGTTTTGGGCAGGGAGCTTGGAATTAAAGCCCTATTAATACCAATAGAAGGCTGCTTTCAGGCATAATTCCAGGACTGGAGGGATGATATTTGGTGGGGGGGTTTCTGGTGGGGCGGGGAGGCAAAAAATAACCCAATCCTCTGTATCTCCTCTGACCTGCCTCCGTTCTGGAATTAAGTTTTAAAACAGTCCTCTATTATTTTTGTGTGTGAGAGAGGAGTTGTTTGTGTGTGGGGGGGCACATATTTACAGATGTGTATTGCCCTGCCCTCTTTTGGCATGTAGCCCTCAGAGGGTTGGCAAAGAGGGAGCGTGGCAAACATACTTGGTACACTCTGACCATTAAAACATTGCTGATGAAGAATTGGCAAAACAGGGCCTTGTCCTGGGAATTTTTCACTGGAATTTATTTTTATTTGCCTCATTATCATACTGGAATTGATTCCTATTTGAATTCATCTTATCATTACATAAATAAAACCTTTTGAAGACTTGCTTGAAATTCATCTTCCTCCTGGCCCGAGTTCTTGCAAGTTACTGTTTATTTCTGGCCCTCAGAGGGTTGGCAAAGAGGGAGCGTGGCTCTTGGTGTAAACAAACAAAAAAGGGTTCCCAACCCCTGCTATACACACTTACCTGGGAGTAAGTCCCCTTGAGCTCAGTGGTCCTGCTTCTGAGTAGATACACATAGGAGCACACAGCAAGAATTCCCATTAAAACACATTCATTCCATTAAAACACTCAAAGGGGCTCAAGGTGACACACACGACTCTCCCCCTCTTCACTGAATCCCCAAAACAACCCTGTGAGGTAGGTTAGGCTGATAGGCAGGAGCTGTCTCAGGGTCACACCCTGCAAGCTTTTATTCATGGCTGAGTGGGGATTTGAACCCTAGTCTCCAAGGTCGTAGTCTTATCTGCTACACCACAACGCATGTGTACAATCTCCAAAAGTGAGTTTCTGATCCCAACCACCTCCTGTGGAAGGAGACAATTCATACATGTTCCCCCTCTAGTACCATCATAACTAAAAAATACTTGAGGTATGGGTCATATATGAAAGAAGGTGGCTTTTGACGTGGGAAAGGGCGGCTTAAATAACCTCTGGTTACAGACGTCCCTGACTCTTAGGGATGCTTAAGGAAGGTGGGGCACGCTAACAACAACATTTAATATTTATTATTTATTCTGTTGGGCGGCTCCAACAGTGAGGGAACCGCCAGAAGGACCTCAGAGCTGGACTTCTGTGGGACAGAAAACATGTACGGGGCCGGGGACAGTGGAGGGTGGGTGGCAGAAAGCTTTGCCTCACTTTCTGGTCTGCTGGATCCTGCTGTGGGCATATTGGAAAGCTGTGTCCTGGTGCGTTGCATGCTGCTGGTGTCTCTCGAGTTGTAGTAACCCTGTGTCTCTCATCCCACAGCGGATGCTAGTCGAGAAGTGGTCCTGCTCTCTGAGGAGCTGGCCCGCAAGACGGAGGATACGGCACGGCAGCAGGAGGAGATCAGCCAGCTGCTGGCGCAGATTGTGGAGCTGCAGCAGAAGTGCCGCGCGGTAAGCATAAGCCAAAGGGCCAGTTGGGGCCAGAATGGGCACCCAGAGTGGGCTGCCCACCCAGAATAAAGGCTGTGCTCCTATGTGAAGTCAAGGGTGGCTCAGGGAAGGGAGTGTGATGCAAGGGAACATTCCTAGCATATATAGGAAGTCAGGATGAGCAGCCCTGTTTTGCAGTGGATGTGTCAGTGTGTTCACTCCCTTTAATAAAAAAAAAAACACCAATAAAAGTGTTGGATTATGCCGAAATGGCAAAAGTAGCCGGGAAGCTCAGGAACCAAGAAGACCAAATGAAAGAATGAATCTTTTTTTGCATCAGCCATCGGCTATGGCAATAAAACAACAATACAACATACAAAAAATAGAAAAAATAGAAACCCATGGAGGGGAAGGTGGGAAGTCCAGAGGTTCGCAGGGATCTTTAAATATGGATGTGTATGATTGTATTGCCATACAGTCATACCTCGGGTTACGGCTGCTTCAGGTGGTGTTTACTTCTGGGTTTTGCCTTGCACGCATGCGCAGAAGCGTTCTGTGTGCTTCGCGCATGCACAGAAGTGCTCTATTGCACTTTTGCGCATGCGCAGAAGCGTTCCATTGCACTTTCGTGCATGTGCAGAAGCGCTGCTCTAGTTACGGACTTTTTGGGGTGCGAACGGCACCCCGGAACGGATTGAGTCCGTAACTAGAGGTACCACTCAGGTGCGTACCCAGGATCAAAATTAGGGGGGGCAAGGGGCGGGACCAAGGCACGGGAGGGGTCACAGTGGGAATGTGGGCTGGGCTACGTGGCCTGCAAATTTCAGATGTTCAGAGGAAGCGGCCCCAGGCTCCCGCTTCCCGCGCACAGCTCCAGAGGCATGCGGGGAGTGCGAGCCTGTGGCTGCCTCCTCTGCGCCTCCCAGCCGTTCCGAGGAGGCGGCCCCAGGCTTCCGCTCCCAGCTCCAGAGGCGCGTGGGGAGCGCGAGCCTGCGGCTGCCTCCTCCACACCTCTCAGCAGTTCCGAGGAGGCGGCCCCAGGCTCTCGCTCCCCGCGCGAAGCTCCAGAGGCGCACGGGGAGCGTAAGCCTGGGGCCGCCACGCAGCGCCCCTCAGCCCTTTGCTTCTAGGGGGGGCAACTGCCCCCCTGCCTACGCCCATGGTACCACTGTAGTCTTAAATTGTAAAATCAAATGATTTTTTTAAAAACAAAACCCCAAGGGCACAGTGTATGTGCCTGGTGGCAATGACTCTTACCTTTCTTCCTCCAGTATGGTTCAGAAGTGGAGGAGCTGCAGCAGCATCTCGCTGCTGCCAAGGAGGTTCAGCAGCAGCTACGAACAGAGGTTTGTATCCTTGGAGATGGGGGGCGGCAGGGGTGGTGGTGGGTGATGGCCGGTTACGTCTGTCCAGTACAAAGAGGAATTTGAACAACAAGCAACACGTCAGCTAATAATATACTCACAATATTTTTATGACACTATACTGTTTCACGATTCATAAACAGAAGGCGTATAATATGTGCATGGAGTACAAACTAACAGCAATCAAATAAATGTTCCATGAACAGGAATGGTAGGAGTGGTAAGTCACTGTCAAAGATCACTGAAATGGAGGCAGAATGCCTTTCCACAGTCAATATCCTACAGACGTGAGATAATGGGTGCTCCAAACGTCGCAACAGGGTGCTCCGATCACAGCAGCAGACAGTACAGTTCTTCCAGGATAGTGAACTCTTTCAATGATAAATCGCCAGCAAATTACATCAAATGGCAAAGGTACATCAAATGGCTAGGGATCAGCTATCGCTAAAAGGTGTAGTAAGCTGATGTGTTGCTTGTTGCTTTTCAGAGTGTTCTGTTTTGCAACACGGGATTTTCTTTGGTGTACAGTACAGGGAGGAAGGCAGAGATAGAATTGTAGAATTGTAGGGTCCTCTAGTCCAATCCCCTGCAATGCAGGAATCTCTTTGCTCAACGTGGGGCTCGAAACCATGACTCTGAGATTAAGAGTCTCGCGCTCTTCCGGCTGAGCCACTGCTCAGTTTCTGTTGGAGGAAGTGCGCTTCTGAACACCAGTTGCAGGCAGCCACAGGTGGGGCAGATCACCATTGCACTCATGCACAGCTTGCCATCTCCCCCTAAGTATCTGGTCAACCATTGTGAGAATGGGATATTGTTGGACTAGCTGGGCCTTTGGCCTGATCCAACAGGGCCCGGTATCCGTTTTGTGCCAGCCTGCTTTAGCTCTCCCCACTCACATAATAATAATATAATAATAATTTATTATTTATACCCCGCCCATCTGGCCGGGTTCCCCCAGCCACTCTGGGCGGCTTCCAACAAAACATTAAAATACAGAAATCAAACATTAAAAGCTTCCCTAAACAGGGCTGCCTTGAGATGCCTTCTAAAGGTCTGGTAATTGTTGTTCTCTTTGACCTCTGGTGGGAGGGCATTCCACAGGGTGGGTGCCACTACCTAGAAGGGGTTCTCTGACGGAAGGGTGTGACTGTTGAACAAGTTTTAATGCCAATAAATACCTATTGTAATGCAAAAAAGGGTAAAAAGGTCAGGAGATCATCACTGTTGACTTGACATCACAGCTGCAAGGTACAAAGCAAGTTCAATCACATGTTTTAATTCAGGGGTCTCCAAACTAAGGCCCGGGGGCCGGATGCAGCCCAATCGCCTTCTAAATCTGGCCTGTGGACGGTCCGGGAATCAGCATGTTTTTACATGACTAAACCGTGTCCTTTTATTTAAAATGCATCTCTGGGTTATTTGTGGGGCCTGCCTGATGATTTTACATGAGTAGAATGTGTGCTTTTATTTAAAATGCATCTCTGGGTTATTTGTGGGGCATAGGAATTCGTTCATTTCCCCCCCCCAAAAAAAAATATAGTCTGGCCCCGACAAGGTCTGAGGGACAGTGGACCGGCCCCCTGCTGAAAAAGTTTGGTGACCCCTGTTTTAATTAAAGCTGGACATGTAACTGGTGTATTAATTGCAGCAGAGTTATGCACTGCAAATCAATTCTAGAGTAAAGCAAGCTGCACAGGGAGCCCCCTAGCTTCTCCTCTCATTGTGGCTTGGCCTGATTAAGATGGGACGCCTCTCCGCTTTCACTTTCAGCTCCGAGACCTGCAGGAGAAATATGTGGAGTGCGGGGCAATGTTGCACGAAGCCCAGGAGGAGATGAAAAACCTCCGGAACCGTAGCCTCCCCAACAGCACCATCCACCGTCACAGCTCCCCCACTTTTTTGCCCCTGGTAAGTACAGCGTATCTTGGGGTTGGTGGGGGGGGGGCTGGGTCCTGCGTAAAGGAGGAGATACCGGTGAAACAGAATCCCCCCCCAAAATAATATTTATTGATTTTCTAACATTACAAATTACAAGAGTTTTCACAAAAACGAAAAAACCCCAAAAAAGAAAAACAGGAATTAAAACATAAAAAAGAAAAACATACCAATTCTAACATTTTAATTAACATTGTAGACTTCCTCGGATCCCCTCCCACTGGGTCCATTTTTAACTCCAAATTAAGCAATTTTCATTATCTTAAATCATTCTAACACATTTTTTTCATTATCTCACAACCATTTCTATTCTTAAAAGCATCGACTATCCTCCTCCCGTATTTTATCTTAATCCAAATCTAAATTTATTTTCCCATCCATCTATCCTCTATTTCTCCCCTTAGCCTCAAATTTATACCCAAATTTTTCCCATACATTCAAATATTATTTCTTTTATCATAATAACATTTAAACACTTAAATCTAATTCACCCCCTTCCCTGGACTCAGGGTCTTCCAGATGAATCAGCCAGTTCCATAGGTCATTCGAGTTTCGAGCCATCTTGATCAGTCAGAAAATCACATCCATTATCACTCCTCACCCCACTCCTCCTCTTTCACCACCTATCCACCACTCTCCCTTCTTCATCCCCTGCTGCCTCCCCTAAACAGAATTGGTTTGTAAAAGAGAGTACTCTTGATAGGAGGCAGAGCAATGGGGGTGGCAGAAGGTTATTTTAGGAGGAGACGAAGAGGATGTCTCCCTATTGGGAAGAGCAGCCAAGTTGTTTCCTTCATGTTCCAACAGGTGCATTTTAAGCTCCTAGTCCTCAGTGAGGGAGGAGGGGAAAGTGGGATAAAGAAGAGCATGCCTTGGGATTTCATTTGAGCCAGGACTGAATTATGGGGATTGGTTTCTTCTTCTTCAATGGGTTCTGTCCCATGAACCGTACTAACAGTGTCTCTGAGCATGCACAGTCCGACCACTAAGCAGCTCCAGCATGTCTTCCTTGCTCCCCCAATTCCCCAGTCTGACATTCCTGTCTGGTTTGAACGCTGTCACAGAAGCCCCCCATGGTTATGGGTGAGGGTTTAGCCCAGCGCAGCTCTGCCCTGCTCTCTGTTCCCACCTCCTGGGGACGCTCAAGTGGAGTAGAAGAAAAAGGAAAGGATCCCGGGAATTCCCTGGGCATCTTTTGCTAGTGGAAAACCACCTGCCCACTGTGACTTTTTGAATTGCAGGATTCCCTGGCTGCAGAGATCAAGGGCACCATGAGAAAGAGCGTGGACAGCTCTGGTTCCTCGGAGTGCAAGTAAGTGGGAAGGGCACAAGATACAACCTGGTGTGTGTGTGTGTGTGTGTGTGTGTGTGTGTGTGTTCGTGTGTGCAAGATAAACCCATAAAAATGAGTGGCAAGAGCAAAAAACTCTCAGAGGGTGGCGTCATGAATGCCGCAGAACTGTTTGGAGGCCAAACAGGGGGAGAAGGAGGAGCCTTTGGATCAGGAGGTGAAATTCAGAATGATGGCAGGGGGCGGGTAGTGGCCCGTGTTTTGTTAGTCCCCCAAATGGAAAACGAGTGAGGTCCCAACTAAAGAAGAATGGCTACTTACGCTGAGAGAATATGCGCAGCTTGCAGACTTAACATATAGAATAAGAGAACAAGAAGAACATACGTTTAGGGAAGATTGGAAAATGTTTATTGAATAAATGGGGGGGAATTGTGTACACCTGAAAATGTTGGCAGCGTTAAGATAATAAATTCAACAGTGTAAGTAAGTTGTGATGTATGCAATAATGGAATGCTGGTTTTTTTTAATAAGCTTTATTGAATTTTAAAAACATACACAAAAATAAGAAAAAAAGAATAAAAACCACAAACATAATAAATGCTACTCAACAAATAAACCTAATAAACACAACTCAACAAAAATCACTACATAACAAACTTCAAAGCAGCTCTGAAATTAAATTAAATCCAAATCATATATACATATAGTACCGTAAATAAACATAGCATAGCGTAGCGTAGCGTAACGTAACGTAACAACATAACATAACATACATAACATAACATCATAACATAACATAACATAACATAACATGTTGTTGTTTAGTCGTTTAGTCGTGTCCGACTCTTCGTGACCCCATGGACCATAGCACGCCATGGACCATAGCATAACATAAAACAACAAACATAACATAAAACAACATAACATAACATAACATAACATAAAACAACAAAATAACATAACATAAAACAACAAAATTTGAAATCATATAAAGATAAACTGATAATAAACGGAAAACAAGCAATATAAACAAAGATAAATTGAATAATACTAAAACTCTTTGTCCCCATCCCCCCTCACACCCCCACACCCACCGTTTGTGACTTCCAGCCTCTCCTATATCCTGATTTATATTTCTTTGAGCAATAATGGAATGCTGAATGGTATTGTTTCTGTAAAATATGCAGGGATTTATGATATGGTAAAATGAACCATGGAAAGAGAAGAAGGGAAGTCCTTCATATTTTAAGGGTGTAAAAATGGGTACTTTAAATTGTAAACCAGAAAAATTAATTTTAAAAAAATTATATACAGAATGATGGCAGGGGGAAGCAGTGTGGCTCTCCAGCTGTCCTTGGATTCCATTTCCCACCAGCCCCCGTCAGCAGGATCAGTGGCCAGGAATGATGGAGGCTGGGGACAGCAGCAGGCCTCCCCATCCCTGGTTTAAAAACTTGGGTTGGCGGCAGAGCTAGGATTAGAAAAGGTAACTCTTGGGGACCAGAGGAGGAGGGACCAGTGCAAAATTTAGGGTGCTGCCGATGGTTCCTCCACTGAGCTGAAGGGGCACAAAATAACAACACCATCAGGGTTTCCCAAGCTTGGGTCTCCAGCTGCTTTTGGACTACAACTCCCATCATCCCTAGCTAGTAGGGCCAGCGATCAGGGATGATGGGAGATGTAGTCCAAAAAACAGCTAGAGACCCACACTTGGGAAATCCTGGCTTATATTAGTACAATGAGAAGATCCATTTAAAAAAGCAACTGGACCAAAAGGAATTGATGTGAAAAATAAGAAATATGGGAGGGGGAGGCATGCTAATTTTGTCCTTGCTCAGGGCGCCATATTACCAGAGTCCTGCCCCGCCATGACCTCCCTTTGTTTCTCACCACTGACCCCGTCTCTGCCTTGTGTGTTGATCTCAGAGGTGTCCGGCGGGTCTTTGAGACTGTGAAGGCTGTGAACCAGGTGGTGAAAGCCAGATCGCGGGTAGAGTCTCCCCTGAGCCTCCCTGTGCACTCTCCCAAATTTTCCTCGCTGGGCTGCAGCCGCCTGAGCACCCCGCGCACCAGCTTCTACGGTTCAGACAGCCCCATTGCCAGAGGCCTGGAGGGGCAGGACGGCCATGCTTCTGAAGGGCCAGACGACGCGCGGTGAGTCCTGCTGGGACACGGCATAAGCACCTTGCCACAACCTATTTTCTGATGGTCGTTTCCTCGGGGCGGAGACCTGCCTCCTGTGCAACGCCACAGGCCTTGGTGGTGGCGGTGATCAACGTGGCTAATTCCACCTCCTGTTCTTTGGTTTCATTTAGCCGGCGCGAGGCGGGCACGCCCGGCCGGCACGACTTGGAAGCTGCCGTCCGGTGCTTGTCGGCCCGGCAGGAGAGCCACGGCACCGAGCGCTCATTCTTTGAGATGGAGAGGGAAAGCAAGCTGCGGAGGCTGGCAAGGGACGCCGAGGACTCCAGCGGGATCCTCACGCCCAACGAAAGCATCACGTCCACCGGCACCAACTATTCGGGCAGCTCTGGCGGTTCCGGTTTCTCTCTGGGCTCCTTCTCTTGTTTCCCCGATAAGCTTCAAATCATCAAGCCTCTGGAAGGTCAGTGGGAGACGGCGGTCAAGAACTGGGGGGGGGCTCGCTTGGAGCACGTGGGTGATCTGTGGGCACGCTTTGGGCTATTTTTTGCTGAAATTATTCCGATGGATCCGTCTGTTGAATTAGCTTGCAAGTGCATAGGGACTGGAAGCATGTGATTGTGTTTAAAAAGTCTTTTGGCAGTATTCATTTATTTTTTACACTTTACATACCACTTAGGGTTAAACAGATCTCTTAAGCAGTTTTCTACATAAGCTGAAACATCTTAAATCAGTGATGGCCCACCAGCTGTTTTTGGATTACAACTCCCATCATCCCTAGCTAACAGGACCCGTGGTCAGGGATGATGGGAAAGGCGGCGGCGGCTGGTGTGTGTGTGTGTGTGTGTGTGTGTGTGAAATCTAGTTAAAGAATCCTCATCTGGTGCGCCAACTCCTAGGGGCCGAGGCAGTTCCCTCCCCCCCCCAAAATGATTTTTTTTAAAAAGGGGCTGAGCCCCTCAATATTCAAAGGGTGTTTGGCTCGGTTCCCTGGCTCCTTGTGGCATTGTGCAACGTTGTGCGCATGATGTCATGCCATTGCAGAGTGTCGCACATGAGCCCCATCAATCCTATTAAGAAGGTGCCGCCTCTGACCCCCATGATCCCTTGCCCTGGCAAATGGGGGAAAGTCAAAACGGGGATTGCAAGGAGGATGTGCCTGTCCATTGCTCTGGGATCTGCTTGAGGAAAATCCCCGTTTATGCGGCTTCTGAGTGCAAGCGTATTTCCAGTTTTAATGGGGTGGATTGGGGTTCAGGGGGAGATCTGTACCCTCAGCATCAAAAGTCTCAGTGCAACTGGCAATTGTTGTTGTTGTTTAGTCGTTTAGTCGTGTCCGACTCTTCGTGACCCCATGGACCATAGCACGCCAGGCACTCCTGTCTTGCACTGCCTCCCGCAGTTTGGTCAAACTCATGTTGGTAGCTTCGAGAACACTGTCCAACCATCTCATCCTCTGTCTTCCCCTTCTCCTTGTGCCCTCAATCTTTCCCAACATCAGGGTCTTTTCCAGGGAGTCTTCTCTTCTCATGAGGTGGCCAAAGTACTGGAGCCTCAGCTTCACGATCTGTCCTTCCAGTGAGCTTTATATACCTGTTGTCTTTGTCCATGGAGTTTTCTTGGCAGGGATACTGGAGTGGCTTGCCAATTCCTTCTCCAGGTGGATCACGTTTGGTCAAAACATAACTTCTCCAAGTTATTTAAGCCCCTTCGCCACGACAAGGCAGTGATCCATGAAGGGGATGAACTGGCAATTAGTCAGGTCTATGTTTCTGGTGCAAAACCTATCACCAAGGAGCTGGACCACCAGTCCTGTTGCAATGATCTTGCTTCTGTCCAGCTTGGCTAACCTTGGCCAGTTGACTTTAAACGCGAGTTACTTGGCATCGCTTGCATTCCTGCCGACGTCACTCTCCCTCCCGGTCTCTCTCTAGGCTCCATGACCCTCCACCACTGGCAGCAGCTAGCCCGGCCTCACCTGGCGGGGATCCTGGACCCTCGGCCAGGTGTGCTCACCAAAGATTTCCGGCAGCTTGACACAGACCTGGAGGAGGTCTACAACCTGAATGACCTGGAAGAAGACGATGTGGACGCAGGCTCCTTCCCGGCCCTTGCTACCTCGACACCTGCCAAGGCCAAAGAAAGGCCTAGTGGTGAGTCAGTTGGTTCATTTCTAAACGTTGTGCGCCAGTAGGAAAGCTTGGGGAGTGTCCCGGACAAGTTTCTGCCATATGGCATCCCTGTTTGTGATAACCACATCCCTGAGGCTATGCGCCAGCTCCTAGGAGTTGAGGCACTTTGGGCCCCCACAAGGTCCTTTTTTTGAGGGGGGCATTGAGCCCCCCCTCAACGTTCAGAGGGCCTTTGGCTCCACCTCCCAGCTCCTCGCAACTTTGGGATGTTGCATCAGGGCCCCCTCAATCATCTTGAGAAGTTGGCGACTCTGTCCCCGAGTCACACTACTTTTGCTTGAAGTCCACTGGCAGCCATTTTGTGAACCAACGGTTGAGGTGCTCTGTAGCAAATTGGCAGCTGTTGTGTGTGTTTGCTTCTTGCCCTGAACTGCTAGGGGCTCGCAGGCTGGGGGGCTGCTCTTTCTAGTGACTCTGCCAGTCAATCCCGTCTCCCCTGTCCACTTGGGAGCAGGGATACTACAAACAAAACACCCATATTTTTTTTCTGTGAGGTATACCGAGGTGGTGGTTTGGCAATCTCGTTTAACTCTTCATGACTCCCTCAGTTTTTAAAAACATGTATGAAGAATAAGTTCCACCACCTCAGGTTTGTGTGTGTTAATGTGATTCCTGAGGCTTCAAAGCTGACGGTTTGATTTCTCCTTAACCACTGACCACTCGCAAGCCATGAATTTATAACTCCTGCAGTTGCCCTTTCTAATTTGAAGGTGGGAGCAAAATAGTATTTGGGGGCACAGGTGGGGGGGAGAGAAGGGCAAAATTCAGGAAGGATGGGGAAAATACCCTGCTTACGTTGTCAAAAAACCCAGTGAACTTGCCATTTCCTTTCATTTTTTTTTAATACTTCACAATAACTAGCGTAAACATGGGGCAAACAGCAATTGCTAAGACCTGACCTCTGCAAAAGCATCTAGACCTTTGGTTTTGTATTCAGCTTCTGTTCCACTCCATTAAAATGAAGATATGAGAACCATTTATTTGAGAGGGTGGTCTGTCCTGTCCTGTCCTGAGTAAAACTTAAATTGAATACAGCCAACACAGTCCACAAGTTGATAGTGAGAGATGTCCTTACGGCAATGGCTTTCCCACAGGAAAAGCATTTCCTGAAAATCACCTCGAACAACATGAAGGGGTTTTTTTTGGGGGGGGGGGGGCAGAGGGAGATGGCTTCATCCCTGTCGGCATTTACAAAAAAAGTCTTCCTCATACCTACCCCTTAGATAACCAGGCATTGTCTGTGTCTGTCTCCACGCCCCACCAACACCACCCTGCCCCCCTCATTAACCCTCCGTTTTCCTGTCCGTTTCAGTATTTCACTCCGTTAACAATCTGCCCCAGACCCCACCTACTTTCACCATCACCACCTGTTGCATCTCGCACCCTAGCAACGAGGTTACCATGGTGACACCCAGGTAAGCATCCTCTGTGGTCCTCCCTTCCTCCAGCTTTCCATCATCCTTTCGCTTCTGCTCCTCCATCATCGCCGTAAGGAGGATTTCCCCGTGTGTGTGTGTCTTGTCTGCCATTTTTAACCTGCAATCTCCCTCCCCACCATTTTGGATCCTAGGCACTGCTGATCCCGGTATGGGCATCTCCTGCAGCCCTTGGCGCATTGATGGGGTGGGCTCCGAAGTAAGAAACCCCTTCCCTGCCTCTTTTCTCTCTATCCTACCTGGGGAGAGCTGGGCAAGGAAACCTCCCTCGCACATTCGCTCTCCTTCTTGAGCAATGCTGGCTTGAGGACAAGGGATCTCAAGGCCCAGATGCTGATGCCTGCAGAGGAGGACCAAGGCCTTTATCTAGGAAAATACAGGCCCCCCCAAAGTGGTCATGTGGCTCATTCGGATGAACAAGAGGTGCTGCGGCTCAAACCTGTCTGGAAAATTCACCTGCGAGACCTTGAGGGTCCTGCCCTTTAATATAAGCGTTGATGTGCAGAAGGAAAGGCACTTGGCACATGGTCAGAGGCACACTTGCTCCACATTTCCTGGAGCCCAAGCTGTGGCATCTTGAGAGCAGCTGGGGTTTGAAACCGTTGTTTTTTGTTGTTGTTGTTGCTCTGATCCACATTAAGCCATAACCCAGAGGAGTCTTTGAACATCACGATGGCTTAAGAAGTCAGAGTGGGCTCCTCCCAGATGATGTGTAGCCTTGCCTTGAACCAATGTCACATCTTGATGTGTCTGATAAAAATATTTCTGCTGCTGCTGCTGCTGCTGCAGCAGCAGCAGCAGCAGCAGCCTTACCTCTCCACTTGTCTCTCAGCCAGCAGTATTGTTTTTATGAAGGAGAATGGGAAGTTTCCTGCCCAGGGTTGAGAGGAATCAGAGGTTGAATGAGCTGACCCTCCCCACTTGAAGGGAATCCAAGCCTTCTTTTGTGCTCTTTTAATGATAAGAAAACTCTTGCAGCAGGATTCATTCCCTGTCCCGAGAATTCAGGGTGGCTAACGGCAATTTTGAGCAATACGAGAATAACAGGAAGAAAGAAAAGTGGCAGCCACCTTCAAATACACTCTCTTCATATATGAGTTATAGAATCATAGAGTTGAAGAAGACCCCCAAGAGTCATCTAATCCAACCCCCTGCAATGCAAGAATCACATTGACCTGTGTAACTGGAGAACCTTGTAAATAACAACCTTAAGGTTTTTTGTTTTGTTTTTTTAATAATATCATAATATACGATTCCCTTTTTTTAAAAAACAAGCTGTCCAAAATTTAAAGCCTTTTAAAAGCACCTGTTTAAGAAAATCTCCAGCTTTTTTAACCCTAATAATAAAATAATAATAATAATAATAATAATAATAATAATAATAATAATAATAATAATTTTATTATTTATATGCCACCCGTCTGACTGGGTTGCCCCAGCCACTCTGGGCGGCTCCCAACAAAATACTAAGAACGCAATAAAAACACCGGCCATTAAAACCTTTCACTGTACAAGGCTGCCTTCAGACAACTTCTAAAAGTCATATAGTTCTGTTTCTGTTTGATATCTGATGGGAGGGGCAGCCCTATTGACTTGTGAATCAACCTCCCCGCCCCAAACCATATGCTACAGGCCATTGATTACTTATTCCATTGGTACCCCACCTTTCCTTTAAGGGAAGTATCTGTGCTTCTTCCTCCTCCCCATTTTATCCTTGCAACAGCCCCGTGAGGGTTGGAGAGGCTGAGAGGCAGTGACTGACGCAAGGCCATCCAGCAAATTTGGTCTAGAACCCCCGTTCTCCAAGCCCAGCACTCTGCCCACTGCACCGCACTGCCTTGCTTTGAAGAGCAAGAAAAGAAGATGATTTGACGGTGGGGACAGGCAGCTACATTCAGCCACTGGGCGCAGCCACATCTATTAACCCACTAACCTTTCTCTCTAGCCTTAGCACTAACCCATATGCTTTGCAAAGGTTAAATGGGCACTAATAGTGTGGGGTCAGACGAAAGGGGGCGGGGGCTGCCTCCCTTACTCCATCTCCTTGACTGCACAGAGGAGTAGGGAGAGGGGGTAGGAAGAGGAACAGACAACTGACTAACTTGTGTGCCTGATTTATAACATGAACTTCTGATAACGAGAGCACTGGATGGCAGTGTTTGTGAGCAAAGAAGTTAAGGCTCAGTATGTTTCTGTCCCCGTGCCGTTTTCAACCAGCAGGAGGCAGTGTCGCTACCTGTGCCTGCCCTTTTCTCCGGTCCCCTAAAAACAGATTCACACATTCAGAATCTCTGGGTTAGTTCAGGCATGGCACCCAGCCTGTTAGCATCTGTAGATGTGCCGCAGGGCCAGCTCAAGGGCAGCTTGCCAGCATCCTGGTGCCTCCAAATGTCATTGGGACTACAACTCCCATCATCCCTGGCCACTGGCTGATGGGAGTTGGAATCCAACAACGCCCAAAAGGGTCCAGGTTGGGCAAGGCTGACGATGGCAGTGCCCGGGCAAGGAGAATCTAGCTGGCACATTCCCCCCACTTTGTCTCAGTTATGAGCAGCGGGTCACAGTTCACCAGGGTAGGAAGAAGGTGTAGCGCTACTTGTCCCTTTATTGCAGTAGAAATTGGAGTTCTTGGGAAAGTCCAGAAATAAACAATAAATTGCAAGAACTCAGGCCAAAAGAAGATGGATTTCAAATAAATCTTCACAAGGTTTTATTGATGTGATGTGGAGTTTAAATGGGAATCAATCCCAATGTTGAAGGCAAGTAAAGGTAAATTCCAGTAAAAATCAGAACAAGGCCCTGTTTCGACTATTCTTCGTCAGCAAAGATTCACAGGTCAAAGTGTACCAAATATGTTTGCCTTTAATAGTCAAAACAGGGCCTTGTTCTGATTTTTACTGGAATTTACCTTTATTTGCCTTCAACATTGGGATTGATTCCCATTTAAACTCCGCATCACATCAATAAAACCTTGTGAAGATTTATTTGAAATCCATCTTCTTTTGGCCTGAGTTCTTGCAATTTATCGTTTATTTCTCTACTTGTCCCTTTATTGGCACTTCTGGATTGTTTTGTTGTGCTGATGAACAGAGCAAGGCCTATGGGGCTTTCCCCACAGAGATTCCAGAGGGAGATGCCACTCTGCACCCAACAGAGAACATGGCCCATAGTGGGCTTTCCATTTTAACCCTGGCAGTTCCAAGCTACGTGGCATCTGCGCCTCCCTCTCTGTGCCCTGAAGACGATCGGTGCAAATCCCTACTTCCTGGTGGGTTGGGTCACAATGGATAGATCGAATCCCTCCAGTTCTCAACCTGCCCAGGCTTAATGGCACCCCAAAGTCACAGCCCAAGGCAGTCACATCATGGGATAGGGTTCTGCTGTTCTGTGCCTTCAGTACCCGTGCAGGGTGGGACAGGAATAAATTCAAAAGGATTTGCACCACAAACAGCTTGTGATTTTTAGCGAGAGGGTGGCAGGCAGAGAAGGCTGCATTCAGATGGAAGTGGCTACTCCGCTCAGTTTGATTTAGTTCTGGTCTCTTTCACGCTCTGAATGGCAACAAACTTGGAGAAGCTGCCTGCTCTCTGTTTGTGTTCTCTTAGCTCAGTCTCTTGGGTTGCCAACTTCCCACATACAGTAGGAGGTTCAGCATTTTCATGGCTCTGCATGGGGATTTTCTAGTGAGCTGTAATGTCAGCCTGAGCCAACCTGCTTGGCCACCAATGCTTCACATTAAAGAATGCCCCTACCCCTGCAGAAGGAAGCTGAACTTGCTCCTGAGCATCCTATGCATGCCTTTAGTGACTGCAGCTACTCCTGCCTCCGGTCCATGGAACTGAATTTCTCTCCCCTCTCTCTCTCTCTTTGTGTGTGTCTTCGTGTCCACCCCTTCCCTCTCCAGTCTTTATAATACAGTTGTGCCCTCTTGTGGGTCCCGCACGGGGCTGAGCCCCCCTCACGCTCCCCAGCTCCCCCTGCAGGAAGAGCCCGGCTGTGAAGAGAAGCAGAAGGAGGACCCCCCTCTTGGACTAGTGACTCTGCTGACGGAGCAAGGCATTTCTGCACAGAGCGGGGCGGGGGCAGCCTCGGCCTTGGCCTACTTCCCCAGAGGCTCTTGGCTGTCTCCTCCTTTGGGCTCCCTGTGGTGCTGCCGCTGGGGCGGCCTAGGGGAGTGGGCCTTGGGATCGCCTTGGTTGCGGCAGAGGGGGGTGGAGGAGAAGGAGGACAAGCCCAGCATCTTCAGCTTGAACCTGGTGGAGAAGCTGCAGCAGCTGGGGCTGGACAAGGTGGTAAGAAGAGGGGAAGCCTCATACGCAGCTTCACACCTGCAGGGGCTTCATCGGAGGAAGAGGTGTCTGTCGTGAGGACTCTGCAATTTTGTGCTGCCCTCCGCTGGTGGGGCATCTGTGAGACAGAGGGGGCTTCATGCGGACTGCCTCCTGGACAAAGCCCAACTGTGATCCTGAAGTTTGGGGTGTGGTTGGGGGGGAGGGACCCTGCAGGCTTTGCAGCAAACGGGGGGGTCTGCCAACCACAGTGCCCTGTCGCCATTGTGTCCTCCACTTCCTGTGGATCAGGAAAGTTGAGGAATCATTTTGATGTCTACTCTTGCTGATAAATCTTTCCACAGCTTCCTTCTGCCTCCACCCTAGGAACCCTGGGAGTTGTGGTTCTGTGGGGCCCTTTTGCAAAGCTGCAATCCCCAATGTACTTTTGCTATGAAGGCTTTGGGGCCTGGGCAAGAGGAATGAGCCCTGTTCATCGGAGCAGCTTCTAGGCTGATATCTTGCTGGCATCAGGAGTGCCCCCTTTTCTGCCTTGGTGCAATCCTTGACTCTCCTGTGAGTGCCCAGGATGCAGAGTCATCTTGGATCGGAGCTATGACGCTGCAGAGGGAAAGGGGCTAACTTTGGACGTCACAGCTGTGGGTCACATCCTGGAGCTTAGGGAGGCTGAGCCTGGAAAGAGCTGGCCCAAAGTTCAAAAAGCACACAGCTCCAAGCTCATCTTCACGGACCATGACTCTCCCTGCTTTCTGCACTATAGTCACTGCCTTCACTGCTAATTCGCGTAAGAAATGCACACCTCTTCTGTCTCTCTCTGTGTGTGTAGTACGTAAAGGCAAGTAGTGGTATAGGCAGGACTTGTGGGAGTAATAGGTTGGGCTGTTTGCATGCATGATGGGCTTGAGAGGGGGTGTTTTTGTCCTTTACCTCTCCTGCCAACTTCAATTTTCTTAGCCTCGGGCAAACGCAATAGTTGGGTCTATTCCTCATCTGGATCTGGTAAGGTTTTCTCCATTAAAAGACACAGTCTCAGTTCATTGAGGAAAAGGGACAAAGAAGGCTGACCGGGATCCTGTTGTGCCCCCCCCCAACACTCCCCTATGGACCCATTTAGTGCCCCTTCCTTCTCCCACCTTAGCCACCCAGAGCTGGCTTTGTTCTCCCCACACCCTGAACTCTCCTTTTGGGGAGGCAAAGCTCTCCTCTCTTTCTTGTGTTGCTGAGGATTTTCCTGCACTTCACTCTTCCCCTCCTCCTCCTCTCCACTGGAGTTTTTAATATTGCATTGCCCCTGAAATCTGCCTCGTGTCTGTTTCGTCCTTGCTGGAGCAGGGCAGCTCTGTTCATCTTCCTTCAAAGCGTCTTCTAACAACAGTTATGGTAATTCTCAGACTTGGGCAGCTCTATGGCTGGTTTCCACAGATTGCTCTGTTGTGGGTCTCCCCCCCCCTTCAGTGGACGTCCGTATTTTCCCATTTATAAATGTTAACTTAAAGTCCCACACCCATTCCTTGCACGCTCCTGTATGTGTGCTGCACACCACTTTGCATAGCCAGCCCCTCATTTTGACACATGTGTGTTCCTGTTATGTTCCTGTATCTCCTTTCAGTGAAATAAACATGGTGTTGCTGTTGCTCTGCTGTTGCCTCTCTCTTTCCTTCTCACCCACCTCTTCACGACAGCCTGGGCTTGGTTTTTGTAACCAGCTGACTCGCATGGCAAAGCTTCTTTAAAGACCTAAACCTCTACAGGCAATAGGGGTGAGTAACAGGGTAGTCATCAAGGGAGCACGGAATGAATGAAGCTATAGCAACGTTTCCCAATGCCAAATGAACTTGAGGGGCTCCAATGCAAAGAATGAAGGTGGCAACATGCAGACACTGCGGGGAGCGATTCTGCTTCTGCTTCACATACGGTGGTGGTCAAATGGAAAGTAAGGTTGTATCTAACTTTCCTAACTTGTCAATCAATCCATCAACCTCTGGTGGATGATTTAGGATTGGGTCTGGCATTACTTTTGCTGTGCATGTGTGCCAGTATCCATACTTGGCAGAGTCACATCTCAACGCAGCTCCTTCCTTGGAAGCGTCTTCAGGGTTGTTTATTGACACACAGTAGACAATAAACACTCATGGACGCCATAAAGATTCAGTCAAGTGTAGAGGTTTACTTGACAAGCATAAAAGCATATTGGTAGCAAATATATACAGACATTCACCACTGGTCGTGGTCAAGACATGCTTAGAGTCCAACAAGAGTACAAGACACACTGCTTCCCTCACCGCAAGGCGCAAGCAAGAGATTCACAACAAGTTGCACAGAACTATTGTTATCAGTACTTCCTGTCAGCCTGCGCATGTCCAAAGAACAGTTCCCACAGGAGAAACGTCCTTGCATAGACAAAACAATCTCTGCCTTCTGCTGCTTCTTGAAACTTCTTCTCTGCTCTTCTGTGTTTCTGCAACAATGGTTCTCTCACACACATAGAGAATATCCAACAATGGCTGTGTTTCTATGCAGCCCTCGCTACCTTCAGCCAGTAGGTTTTGTTGAGTTTCAACAGGTTTTGTGCTGCCTCTTCACTTCCTTGTTTTATAACTATTTGGAGGAAGGGTGGGGACCCTGTGCCACTTCAGGCATCGTACTCCCATCAGCCCCAGCCATCCTGGCCAGTGTTCAGGGATGATGGGGGATGTAGTCCAGCAACAACTGGAGGACCACAGGTCCCCGATTGGTGGGGATAGCCTTAAAACGTTGCATTAGGCTACCATCTCAGAACTGGTATCCTTCTCATGGGGAAGCAAACCAAGTCGTGTAGGTTTTTTGCAGTCTCTGTGTGCATCATACAGAAACAGGACTGGGCTGTGGTCTCGTACATACACACCAACTGGTGGATAAATCCTGCAGCTTTGGTCCATTTCTGCTAGAGCAATGTTTCTCAACCTTGGGTCTCTTGCTGTTGTTGGACTACAACTCCCATCATCCCTTAGCTAGCAGGACAAATGGTCAGGGATGATGGGGATTGTAATCCAAAGACAGCTTTGAGAAACTGTGCTAGAGGCTGAGTGTCAACGTGTTTAGGGCTATTCCTGGCCTAGAGGCAGTGGGATAAGGGGCTGCAGTTGCATGGGTTGTCCACTAGAGGTAGGAATCGGCAAGTGGGAAAAGCAAGCAAAAGCGGGAAATGGGAAGTGAAATGGCTTCATCTGACCACCAGGTGGCTGCAGAGATTTGTGGCAAGCGCTGCCTGCATTGTGGAATGTTCCTTCCTTACTCAGTGGTACGTGAATGTCCAGTCCAAATGCTCAGAAGCCCCCTTGTTGGATCCTACTGCATGCATTCCAGGTTGAGGTGTGTTTTAAAATAACT
Organism: Zootoca vivipara; assembly: GCF_963506605.1. Taxonomy (NCBI): domain Eukaryota; kingdom Metazoa; phylum Chordata; class Lepidosauria; order Squamata; family Lacertidae; genus Zootoca; species Zootoca vivipara. The sequence goes on along the minus strand of NC_083288.1, from coordinate 23,551,273 downwards.
GGTTTTAGAATTCAGACCTGGGAAGTATTGATTCAAATTAGGAACAAACTAGTACACTTCTGTACATGTACAAGACATTTGAGGATCAGGCCAGCCTCCATGCCCTGAGCCACTTGAAATTGGTTTGTAGTAGATGCATGTTAACCCAACTTGAATGCTGCTTGATGCCTTGGGGCTGAGCATGGGCAGAGACTGCAGAGAAGAGTCGGTTCCAGGAAGTTCTGTCCGTGGTGCTGAATCTGTGATGGTGCCTTCACAGTCACAAGTCATTTCCTTCATGTGGTTGATTACGTATATCTTGCCTTTCGGCTCCCATGCCTGTTCAGGGTGTGAAGCTGCCTGTTACTACTCCACAGTGCATGGGAGAGGCCCATACAGACTTATCATGCCATGGTGGCTATTTGTCGAGTGTTGAGTATGGGCTCAAGACATTTTGCTGGCTGAGCAAAGTGCGGTTTCCGCCCCCGACTCCATTCCACCTACTGAACGAGATGGACAGTCGACTCTTGGGTGATGAGGTAGTGCCCTCCTTTACAAGGGTGCATGTAGGACCCATTGCTGTGTACACCAGCAGAGGGCAGGAGCTCACCATTTCTGCCTGCCCCCTTAGGATCTGCTGCCTGAAGCAGTTACCTCATTCCACCTGATGGTAGGGCTGGCCTTTCCCCACTGCCTGTTGTGCTACAGCAAGGGTGGCCATCTTGGCCGACCCACGGCCACCTGCCAATCACCTAACATGTGTTATATATGGGGCGGGCCAAACTGCAGTTTCACCAAACTGCGGGAGGCAGTGGAAGACAGGAGTGCCTGGCGTGCTATGGTCCATGGGGTCACAAAGAGCCGGACACAACTAAACAACAACAACAATGGGGCAGGCAGCTACAAAAGCATCTGCCCTGGAGTGGCTGACTGACAGGAAGGGAATTACTCCCATGGAATGTTGCAGACAAATAAACAACAACCCCTACCTGTCTCCTGATGGGGACATCTGGAGAAGGGCATTAGGAGATGAGCTGAATACCTGAGCAGGCTGAAATGGGAGCAGGCACCCCTTTATGTACCTGTGTTCCAAATGTTCAGTGTTTTATAGGTAAGCAGGCTCTGCCCAGGAGATACTGTAGACGTCATATCAGCCAAAGCTCTTAAAAAGCATGCTAAAATCTGCTTGGGCCTTGAGTGACAAAACTAGATCTAGGAGCACACTCAAACTGCACAGCATCCCCTTTCTGGGGAACTTCACCTGGAATTAGGGAATTGCTCATCCACCGAGCCACCATCTTGTCAGGATTTAATTTGTTGACTGGGCCACATCCAGGCCATTACTTTTTTAAAAAAAATGTTTTATTGATTTGCACATACAGTGGTACCTCGGGTTACAAACACTTCAGGTTACAAACTCCACTAACCCAGAAATAGTACCTCAGGTTAAGAACTTTGCTTCAGGATGAGAACAAAAATTGTGCTCCAGTGGCCGCAGGAGGCCCCATTAGCTAAAGTGGTGCTTCAGGTTAAGAACAGTTTCAGGTTAAGAACGGACCTCCGGAATGAATTAAGTCCTTAACCAGAGGTACCACTGTAAGCCCAAAGTTTAGAAAAGCAAAATAAATAAATATTAATACTTCACTGATGACCCCAAAGAACGGGAGACACCAAAATGACATGTTGGACTTTGGCAAACTTAAATAGATAGACCGTCCTGGAGAGGGGAAGTGGGTCTTTTTTGTACAGGTAATTGTTGTTATATACTGGAAATCAGTAAAACTGTCTTTTTGGGGGGAAAAGAAATCTCCCAAAGTATAATACAACATATAACAATATAACAAAAAAGGTCATAAGTATATTGTATGGTTTTTGTAATTGTCAAAGGAGTCAACAAACAATAAATAACAGTGTCCCCAGGTGTTTTGAAAAGAATCACATATTCTAGCCTGCTACTGATTTAGGGGACCATTCAGCCCATCCACTGCCTTGCTTGACTTACAGTGTCATGCTATAAATACCTCCTCAGAAATGGGGCCTAATCCCAGATAAGCAGGAGTGGGTTTAACAAGGAGAGACAGAGCTGGCTTGTCGTCAGCATTCTGGTTGCACATCACATCTGGGCCTAGTTTTCAGTGTCCACCTGGCCCCTACTGAATTGGCCGGGCATGTCTTTTGATGGAAATCAGGCTGGTATAATTCCCATCTGGAGATCGTAATTGTTATGTGAAGAGGGCTTTTAGGTGAGAGTCCACCTGTTGAGTTTTGTTATATGGCCGGGTTAAAAAAAAAAAGTTGAAAGGCGATTTGTAATTATCTTTCTTTATGTGGGGGAGTAAAGGGGGGGACCCCCAAAAAAGTTTGTACCTTGAAACATGCTTTAGGAAGGGCAAATAAGGGTGTTTCAGAGACAATTTTTACCGCAAAAATCCTTTCAGTGCAGTTTCCCAGCATACCTACCTGCCTCTTGGTATAGCACACCCTCGGTACTTGTGGATGCAAAGTCTCAATTCTAGTGGCTATTCAACCCCCCTTCCTTTTTCAAGCACAATCTTGTCAGAGGGATAATTTCATGGCTTGCCAGGGGTCACAAGCAGCTCTCCATTCTGCCCGAGTTAATTAGTGGACCCCATGGCAGAAAGTGGCAAAATCCATCAGGTGACCTTGGCAAACGGAGGCAGTCGAAAGTTAATGTTCCTGGCGCTCCCCTGAGAATTTTAATGAAGGTGGCCCCAAGTGGAGAAATGGAGGGCATCCGGTAATAATTGCCTCGGGGCCTCTGGCAGCTTTGGAACAGGCCGATCCAAAGGTGTGAGGCTTTATTGATTACCAGTGAAGGGATTTTTGTCTTGGGGTTCAACAGAAAGGACAGCGCGTCCAAGAAGGAAACAATTTGGTCATGTACAGAGCTTTCGCTCCCTCAGTCCGCTTCTGGCCTCGTCCGGAAGTTTCTTAAGCTAGGCCGGCCCTACCATTTGGCGGGTGCTGCAGGTGCAGAGTAGCAACACAGTGTCAGAAAATGCAACTGTTTGCTATTCAGTGTGCCCTGCACCCCCTTAACTTTGACCTTGCTTCTAATTTCCCACCTTTACCCACAATGTTTTGCTTTTTTGGGTGTTCTTTGTTTTTATTATAACCAGTCTCTTTAGTAATGTTGAGGTGGCCAAGAGGCTCTGGAATTTGGGTTCTCCTTTCCCTCCGCTCAGCGTTTCTTTCCTTTGCCCCGGGACCTGGCATCTCGGCTCTTGCTCCTCTTCCGCCTCCCCCAGGAGCAGGATCTGATGAGTGAGACAATCCTGCTGGTCGTCCGGCTTGAACCTGCGGAGGAAACAGGAAAAGGAAGTAGACACATGACTTCCTGGAGCACAAGAGTCTGCTCCAGTGTGCAGGCAAACAAGGAAGTAAAAGAGATGGCAGGATCAGGCAGGCAGGGTTAGGAGCCTGAGTTGAAAAAGAGAGACCCATTAACTTAAACTGGGTTAATAGCCATTTCCTCCTCTTAGAGAAATATGGGAATTGTAGTTCTGTGATAGAGAGGAGGGATAGTGTAGGCCTAATCCAGGGATGGGAAACTTGCAGCCTTCCAGATGTTGTTGGTCTCCAACACCCATCATCTCAGGCCAGCAAGGCCTAGTGAGTAGAGATGTCAGGAGCTGGGGGCCACCAACATCATCTGCATGTGAGAAGGTCTGAGCTGGTTGCTCCAAGCTCAGAATGCATGGCTTTAACAAGCCATTCTTGTGTTCCTATACCACTTGGCTTCTGAAACTAAGCCAGGCTTTCCTGCCTATGCAATATTTTCTGAATGCTGTGTGGAAAAGCACATGAATCTGACCTTCGGAGAGTCTGTAAGTAAACCATTTTAACTTACCAAACGTGTGGTCTTTTTCTATGCTGGGGAAGAGGAGACTATTTTGGAACTCACAAGGGCATATATTAAAGGTCCAACAGTCTATATTTCCACGTTTTCCTAGTTTCATATTTTGTGACTTTAAATCTCTGCTGGGGTTCTCCCACCAAATAATAATGGCCCCAAGCCGAGATCTAGGCACCCAATGAATTCCCCTTCTATACCTATTTTTCTCTTGTCAACAACAGGTAGGGCATAAGGCAGGAGGCCGACAGTAGGGGGAGCTAGAGCCAATGATGGGCAGAGCCAACTACCGGTAATTCTGGTTTTGCCTCCATCTTCATCCCTGCTGATGTCTATAAGGACAATACTGAAAGTAAGGAGGAGGAAGCTGGTAGGAAACTGGTTGTAAGTAAGAAGGCAAACAAATGGAGTCTCGCTGAAGACAGACTGAACATTTAGCCTAAAGGATCAGTCTCCACTGTGGGGCCCAGGCGTGGCTTAAAGAAGAAGAAGCCTAAGAACAGAGACTTGATGTTGCCCATCAGCAGTGAACACCTGGGCAGCAGACTGAACCAAGGGCACTGGTCACACTATGGTGAGATGCATTTCTATTTAAGCAACCATAATGATAAAACTGTGGCCTATGGTGTTTTTTTATGGCAATGCAAGAAGCGGCCATCCTAAAGAGCAGGGCTGCTTATCAACTAGAGTAGGAAGCTGATTGATAAGAGCCACAAAAAGGCAGAACTGTCAGCTCTCAACGGACGTTTAGCAACTCTTACTTCTCCGGGGAGACTTCCTTCTGCTACTTCTGCTCTTACTGCTTTTCCTGAAATGAGAACAGCCAGTCAAGACCACTCCATCCAATGACATCTCACAATTCCCCACGGCCACCTTGGGAAATTCTTCCAGCATTGGATCCCTGGGAGAATTTAGTTACCTTGCAACATTATTTTTTAGGATGCAAGCAGACTTGCCTTCAGTACTCACCCCTCCGGCCTCTAGGTTTCTTAACCCACTAGATGCATGCCCACAGCCAGTAACATATGTATACTGGAGGTGAAACCTACCTAAAGGTTGTATAGACTTCCTTTCATGCCATGTTTCCAGGCACAGACCCAGGCTCTAAAGCTCTATGCTGGAACGGGTGTTTTTCCACCCTATCGCTTTTCCCAGGAAAAGCCACATTTTACCACTGAGTTGGAGCAAATGGCAATCAGGTTTTCTGCCAGTTGCCATTTGCTCCAATTCAGCATTAAAATGTGAGTTCTCAGGGCCTGGATAGCTCAGTTGGTTAGAGCATGCATGGTGCTGATAACACCAAAGTTGCAGGTTCGATCCCCATATGGCTCAGCTGCATATTCCTTGCATTGCAGGGGGTTGGACTAGATGATCCTCAGGGTCCCTTCCATCTCTACAATTCTATGATTCCATGAAAGGGCTGTGATAACAACTGCTTGGACAGGGAGTTTTAAAGTGCAGGCCAGTGCCTGGAAAGCATGGCACAAAAGGAAGGCCAGATGAACCCTAAGTCCAAAATTCACCCAAGTCTGAAAATCAATTTCAACATGTGATATGTTTCAATTTGGGGTGGTTGCAATTCAGCTTTCAGGGGGCCACAAAACAAACAAACCAACTCTGAAATCTGTTTTCCAGATTGCAGAGCTATAATGCTATTTGTCCAATCCAATACTGAATAGCTTTAATTATGTTCTAAAAGCTGCATTTTAGATGTTGTTAAGACACCCTGGGATCTGTATGTAGAAGGGTGGGATAAACGAAATAATAATAATTATGAAAATAAAAATAGGGAATAAACAATAAAATACATGTCACCATTTGATTAAATAACCAATAGATACTGGTTTGCTAATCCCCAATCATTCCTAGTCCAACAATATCCCAGAGGCTTCCAGGTTTACAGGCTGATATGACTTGCATCTTCCAGGTTCCTAAAGGGTTTGGTTGACTGCCAAGTGATGGTGGCAGCTCTCTGTGGTATCCCCTGCCCTTGCAATCTTTGCAGCAACTTTATGGCTGTGTACAGATAGCATACATTTAAAGCATGTGGCTTTCCCTCAAAGAACCCTAGGAACTGTAGTGTTTGTGAATGGTGCTGGGAACTGTAGCTCTGTGAGAGGCAAGCTGCCATTCCCAGGGGTGAGCATGCGTGCCTAGGGAAATGCGCTTTCAATGTCTGCTATGTACGCAGCCTCTGTATGGCGCCTGGCCCCAGGGCACTCAAATCAGCTTCACGGCCGGGTGGGGATTTGAAGCCAGGTCTCCCCACTGTCCTGGTCTGTTGCTCTGACCATTACACCCCACTGCCTCCCAGGAGTTGCTTGTTCTCTCTCTCTCTCCTACTTTTCAAAACAGTGTGTTTGAGCTGGAGCCCTGCACATTTCAGCTCCCTTGACACCCCTCCCCTCTCCCAAACAAGCCCATAACCCAGTACCTGCTCATCTTAGGGCTTCTCTCAGTCCTCTCGGGCTGACTGCCCCGACTCCTGGTGCTGGGCGGGCGCTCCAATGGCTCTGGCAACCCCAGCTCCTCAAAGTCAGTTGTCCTTCCTTCGCTTTCAAATGGAGAAGGGCTGGGGGCTCTGGAGCTGGGCTGGCTCCCCATGGACAAAACCAGGCTGCGCCTGCTCCTGACATCCTCTTGTGCAGGGCTGCGAACTTCAGCGGGTGAATAGATACTACGGATGCTCACTGTTTCTTCTAGGTTTAAGGATCCCAGGCTCTGGGGCAGAAAGATGGAACAGGACCGTTGAACGCACCACCAAATAATTCTCAGGCCTACATCGTAACATTGTGCAGCGTGCAAAGCACTTCACACAAACACATTTGTTTCCTACTCCCCCTTGCCCTTTCCTCCAAGTAACTCAAGCTAGCATACTTATTTCCAACCCCCCCCCCCCGCATCTTATCCTCACAATAACCCCGCCAGGTAGGTTCGGCTGAGAACCAGTGGCTGGCTCAAGGGAACCCAGTGAGCTTTGGGACTTTGGGACTGGAACCCGGATCTCCCAGGTGCTAGTCCAACACTCTGACCAGTAAAACACACTGCCGGGGTCTGGAGTGGGCTGTTGTCTTGGAAGCCAGGTTTGGGTGCAGCATTTCTGTGTGTGCAATTGGCACATGAGGGCCCCCACACACTCCTGCCTCTTCCCTCACCATACTTATGGCTATTCCACCACTTGCCATCTACACCAATGGGTGGAGCAGCACAGAAAATATCCCAGGTGTGTGTGTGTGCGCCTGCTTTTTTGGGGGGGGGTTCCTCTCCACCAACTATCCCTTCCACCCTCCACCCAGATTACGGAATTAAACTGCCATTCGCTCTTTCTTTAAAAAAGCAGAAATGTTCATGCAAATCTTCGTCCTGTATACCTGAAGGAGCGTCTCCACCCCCCCCCCCCACCGTTCAGCCCGGACACTGAGATCCAGCGCCGAGGGCCTTCTGGCGGTTCCCTCATTGCGAGAAGTGAGGTTACAGGGAACTAGACAGAGGGCCTTCTCGGTAGTGGCACCCGCCCTGTGGAATGCCCTTCCATCAGATGTCAAGGAAATAAGCAGCTATCCTAATTTTTAAAAAACATCTGAAGGCAGCCCTGTTTAGGGAAGCTTTTTAATATTTAATGCTGTATTGTTTTACTATTCAGTTGGGAGCCGCCCAGAGTGGCTGGGGAGACTCAGCCAGATGGGCGGGGTATAAATATGGGCAGGAGCTGTAAAAGAAGCAACCCGACTTGGGGTTACTTAGTGTTCTTCGTGATATGTGAGTGCGTGCACCAAACTGTTTGTAAATTAAAAGATAACTCTCTCTCTCTCTCTCTCTCTCTCTCTCTCTCTCTCTCTCTCTCTCTCTCTCTCTCTCTCTCTCTCTCTCTGCCTTCTCTCCATCGGATGTCCAACCAGCTTAAAGCATCCAAGGATCGAATTGTGTGGGAGGTGGGAGGGGAATCAAATCAGTCCTGAGTTTCTTCTTACTGCATCTTACTACTTCTCTTTGTTTCTCCCACCCCAGACCTCTCCCATGAGTTTCCTGCAGCATCAGAGATATCGGTATGGGGCAGCAAGGGGGCACGGAGACATGGGGAAGGGCAGAGCATCATGCAGAAGGTTCCAGGTTTGATCCCTGGCATCTTCCTGGAGGCCTGGGAGAAACCCCTCTCAGCAATCCTGGATAGCTGCTGCCAGTCAGTGTAGGCAATACTGAGCTAGATAGACCCGTTTCCTGTGCTTATGTTGCCCTGCAAAGTGTCGTGTATAGTGATTACACTATATAAACGGAAGGAGTTGCACACCTGTGCCCTATCAGTCAGGGCCTCCCCAGACCCCCCAGGGTCTTCGCTCTTGCTGTGCAATAAGGGCCCTTGGTCTGAGGGTGGCCGGAGCATGTTGACCACCTTGACCCACAGTTTGAAGACATCCTCTTTCATGCCAGGCTGGGGGCAGAGCTGCAAGTAGAAGGTGCGGCCGCTCGCCAGCTTGAATCGCAGCTGCTTCTTCTCTGCATTGTGGAGCGAGATCTTGACAAAATGCAGAGGGATAAGCCTGTAGGCGGTGGAAAGGAAGAATGAATAGAATAGAATAGAATAGAATAGAATAGAATAGAATAGAATAGATCTTTATTGTCATTGTCCCCTTGCAGGAACAACGAAATTTTTCGATTGCTGTATCAAGTAGGGGCGTGATTCAGTTTGGACGCTGATTCAGCACGTACAAAAACAGCCCCGATTTGGTCCAAACAGCTTCAGAAGGTGTCTGATTCAGTTTGGGGTCCAAAGCTGAACCCCAGTTAAGAAAGACATGAAGTTTTTGTGCCTCTATTAGTGAGGAAAATGAAGAAATGGTTTTAGCTTCTCTCTTTTTCTCTGTTTGGCAGAACTGGATGGACTTTGCGGGCATAGCCTCAATGGATAAAGGTAAAGGGACCCCTAACCATTAGGTCCAGTCATGACCGACTGGGGTTGTGGCGCTCATCTCGCGTTATTGGCCGAGGGAGCCGGCGTACAGCTTCCAGGTCATGTAGCCAGCATGACAAAGCCACTTCTGGCGACCAGAGCAGCACATGGAAACGCCGTTTACCTTCCCTCTTGGAGCGGTATCTATTTATCTACTTGCACTTTGACATGCTTTCGAACTGCTAGGTTGGCAGGTGCTGGGACCGAGCAATGGGAGCTCACCCCGTTGCAGGGATTTGAACAGCCAACCTTCTGATCAGTAAGCCCTAGGCTCTGTGGTTTAACCCACAGCGCCACCTACACCCCAGCCTCAATGGATAAATCCTGACAAATTCTAGACAAATAGGTCCAGGGTTCTTCATCTATTAAAACAACAACAACAACAAATATTTCTGCACTGTCAGGCTGCTCTCTGCAATCCCTTTCAAGCAGCGGAGGCTTGTCCAGTAGCCAGTAGCCAACAAACATCAAAACCACTGAGTAAACACCTAGCAAGTGATACAAAACCCTCCAGAAATAGTCACGGTGCACATTCAAAGCAGGTGCTTGCAACAATACAAAATTGCCTCTGTTTTTCCTCCCTTTTCCATACAAAGCTGACAAAACACACACACACACAGGCTCAGCTCCACCTGCCACCTTCCATACCTAGATGACCTTGGTTGCTCATTAATCAGCGTTCATTGTTAGTGGCCAGCCCATCAAGAAGGATTGCAAACCCTTCCAGGAAAAGTTGGGAAAGGGGGGGAGAGACACCCTGCCTGAAGTCCCAGAGAGCCTCTGCCGATCAGTGTAGAGAGTCCTGAGCTAGACGGACCAAAGGTCTAACTCAGCATGGCAGTTTGCTGTGGACTTGGGGACTGAGGAATCCAAGTAGGACAGAAGCATAGCTGAATTGAAGCCATGTCACTCAGTTACAGAAGCTGTCAGCAGTGCCAAAGCTACCAGTCTCCTACCTGCCAATAGCTGCCTGCCTGCCCACGGTCCTTGCCTGCCTTTGAATCTGAGCATCAAATAGGAGCTGTTAAAATAAATCAGGGCTTCCCCAAGCAGCGAGGATGTTCCAGAGATGCAATGCTTGCCTGGGTTCAGTTTCTTTTGGAAGGAGGTCACTTGTTGCATTTTCATTTTTATTTATAAATGTACAGATTGAGCATAGGTGGAGGAGGACCAGACAGCCAAAACTGTCCTCCAGCAAGGCAGTTAGCACCCCAAAGTGCCCCCAGAGTTTACAGCTCAGTTCTCTCTCCCTCACCCCATTCTGTCTCGTTCAAAATTTCAGTCTGTTGCCCAAAATGCTTGTCTTGTTCTCTACTCACACATAGCATGCCTGCTACCTTTGACTGGAGGGGGGATGAATAAGGATAACTCAACTTCTCCAAGCATCACCTAATCTCCTTGGACAAGTTTCCCTGACCAAAAGATGAGCCTGACAACTTTGCTACAGTATACAGTGTTACCTCTACTTACGAATAACTCTACTTACGAATGTTTCTACTTACGAACGGAGCTCCATCCGCCATCTTGGATGCGGTTTAGATAGGATTTTTTCTACTTACGAATTTTTAGATAGGGTTGCTTCAACTTACAATTTTTTCTCCCAATGCATTCCTATGGGATTTTTTTGACTTACGAATGTGCGTTCGGAACGCATTAAATTCGTAAGTAGAGGTACCACTGTACAGAATCACAGAATTGCAGAGTGGGGCGGGACCATGAGGGGCATCTAGGCCAAACCCCTGCTATGCAGAAATCTTTTGCCCATTGTGGGGCTCAAACCCACAAATCTCAATAAGGGATTAAGAGTCTCATGCTCTACTGGCTGAGCCATGAACCGTGATAAGGGACACCACCATCATAATGAGTACTGTACTGTGTATAAGACTAGGTTTTTTTATTTTAAAATTATGCTATAAAGTGGGGGTCGTCTTATACATGGATAGTGCATAGGTTTCTGCCGTGCTGTCAGCAGCTATTGGGCATGTTATTGGTTGCTGCGTCAATGGCTGGTGTTGATTGGCTGACGCTGTGGCAATTTGGCAGGCGATTGGCAGCTTCAGCCCGCGAGGTTACAGACGAGAGGCAGATTTTGCGACGTGTGCAGGTGAGTGATTTTTGGCACACACACCCTAAAAAACCAACTCTGTGCCATCTCCCCCAATTTTCTTAAATTGGAGTCCCCAAAATTTATCCATGAGGGCGTCTTATGCATGGAAAAGAAAAAACCTAGCAGGTCCCAGGGCACCTTACAACAATTTGAAGTTCAGGATTAAAAACAGGTAAAACAAATTTCAGAAGTCATAGTGTGGTCGTTTTGGTTGCATCAACCCTGTCCTGTAAACTCACCCTTGTAAGATTGCCAACCTTTTTAAAAAAAAAGGATTGCGAGAATCTTCAGTCCAAGAACAGCTGTGGCGTAACAAGCAGAAAGGAACAGGTGAAGCTTGCTTTTTTTTTTTTTACAGCAGATACCACGAACACTTCACCTATGAGTTTGGCCTGTTCAAGTTGCAGCATCCCCATCCATTAAAAATGGTGGCCTGTCTTACATTACAAAGCCTTGAAAGGCATTGCAGCACCTGCAGAGTTTCTGTATGGAGACGGGAGCTGGGCCTACCTGGTGAGCTCTAATCCCAGCGACGAGGAAGACTGGCGGAGCAATTTTTTAAACTTCTGGGGCTTCTCTTCGGGAGGGCAGGTGGGGCGAGCCAGAAGCAGCACGTTGGGGACCGTCATGCTGGAGGAGGTGCAGGCAACCCCGACAGTCACGGTCTGGACTTGGTTGTGTACGTCAATCACCTCTCCTCGCTTGTTAATCTGCAGAGAAGAGGGAAGGGCAGTGGCAGATAGGCAGGGCCTCATTCAGCAGAATAGGCAGGAGGACCCACAAACGGCGGCACTGATGGTGTGTCACATCCTAAGACCCATCTCAAGAGAGGCAGTGCCTGAGACCTCACTGTGCCACTCAGAATGCTGTCAACAGTATACAAACATACACAAATAAGTTACAAACACAATTGTCAATTATATAAACAGGCGTAACCGGCTGCTGTTAACAAGTCATTCAAGAATTTATAAAGACAATGTAAAATAACATAAATAGCACAACCACGTGTTGCAAAGTATCAAAAAGGACTTAGTCCAACATGAATGCAATGTCCACAGTCATAAGTCGGAGTTCATATATCATAGTTCATATAGCATATAGGGTATCCATATGGAGATAAATCAAAATAGATGTAAATACTTGAGTTCCACAGAATAAGGTGTTCACCAACGTCTAGGTAGGTGGCAACAATGCGTCCGAATGAAGGTCGGGCGCGGCATAGGAATATCCACAGGTGAAAACAAGGTTCCTAGGTTATATACCTTGTTTCGCCACAGTTGGCATCAAGGTACATAGTTGGCATCAACAGAGCATAAAAGTAGATTCCTGGAATGATTCGTTTCCTCAGTTTTCTGAGAGGCCAACTAAAACAAACTTTATGAAAACTGCTTAGCCTAAGCAGCCACATCCCAGTTGATTTGGGTTGTTCTTGTTTAAATACTGTCTGGAAATCACCATATATTAACTGAATATTTGGTGGTCGCGAGTGTTTTAAGAAGTCTAGTTTATGGATGGGGTCCAAAGGATTGCTTCAGATATGACCAAGAGACTGGCCATTATGCCCAGTGAAATTGACCTCTTTTAAGCAAGTTGGCGCTTCTCCCATATTGCAAACCTTATGAGGAATGGTTGAGGGAGTTGGGTATGTTTAGCCTGGAAAAGAGGCGAATGAGAGGAGATATGGTAGTCATCTTCAAATATCTTAAGGGCTGTGTCACATGGAAGATGGAGCAAACTTGTTTTCTCCTGCTCTGGAGAGTAGGATTCAAACTGATGCATTCAAGTTGCAAAAAAGGAGATTCCGACTAAACATCAGGGAGAACTGTATTGACAATAAGACTCCCATGAGAGTGGGGTGGGCGCTCCTTCACTGGAGGTTTTTAAGCAGAGGTTGGATAGCCACCTGTCACAGATACTTTAGCTGAGATTCCTGTATAGCTTCACCATTAGTTTCCAGGGGAAGGAAGATGTCAGACTGATTGTGTGTCATTTACGTTTTAAGTAAGCTTAACATTCAGTATGGCAAGTACCATTAAAAGACCGATAGAGGAAAGAAAAACAGCTTTGGACACACTGCTTACTATTGGCATTCTTCAGCAGATATTGGCTGAACAAATAAAATCTTACAGATCAGAGACGAATGAAATGAGGAATGAAATGAAGCCAGAGATGAATGAAATGGGAAAGGGGACCAGAAATGATATAGAGGCTCTATACAATGAAGATCTGGCAGGACCGAGAGATGAAATCATGGCAAAACTAGAAGGAGCAACTGCTGAAATAGAAGAACCCACTATGCAAGTGTATGGAGAAATGAAGCAACCAAATGATAAAAGCTGAGATTTTTGAAAACAAAAATAAAGTTATAAATGGAGAGATAATCTGACATCAATGGAATTGAGAAAGAGTTCTACCTATGACTTGGAGTTTTCCCAGGGGATAAAGCTATTAAATCTCTGGCTATTTATTTATTGGAAGAAGAATGGAAAAAACACAAATGGAGGAATCAATACTAAATAAGGCTGGAAGAATATAGCTAACGCAACACGAAGTGGAAATTGAAGATACAGAACTGGGTGTGGACCAAGGGATAATAAGAAAAGGATTATGGAACATTATCTCAATATATGATCACAACGGAGAGACTTTTATATGAGCAAATAGGGAAAAGTTTGTCATTACATTAGTTAATAAGGAGGCATGGTTGCTGGAATTGATGGAGGCAAAGTTGATATGTTGAACTAGAGGAAAAAACTATCGCTGACGTTTATCAACATTATTAATTGGGAACCCCCTTTGTGTGAAAAAAACCCAAACAAAATCGTGGCGTGAATTTTTAAATGTAACTGACAGGCGGAGAATTAGAAGTCCTTTTTCTTTTCTTTAATTTTCTTTTTTGTTGTCTTTTTTCTACTCCCCCCATATGCTCCTCTCTCTCTCCCCCCCCTCCTTTTCTTTTTCTGCTTTTGTTTTTATATAGATTAGAGATTTTTTTATCTTGGAAAGAGATTCTTGCACTGCAGGGGGGCAGTGACCCTCGTGGTCCTTTCCAACTCTACAATTCTATTACTCTATGATTCTGTGAAATAAGTAAAACTCAATTAACCAACAGAATGGTCTTTCCTACAGAGGAAACCAAAGGATGCTGCATTCTCAACCTATTTAGGCCTCTCTTGTAGGCAGGTTTTCAATTAAAGTCTCCACCTGCTTAACAACATATGGAGTGGTCTTAATCTGGAAACTCTCTTTCCACAAGGAGGATCTGGACAAATTTCAGTGAGTCCTGCCTTCAATTAAAATAAATAAATAAATAAATGTACAGTCATACCTTGGTTTAAGTAAGCTTCGGTTTGAGTACTTTCAGTTTAAGTACTCTGCGGACCCGTCTGGAACGGATTAATCCACTTTCCAATGGGAAAGTTCGCTTCAGGTTAAGTACGGACTTCCAGAACCAATTACACCCATGCTTCGGGTTAAGTACGCTTCAGGTTGAGTACTCCGCGGACCCGTCTGGAATGGATTAATCCACTTTCCATTACTTTCAATGGGAAAGTTCGCTTCAGGTTAAGTACACTTCAGTTTAAGTACTCCGTGGACCGTCTAGAACGGATTAATCCACTTTCCATTACTTTCAATGGGAAAGTTTGCTTCAGGTTAAGTACAGACTTCCGGAACCAATTGTGTTTGTAAACCGAGGTACCACTGTATGTATGTATGTATGTGTGTGTGTGTGTGTGTGTGTGTATGTGCTTGAGAAAGAGAGGGGAGCTTCTGAATGTAACAATAAGCCGAAGCTGATATGCTTAAAAAGAAGAAGAATCAGAATAAGGAAATCAGCAGTCATCAGCAGTCATCAGCAGTCGTTAACAGCCATCTACAGGTTTACCACTCCCATCAGCCCATCACCCATTCCCCCCACCCCCCACCCTCTGCACATACATAAGGGTCTGACTGTTCTGTTTCAAGTGTATCTGAAGAAGTGTGCATGCACACGAAAGCTCATACCAATATAAAAACTTAGTTGGTCTTTAAGGTGCTACTGAAGGATTTTTTTTATTTTGAAATCTAAGCTGTTTTGCAGAAACATAACACAAATTATTCTTGTCCTGCATGTCAGGCACTCGCTCTGAAATCTGAAATTGCTGCACAGGATAATAAGGGCTATAATGACTGCCAGTTATCTGTTTTTACGTCTCCATAAGAACAGGGAATATAATTTAAGGGATGTGACTAACATGCCACCCTACATTTCACAAATGAAAGCAGGGACACACTTGGAGGGGGATGGCTGTTGCTGAGTGGGTAGAGCACCTGCTTGGCATGCAGAAGGTCCTAGGTTCAATCCTTGGCATTTCCACATAGGCCTGGGAAAGGCTCCCTGTCTGATACCTCAGAGAGCTGCTGCTAGTTACTATAAATAATGGACCAGTGGTCCGATTTGGTCTATTATTTGATTGATTGATTGATTGATTGATTACCTTCACCCTAAGCTCCCAGGGCAAATTACGGCATAAAAACACAATATAAAAACAATTCAAAACAACTCGCAACCATAAAAATAAGTTGGGTCTTATTTTGACGCCTCAAGTATCAAAAGCTGAGGTAAAAAGGCACGTCCTTAGCTGTATATAATGAAGGTGACTGACCTTTCACACACATTTCTCTGATGAAAATAGAGACATCCTATTCCATAATAATAATTTTATTATTTATACCCCGCCCATCTGACTGGGTTGCCCCATCCATTCTGGGCGACTTCTAACATATATGAAAGCATACTAAAGCATTAAGCATCACAAAGATTCCCTATATACCCCTATGCCTTCAGGTGACTCAGGGGTCGGATAACTCCATACCCTCCAACATTTCTCTGATGAAAATAGGAACGTCCCAAGGAAAAGTGGAATATTCTGGGATCAAATCAGAAACCAGGACAGCTTCTGTAAATCCGGGACTGCCCCTGGAAAATAAGGTAAAAGGTATAGGACCCCTGGACAGTTAAGTCCAGTCAAAGGTGACTATGGGGTTGCGGCGCTCATCTTGCTTTCAAGCTGAGGGAGCTGGCATTTGTCCATAGACAGCTTTCCTGGTCATGTGGCCTGCATGACTTAACCACTTCTGCCGCAACAGAACACCGTGATGAGTACCAGAACGCACTGAAACGCCATTTACCTTCCCGCCACAGTGGCAGGGCCGGAGCGTCCATAAAGGCGAGCTAGGCAACCGCCTAGAGCGCCGTCATGGAGGGGGTGCTGCCAGCCTGCCCCCTGCCCGCCGCCCTCCGCTCGCCGCCCTCCGCCCGCAGCTTTCCCTCCTGCTGCTGCTGGCTGCAGAGGCGCTTCCCTGCAATGCCCTGCAGGGGCGCAGGGCTGTGCCGCACGACGGGGAGGCGGGGGAACATGAGCACGAGCGCGCCCAGCGCAGCAGCGATGGCGCCGTCCGTCCAGCCGAGCACCATGAGCTCAGCGGGGTCGAGCGGACTTCCGCGCTCTCCAGCCATCCAGCCAGGCGACACGGCCGGCTCTAGGAGAGCTCAGCACCCTCCCGCCTATGGAGGGGACTCCGAGAGCTCCCCAACGACAGCCGCCGTGAGCGAGCGAGCGGTGGCCGTAGTGGCGGCAAGCGCCCGCAGCCGAAGCCTTCAGCTATGGGCGCTGCCGCAGCTGCCAGCTCGCTTGCTCGCCGAGGAGCTCACAGCGTCCCCTCCATAGGCGGGAGGAGCGCGAGCCAAAAGGAGAACCTATTTCCCCTGGAAAATAAGGATATTTGGAGGGTCTGACCTCTGTGGGGAGGGAGTTTCACAGTTTGGGGGCTGCCGCAGAGAATATCTTCTCCCAAGCTGCCACCCTCTCCCCACCCCATGCAACAGAACTACCGTACCAAGAGGGCCCCCTCTGCCAGTCTCAGAACCCAAGAAGGTCTAGGCAGGCATCCCCAAACTTCGGCCCTCCAAATGTTTTGGACTACAATTGCCATCAGTCCTGTTAGCTAGGGATCATGGGAGTTGTAGGCCAAAACATTTGAAGGGCCGCAGTTTGGGGATGCCTGGTCTATAGGGAAGGAAGGCCTGAGCCCCCAAAGCAGCTTCGTATCTATAAACTTGCAGCTGCCGTATTCCCAAACAGAAAGTACCTGAGGTATTGCCACAGCTCTCAACTCTGCATTGGTTTTTCTTTTTCTTTTTAAACCCAGCTATATTCAATAACTCTGCAATAGCTGGTTCTGCACTAGCGTCTAAAGCAGGGCTTGTTAGTGAGCTAATCAAGGCAGTGTCCCTTAAACAAACAAACAAACAAAAAAGAACATTTAATATCCCATGGATCTGGCCGTGTTCATTGCAGAAGAAATTACAAGTCAAAATCGTTCAGCGGCAATCTGACAGGTGGTTTTGTGTGTGCCATTGGGGGCAAGCAGTGGCATTTTGTATCCAGGAAGAACCGACTTTGTCATAGCCTGGATCTAAGTCCTATTGTATGATTTAATATTAAAATCACAAAGACGTTGCACTAAGGGGGAAACATCTCATAATTGCTGTTTGTGATAAATGGCCGTATTTTGTTGTTCAAAACGGGCTTCCTCTTTCCTTTTCTGAGCCACAGTTCAAAATGAATTGCATCAAATTCAAAAAGTGTGAAGTGGGAGAAAGTGTGCTCGATGTTGCCTTGGTGTTTGTGAATGTGCGTCTGCAGGCAAGTGCACTAGGGATATGACTTCTAGAGCAGAGGTGGGCTGCCATTTTGGATCCATTCCCTGAGGGGAAATAGTTGAGGACTGGGTGCTGGTAGGGCCAAAACCAAAAGTGGAGAGGGGAGCATTCTCCCTTTCCCCTCCCTCTCATATTCACTCATTCATTCATTCTCCAAGTGCTGTATGATGAAGGTCCCAGACACACCTCTGTGGGGAGGGAGCTCCACAGCTTGGGGGCCACCGCAGAGGGTTCCTCCTCCCTCCTGCATGTGGTGAGTGAGGAGGGCCCTGTTGCAACACTTCAAGAAAGATCAGTCTTACTAGCTGCTTTGCTTCTCTGTTATTTTCTCCTACTGATAGGGAACCCACTTAAGGGCTCTATACGGGCTCATAAGGGAAAAGGAGCAGATTTTGTTTACATCATTGTTAAGACTGCCAGCTTTCAAACTCCTCTTGTAAACTATGCTTTTAACAGTCAAGTCAATTACCCTAAAGTAGGTGATCATGCTTACCATCTCCAAATCTTAAAAAGATTCCCTGTTTTCTTAAAGTCATGCCCGTGTTAAAAGCTCAGACGTTGTCTTAGATGTTTGCTTACTTTTTAAAAATGAGTCATTGGGCAAGCCTATTTATTTTCCTACCAGTTCTCCGTGCACAGGCATAAATTCAACCAGTGAAGCTTTTCCTGGCCTGGAGAGGTGACAATGAGAGAGACTTCATCCGTTCAGGTTCTGCCTGCCCAGCAGCTATTAAAGGCACAGGAGCTGCTGCTGCTTCTGTTGTTTTTAAAGGTGCAGCCTGTTGGGGGCTGAACCTGGCACCTTCTGCAGGCCAAGCATGTGCTTCACCACGGAGCTACATCCCTTCCCCTATTACCTGAGAGATTAAGTCATCAGGAGAGATGGGAGGTAAGAGGGGGTGGGCCTAGAGTGGTCATCTTCTTCCTCTTCTTTTAACTTGCTCTGTCCCTGTGCTTTTAGGAGCAGCCTGCCAGGAAGGAAATGAAGCAGCTTCGGTTCTTCCTGTCCCTTTTAATCCCAGTGCTCAAGAAATGGCTGCATCTGCTACAATTCTGGGCAGAGAAACACCTCGCACATTTCCAGGGCAGGCCTGAAGGGCAAAATGGCGCACGCAACCCCCTTTCCACGTACAGAAGCCAAACAGACAAGCAATTTAATACTGAATAATAATAATCAGAGCCAGATTGAGACCTTTAGAGGCCCTAAGCACTTAAAAGATTTTAGTGCCCCCATATATATCCAATTCAAAGTATAAATAAAATAAAATAAAAAATTTTCAAAATGGAAAAAACCCCTACAGTAAGCTAGAATATATATATCTCACAAGGTGGGTGCCGCTTTGCCACACTCCTAATGCTGTTTGCCCCACGCTCCTGGCTGCATACTGCAAGGTCACAAATATAAGCTGCACTTTATCTTTTCCCGGTCGGAATATGGGAAAAAGGTGAGGCTTATATTCAGACCAATACGGTAATAATGATGATGATGTTGCTGTTGATGATGTTTATTACCTGTCCTTCACCCTCCCTGTGAAGGAGGCTTGCGACAATTTAAAATGCAACTTTAAAAACAGTGTTACCCAGATTACAATCCCAAGTGTAGCGTGGGTCTTAAAACATACATTGCAAGGGTCAGAGGCAAGGGCGGAAGCGAAGACACTTGATTCAGGCAGTGGATCTGAGCCTCTCCCCTCCCCTGTCTTTGTACTGTTGCCAGCCCCACTGAGGCGTCGCCCACTTCCCCACACAGCCTCATTGCTGTGTTGTGGTGGCAGCCGGCACAGCCACAGGTGTGGGTATCGTTGCAGTGATGGGGCTGGCAGCAGTGCAGGGCCAGGAACAGGGTGGGGACCTGGATCTGTGGGGTGGAGGTGGCAGCACTGGGGAGAGGGTGGTGTTGGGGCCTTTTGCCTACAGCAGCAAAATGTCTCAGGCTGGCCCTAGTCAAAGGCCGGGATGAAGAGGCGCATCTTCAGAATTTGCCGGAAACTTCCATTGCTCTGCCACCCTCCTATGCCCCACCCCTGTTTCTTGCCGCCTAGACTCAGGCGTCTCACTTGGCAACAGTAGGGCCAGCCCCAGCTATTTCTTCCCTCTGCCCGCTTTCTAGGGAAGAGGTGCCCTTGGGGGAAGGGTGGCGAGAACAAAATTCACTTGGCAACCAGAAGGCTTATTCGATCCTGCTGCAAGTTACCTGCACAAAGTCACTTTCCAACATGGGAGCAAGCTTGAGTAAGGCGTATTCCCCTTGACTAAGCTGGCTCTGCAATGGTCCCATCTCCCTGTTGAAAAGTCCTTTGCCGTAGTCGCCTCCCGCTGAGACGCTGGACAGCTGGGATTTCAGCGTCTTCCCTCGTCCTAAACCCACAACGGCGTGCAGTTGGGGGAGAAACAGGGAGGAAGAACCTCTGTGAGTTAGACATGCTAGGTAGGGCAATGACCAGCGGGCGAAACAACTATGAGCCAGTGTGGTGTAGTGGTTAGGGCAGGCATCCCCAAACTTCGGCCCTCCAGATGTTTTGGCCTACAACTCCCATGATCCCTAGCTAACAGGACCAGTGGTCGGGGAAAATGGGAATTGTAGTCCAAAACATCTGGAGGGCTGAAGTTTGGGGATGCCTGGGTTAGGGGACTGGAGTGGGGACCTGTGAGACCAGGGTTCAAATCTCCACTCAGCCATGAAGCTCACTGGCCGGTGACCTTGGGCCAGTCACAGGCTAGCCTACCTCACGGTTTTGGTTGTGAGGGTAAAATGGAGAGGGTGAGGAACTTAGATTTCAGTTTCACATGCTTGGCCCAGGAAAAATAATGGGGTTGGGAGAGTGGGGAAAAGCCGTCAGCAATCTCACCCACTATTGCACTCAATCTGGGAGAGTGTTTGGGTACAACTGGACACCATTTTGAATCAAGATGGCAGGCGGAACCATTCAAAACTGCACTGATTTTAACCATTGATTCCATAAGTGCCCAGATTTATTTATTTTTAAAATTCCTGAGGAACATATGGCACTATAATTCCTGAAGGTCATAAAAAAATAACTAAGTTTCTTAGTTTTCTGCCAGATTTCTGCCAGAGAGCACATCTCCAGCTTTTCCAGAATGAGCTGGTTGATTTCTGGAATGTACTACTGCAGATGACAGGGGGGAGTGCAATCTATGACCCAACCTGCTAAAAACATCCCCTGCATTCTGTAAATGCAGGTGTAGAGTAACGGCTAAGAGACTGAGCTACCAATAATGATTTTCCCTATTTGATCCCTTCCAATTGTACAATTATATGATTCTATGAACTCACCAGGAGGCCTTAGGAAAGCCAATCTCTCGCTTTGTTTCTTCCAGAGTCCCTTCATCTGCAGTACAGGGAAATAATACTACTACTTTATCTCACAGGGGCAATATAAGGATTACAGTGAGGAAATTCATGTGCTTTGAACAGCACTGTACAAATGCTACGTACATGAGGTTGAAGACTCAGTTGTAGTAGCACCCCCCTCCCTTGTTTATGGAATGCTCCCCCAAGGGGACCTGCCTGGCTCCAACCTTGTCATGGTTTTGCATTTTCATTTTTCTGGGCAGCAACTAATGATTGGAATTTCAATCATTGTATTCTCTTTTTTTACTGGCTTATAGCCTGCTTTGGGACTTCTTAATGAGAAGCGATATGCAAATTTAATAAACCTAAACCTAATAATGAGGGAGATGGGGAGCTTTCAAAAAAATGACCTCTTCTGCTGAAGCCCAGAATTCTCCCATCTCATTCTGAGCTCAGTCATTCTCACCCAGACTCTGTTTCCATTTGATAAAATAGACTGAAATGATGCACACTGCTTTGAGCTTTTGGAGGGAAATGCAGGATACAGGAATATTGTTCGGCGGTTTTTCCCCAGTAGGCTCTAGAACTTCTGCTCCACCTCCTTATAAAAATGTATTTACACACACACACACACACACACACACACACACACACACTGCTTACGGGGCAGATTTCCCTCTGAAACTTTGCCTAAATTTGCATCTAAACTTATAAAGGAGCATATGCAAATTGCATGCACAAATTTGTCCCATGGGCCCGTGTCTTGATTTGTTTAAGGATCTTGCAATGCTCCTGGCAGGATAAACTACTGTTAGTACTGCTAATTGTATAATTTGCTTCGATAATAGTGCCACCAGCTTCTCAGTTCTAGGTGTTTTGATCACATGACCAAAAGGGGATCCTCCCCTTTCTATGAACAGTACACATATGCATGTCTGTCACTCACTGAGTGTAGCATCCGAGTGGCGATGTGTATGACCCATCACAGATCAAATACTTTTGACCCAACTCCCACAACTTCAGATGCAATGGAGTTTTCAATGGAGTTGCTTCGTGCAGGTTCAGCTCTGAATCATCTAGGATTATACAGTCCGTGTGTGCACAAATACACACCTACCATATGTGAAGTGGCCCCCCGGGAAACTGTAACAAGCAGTGAGTTCCAATATCCTCAAGGGCACACTGGGAAATGCTCTCCGGTCAGAGAACAAATGTTTGTGCTTGGGATGTCTGTTGACTATTTCAGTAGCCGAGCACCTGTTTCCTCCCATTTTCTGCAACTGTGTACACACCATACATTTAAAGCATATGAGCCCCCCCCCCCAAATCTCTCTCTCTCTCTCTCTCTCTCTCTCTCTCTCACACACACACACACACACACACACACACACACACACATATATATATATATAGATATCGTGGGAACTGTAGTTTTGTACTGTGAAGGGGTAACCTTTAAATGTATGGTGTGTCATATGCAAGCTCAGAGAGAAAGGCCTGTCCTTGCCGTTTATTTGTCTCTAGGGAATAGTCGACAGAGGACAAGATGGTTGGACAGTGTTCTCGAAGCTACGAACATGAGTTTGACCAAACTGCGGGAGGCAGTGCAAGACAGGAGTGCCTGGCGTGCTATGGTCCATGGGGTCACGAAGAGTCGGACACGACTAAACGACTAAACAACAACAAGGGAATAGTCATCATTCATAGGACTTTACAGCCTCCCTTATTAGAGGACCATCTCAGGCAGCTGCTTGTAGTTGCCTTGGTTATCACCCTCCCTGCCTCTCTCCCAGAATCCCGCCAAAAATCTCTAGGTCTAGGAGTCACTGACCGTCTTTTTGTAGCTTGTAACATAAGGTCTTCAATGTTAACTCCCCACAGCTCCTGCCATTGTGCTTCCCTCTCCCTTGGCTTGGGGGATGAATGTTGTGATGTCATCATTGCCTCTATGACCTTTTAAACCCAGGCCTTAATGGGTGGCTGGGGTAAAGAGGAAGGGGTTAGCAGGCGAGGAATCCATTTCCACTCCCTGGGCAGGTAGGTTCAGGATCTGGGCTGGTTCTCTTCACAACACATGGTGCATATGAGCTTAGGAAGCGGCCTTATTGAAGTCAAACCACTGGTCCATCTAGCTCAATATTGTCAACACTGACGGGCAGCGACTCTCTGGGGTTCCAGGCAAGGGTATCTCACCACCCCATTTGGTGATGGCAAGGATTGAACTGGGAACCGTCTGCACGCAAGGCAGGTGCTGAGCCTTGGTGGTGCCGTTCCCTCCAACACAGGCTAGAGTCAAAAAAGGTAAACAGACTGTGCTGCTGGAAAGCTGCAGCCAATGTGTGGTTTCCCCCTCTTCCCTCCCGGAACCCCAAACTTCTTTAGCTTCATAGTCCAGCCCCCTTCTCTCCCCAGATCCCTTTCCTGCTATGGTGGTGATCAGGTGTGACGGAGGAAGACAGAGCTCCTGTAGCTTTGGATAGACAAAGGGATAAAAACAGCCTTTATCCCCTCCCATTACGCAGAATGAGGTCATAGTCAAAGAATCATAGAGTTGGATGGGACTACAGGAACCATCTGCTCCAGCCTCCTGCAATGCAGAAATCTTTTGCCCAACAATATAATGATAACGATAATTATTATTATTTATACCCCGCCCATCTGGCTGGGTTTCCCCAGCCACTTTGGGCGGCTTCCAACAGAATATTAAAATACAATAATCTATTGAAAATTAAAAGCTTCCCTAAAGAGGGCTGCCTTCAGATGTCTTCTAAAAGTCTGGTAGTTGTTTTTCTCTTTGATGGGAGGGCGTTCCACAGGGCGGGTGCCACAACCGAGAAGGCCCTCTGCCTGGTTCCCTGTAACTACAACAAGATTAAGGGTCTTATGCTCTGCTGCCTGATCTGACTGCTTCAGGCAAATTAGGACCATAGGACAGTGAAGTTGATCATTGGTCTATCTAGCTGAGTATTCTCTATACCAGGCACCCCCCAAACTGCGGTCCTCCAGATGTTTTGGCCTACAACTCCCATGATCCCTAGCTAAGAGGACCAGTGGTCAGGGATGATGGGAATTGTAGTCCAAAACATCTGGAGGGCCGAAGTTTGGGGATGCCTGCTCTATACTTCTCCAGGGTTTCAGATTTGAGTCTTTCCAGGCCTTCCTGGAAATGTCATACATAGCACCTGGACCTTCTACCAGTATATGCAAAGCAAATGGTTTGCCACAGAGCTACAGCCCTTCCTCGAAATGATCTGCGTGATCCTTGCATGTTTGTTTTCCAGGGATGGGGAGAGGAGGGCTTTTTTGTCCAAGGTACTGAAATAACTTGGCCAGCCTTGCTGTTCTGCCTCAGGCAGCACCTTGGGGCCACCCTGTGCACCTACCAAAATGGCTTTGTAATACCTGTAGATATAGAAACCTGTGCACAACGGGAGATTTTGCAAATGGTCTCTGAGAGCACCCACTGCTCTAAGCCAGATGATGCTAAGGAGATCTGAGGAGAGATGGCCCTGGGAACTCACAGGTCCACGATGGAAGCAAGATAAGAGAGAGAAATACTAGGTAACAATTAAGTAGAATAATCTTGCTGAAGTTATTTCCTCTTCCTTTAATGTGTGTTCAGATTCCTGAAGTGGAACCACTCCGAGAGTAACTTCAGCTGAAATGCAGCATCATCTTCCAATTGCAAATCGCTGCCCCTACCAAATTTCAAGGTGAGCGAAAAGCAACCTGGGTCAACAAATGGGCAGCAGATTAACTAAGGCTGAGCCAAAAACCACCCCACTTCCCCCTTTCCCCAAAATATACACCTCTTGCAAAAATGGTAACTGCTTTTCTGCTCCTTTGGGGGATTGGGGGGATAAATTTATCTCACTTGGGGTGGGTGTGTTGCCACTTAACTTATTCAGGGTTTATTATCCTTCATTTTGTCCCACTGTTTCCCTCCCCCGCACACACCCAAGGATGGGAGAAACCGCTCTTTAGCACTCAATTGGAGCGGCAATATGGGTTTTTACCCAGATTGATGTTTACTCTG
This sequence comes from Zootoca vivipara, assembly GCF_963506605.1. Lineage (NCBI taxonomy): Eukaryota > Metazoa > Chordata > Lepidosauria > Squamata > Lacertidae > Zootoca > Zootoca vivipara. The sequence goes on along the minus strand of NC_083288.1, from coordinate 23,526,310 downwards.
ATTTAGAGCCAGAGCTAAAGAGTGGGTCTTCCTTTGGAAAGGAGCCGGGCAAGGGGGGCAACCGCTCAGACGCATGCCTAGAAAGAGCAGTTCAATTGGGAAACTTTCTAGGCAGAAGACAAGCAAAAGTGTGGATGAGCCCCTAGTCTCTCGTCTGTTAAGTGCCGCAGATGGAAAGCTGTAGAGGAAATCTTACATGTGGCTTCACTTCCCAGAATGCCTTGGGAGTGATGGGATGAGACATGGCAGCGCTTCCTAAGCCTTCCAGAAACTATACCCCGTGGGAAGCAGCAAAGAGTGTATTTTGCTGCTGTTATCAGCTATGGACATTTTTTTAAAAAAAAAGTTGAAACAAGCAAAGAAAAAATAGGAAATCATGGACTACCTTGGGTTGGGTTTTTTTTGGGGGGGATGTTAAATAATTATTATTAACTTTTACATTTATATCATAGTAATATCCAATAGCATAGCGTACATTTTCCAAGTCCCCCCACCCCCATGACTTCTCTCAACTTCCTCTTCTGGTTTTTTTAACATATAAATTTCCCTGCTTATTTTGTTAACTCTTGAAATTAAACTTAACTTACATGTTATTATCCTCTTATCATTCTAACATTAATTTATATTTTCTATATGTATCTATATTTATTTTGTCCACTGTAAATGTTTACTCAAAACCTCCTAGTGAGTCCAGTTCTTTACATTGTTTCTGTAAATACACCATGAATGGTTCCCATTCTTTTTTAAAGTCTCTATTGTCTTTGTGTCTTAATCCTTTGCCATTTCCACGTATTCCGTCAGTTTTTCTTGCCATTGTTCTTTAGTTGGTATTTCATCACTTTTCCATCTTTGGGCCAGTAGTATTCTAGCCGCTGTTGTCACATACATGAAAAGTTTCTTCTGATCATGGACTACCTTGTAAAGCTAAGGAAGGTAAGTGGCACCTCGCTCTGAACATTTCAGAAAAATCTCCTCCCCTGATTTTTCAGGAGGGTTTAATTTCTCCCCAATCACCTAATGAATGGTTGAAAATGTCGGTCTTGGAATTTTCAGCCCAGCTCTGGTATTAACTATACTCATCAGAGCAGAGGTCTGCCATGTCGGGTCCTGTGGTTAAACTACCTATTATTGCTGGATAGCAAATGTCACCTTTCCAGGCCACAAAAATTATTTCAAGTCCCCTCTCCTCAATATGCCTTTGCTCCCCCCGATCTCCTCCTCCTTGCTGAAATGAGCATCTCATTCTCAGCAGCTAACGAAGAAGAAGAAGAAGAATGCCTTGATAGGAAAATAGTGGAGAGAGAGATTGGCAGGCAGAATCTCGAGCAAAGATGTAATTGACCTGGAATTGAAAAGGATGAGCACTGTCTAGGCAAGGCAATGGGGTGGAGGGAGGCAGGTGTGGCTGATCTGAAAATTGTGATACTGCAGAAGGTAACAGGGCTGCTCGGAAACTTTTTTTCAAATCAGTCAGGGACAAACAATATTGAAGAGGTATTACGTGACTCTGCAAAGAGATTGCCACTCTCCCCCCCCCCTCCCCAAAAAAGCACGATGTCTTGGCAGGTGCATGACAGGCAGGAATTCAACAGGCAGCACACCAATCACTGCAGCTGGGAAATCAATGCCCGGGAAAGCATTGCCTGTTGAATTTCAGCCTGTCACAGAGCTTTTAAAAATAACAGATCTTCCATCTGTGTCAGAGGGCCAATTCTAATCAATCTGGCTGAGAATCAATGACAGGCTGGTGTGTGTGTGTGTGTGTGTGTGTGTGTGTGTGTGTGTGTTGGAGGATATTGAGTGTCTGGTGTTTTTCCTGTAGCAGGAAATAGAAAAAAGTGGGGTAGAGGGTCGGGGGAAAGAACCATTTACCTCCCAACAATTATAAGTGGCAGATTTTCTTTACCGTAAGTTAGTTATCACCTACTTCCTTTTGCTATCTGAAAAAGGCACTTATATTGATGCTTTCCCAGCATGCAAATGTATTTAAAAGTAATCAGTTGGTGGAAAAGAAAAATTAGTTGACTGAATTTTTTCTTAGTTGGCTGGAAACCCGTAACATATGAAAGGCAGGTGAACATCCTGTGGTCCTTATGCTGGCAGGAACCCCTCACTTCAATAAATAGGAGGGTGCAGGGATGGTTAGAAGGGAGCCTTTGACTGCAAAGAAGCGGAGGTGTTTGAGACAGTCTGCACGACCAAGGACGCCTTTCAAGCTGATCCACCTGACACCATGTCAAGCAAAGCAATAGGCAGGAGAGACAGATGAAAGCTGAGGAAGATGTGGGTTGACAGGATGCAATCGACAATTATTAAGCCCCGCTGGAAGATTCGGGGGGGGGGGAACAGGCACAAGGTTGCTGAGAGCTGAGGCGCCCGCTTACCTGTCTCATCTTTCTGTAATACGGCACATTTGTACAGTCCCCGATGCTTTTCGCTCTGCAGCCCAGTTGGTTATATCAGCTGTGCCAGAAATGTAGTAAATGCTTCAGCTGAAAGGCCGCATTCTTTTCTCCGGAACCTTCCGGGGACTTCATGGGCAGGGGCCTGAGGCAACAGTAAGCTAAGCAATGGATGCTATGCTTACTTTTCTACTCTTCTAGCTACAGAAAAGTTAGAAGTTTCTGTACACACAAACACAACACCCTACCTCCAGCCATGCAAGCAAGAGATATTGCCACAGTTCCAGCCAGTGGCCTGAGGAAAATGGCATGCAAAGAGGCTGAGGGAACATTCGCATGTGGTAGACTTGTAAAGGAGTATTGGGAAATAATCCATAATGAATTGAAAAAAATGTTTAAAAGTACTCCCCCCCCCAAAAAAAACCCCAGAGCCTTATTTGTTGAGGATAATTCCCAGGTGTCAAAAAAGGTTATTTATGTATTTATGTATGCCACCACTGCGGCCCATGTTTTGTTAGAGAGAGGTTCCAACCAATGAAGAATGGTGACTTACGCTGACAGAATATGCGCAGCTTGCAGATTTACCATATAGAATAAGAGAACAAGAAGAACATAGGTTTAGAGAAGACTGGAAAATGATTATTGAATATATAAGGGGGGAATTGTGTACACCTGAAAACGTTGGCAGCATTAAGATAAATTCAACAGTGTAAATAAGTTTTGATGGATGCAATAATGGAATACTGAATGGTTTAGTTTTGGTAAAATATGCAGGGATTTATAATATGCAAAATGAACTATGGAAAGAGAAGAAGGGAAGCCATTGATATCTTAAGGATGTTTAAATGAGTATTTTAAATTGTAAAACAGATAATTTAATAAAAAGTGTGTGTGTGTGTGTGTGTGTGTGTGTGTGTGTGTGTGTGTAAATGGGGTGTGACCTGAAGAGAGTCTCAAGGACGAAAGAGAGAGAGCTAGAGGGTTGCATTTGACCCCCAGGCCTAAGGGCCTCCCTTCTCCCGCCTCATTAGTACCCATTTGGATATTGGTGCACTACATAATGGCAGCTTCCTACCTAGGAATGCAGGATTCTGCCTTATACAGAGTCAGAGCATTTGTCCATCTTGCTCAGCTTTGTCTACGCAGAGTATTATTACTACATTGTACAGGAGAGGCCGGGGATTGAATCTGGAAACTTCTGCATGCAAAACAGATGTTCTGTCACTGAGTTGCAGCCACCCCTCCCTTGAGCGGGGGACCAAGAAGAGGTTTGCAACGCAGTCCCCCGCAAAAACTGAGTTGTCCTTCCCTCCCCCATCCATCCCCGCTTCATTTTAGCAGAGAATTCCATGCAAACCTGCGCAGAACCTGCTTCTCAAACATTGCCTCCATCATAACGGGCGTTCCATGCAAACTCCTTCCTGAAACAGAAAAGGATGAACATTGAAATCCCTTACTAAAATGGATTTCTGCCCATCCTTTTAGCAGGGGATTCCATGGAAGCCTGCATGGAAACTCCTGCTGGAACAATGGGAGAAAAGTCTTTCACAGGGACTTTGATGCACACCCCTCCCTGCACCAGTTTGAATCCTGCACAGTTTGATTGCATGCTCCTGTTCCTCCCATACTGCCCACCTCACACCAACAAGACCATTTCGGCCTCAGCAGTGGACGGCAAGGAGGAGGCAGGTGGTGATAGAGCAAGACAGCTAGGGAGCTGCAAAGCCTGTCCTTACAGTTCCTCCATGGCTCACTTGAGCCTCTGTCTGTGTCTGCGTCCCCCTCCACTCTCTCCCTTCTCATCAGTTGTCCAATGCGGCTGCAATGGCGAAGCAGCGCTAGGAAATCTGTGGTGATACTGTGGTGGCAAAGTGAACTGCAGCGTGACAACAGTCAGAGAGAGAGAGAGAGAGAGAGAGAGAGAGAGAGAGAGAGAGAGAGAGAGAGAGAGAGGGAATTTCCTATGAGACATCTCTAAACCATTTACTAGATTTAGGTGTGTGTGTGTGTGTGTGTGTGTGTGTGTGTGTACGCGCACACACACACACACACACACACACACACAAGCTTTCTGGTAAGGCTGTCTCCATGCATACCATTTCAGCTGCTCTTTGCTGGGGGAGGTCTGTTGGACAAGAGGGCAACCTCCAACAGGACACTGCCCTGGCACGATTGCCTGCATTTCCTCTTGGCATCACATGCTATGCTGCTTCTGAGGTTCCAGCGATACCCCCTTGAGCTGCAAATCAGCAAAAGAGTTGACTTCAGCTTCATGTCCCACAAGATTTAGTGCAGGAGAGTCACTCTATATTTGCAGGAACAATAACCGTGATATTTATAGGACAAGCCCAGCCAAAATGCTTTGGTTTCTCCCCCTCCTCCCCTCCCCCTGCTTGGCAGAACTGGAGAATCTCACCTCTCTCCTCGTTCCCACGATTCCACCATCAGCTGCTGCAGATGGCAAAATTTATAACTCCCGAGGAAGCGCAAGCAGCAAGGGGAAGATGAACGGTGTCTTACCTGCCAAGCAAGCTAGGCAAAGGGCTCCATGATTGACTGCCACAGTGGGCTGCCTCTCCCAACTTCGCTCCTTTTCTCAACAGCATCTGCAAGGAAGGCTCCATCATAAACATCTGCTGTTGTGCAGTGGGAATCAAAGGCACCCGGCCAACATTCTGTGCTTCTGATCATGTGCAGAGTGCATTTCCCTCATTGCTCGGGAATCAAAGCTTTTAATCTATTTTATTATTTAGTAACAATCTATTCTTTTCTTTATTTTTTAAAAACCAATGTCCCGAGTGTTTTTCAGAAGAAATTCACAGTTGAAGCCAACAGTCATAAAACAATCCATATTTCAAGCAAATTGCATGTTGAAAGAAGTACTGTAACTCAAAAACCATTTTTGCGACGCTAATTGCAATTTAAGAGGCCCAACTAGAGGCGATGCTGAGAGACTTTGTGAGCTCCTTGTGGGATCAGATCAGTTCTCCATAGCCCAATCTGCCCAGATCGTGTCTCCATATTTCTGGAGCTCCACATAGTTTTTTCACCTCAGACGTTTCAGGCAGGTGGTTGCTGGCAAATTGCCAATCAGAGGAAGGGCTCCTCCGGCTGCATAATCCCGAGACTGCTTTGCCTGGGTTAATTAAAACTAAATATAGACCCTGCCGGCTGGGCAAATTGCAAGGGGAGTTTCAAAGTGTCTGAGTATTTCTTCCACCTACTTTCACCTGGAGCAGAGCTCTTTGGGATGCCGTTCAAAATTGTGAGGAGAGAGAGAGAAAGCGGGGAGAGACTATTCTGGGATGCCTCTGCTTTAAAGCAGGGTGGAGGTGAGGAGGGCGGATGCAGAACCCTGTAGGAATGAAAGCATGTTGGGTGGAGAAAACCTCTTGCTGCCTTCGTCGGCTAGTCTTCAAATTTGGCCGGGCAAAATCCAGTCCCCTGAGGAATGGCGACTGGCTGCCCTACTGAGGGCAAGGCCTTTCCAGCAATTGCAGCCAGTTAGAACAATGCACACCCTCTTCCACAAGTGGCCTTGCTTACTCTCTTTTAGCCCTTAAGATGGAGGCAAACTCCTTGGCTGATTTACTTGCTTGCTTTAGATTTAGATTTGCTTGCTCTGCCGTTTTGTATAAGCTTGACTTTGATTCAGTTTTAATTAGTCCTGTTATTTCACTGCGATATATATTTATCTAACTTTTTAGGGCAATTTTATTGCCTTGTGGACCCAGTTTGGGATACAAAAGCATGATAGGAATGTATTTCAGATTAATTGGCCAATATTGGCGTGCTGTTCTTATCATCGGATTGTAGATAGCTTTGCATCTGATTATTGCTTTTTAGGTAGGGAATGTACCTCCCTCCATCAATTGCTTATTGGAGAAGCCTCTTCCATCTTATTTATGACTATCTACCTAGAATTGTTTTTAATGTGTGACGGGTTTTTTTTAATGCTCAGTGTTTTATCATGTTTTTATGTTTGCTGGAAGCAGTCAGATGGCCAGGGTATTATTATTATTATTATTATTATTATTATTATTATTATTATTATTAGGTTTTGAGTCTCTTCGAGGTATGCAGCGATTTTTGTAGTTAATATCTTTTTAACAAGTTCCTAATCTCTTCTTTCTTGCATTTCATGTCTTTCTTTAATTTAAAAATATTTTAAGAAAATGTCTAGAGCTAGAATGTAGCAAAAGGCCATCTATTCGAAAGGACTACTTATCCGAAGGGTGAGAGGTAGGGGTGAGCACCCACCCTTAGCCCCACACAACCTTCAGAAACTGGACAACAGTGTGTCTTGCCAGCACCCAATTATCAGTAATCTCTGGGCTAGTTGCAGTCATTCAGCAGTGCCGGAAGAGTCATTCTGTATCTGCTCAGGCATAGTCTATAATATGATGAAGTGGACGCTAGTCCACGAAAGCTTGTGCCATAATAAATCTATCTGTCTTTAAGGTTTCCCCAAGGCTCTTGCTTGTTTTTCCTGTGAAATACTAACAGTGCTGCTCCTTTGGAAATATTACAAGTTTCAGGGCTAAAACTGGCATGATAAACAAACAGATTCTGGACCTGAACACCTGAGCAAATAGAATCAATCCCTTCATCAAAGTTTTCACAGCATGGTTAGAGTTTTCTGAGCTTGATGCTGACCTATCAGTGATACTGTGGTTGATTTTTATTTTATTTTATTGCAAGGGGGTTGGACTAGATGACCGTCAGTGTTCTTTCTAACTACACAATTCTAAAATCCTGCTTTTTGCCCTATAGAATTTCTTTTGGCATGATCAGCTGTCCTGCCATGTCCTAGAAGGCATGCCTGGAGGTGCAGCACCACAGACAGCTCCGAGTCAGCAACTTGCTCCAGCAAACCCTGGGGCTTGATGGAGGCCTTTTATGCCTCTAGTTTGCCCCTCCCAGGCTCCGCCCCTTTATTGATGAATGGAGGGCCTTAAAAAGGCAGGCTGGGGCACAGCACATCTCTCAGAAAACACCTCCCTAGTTTGTGGCCTGCATTGACAGGCCTACTTGGTGGTGGCTCCCTTGTGTAGAGGGGATTGCTTCCTCAAGGGATTCATATTCTGAGGGTCCAGCTTCTGAAGATCCCAATTTAGGGGTCCCTGGTGCAAGGACCACCAAACCACAAGGTTCTAGAGCTTAGTTGTGATGATGACCCCATGTTGGTTTCTAGCACCTCTGCCTCCACTGCTGGATTTGGTGGATCAGTCAAACCTATCCAGTTTATTGAAATGAATTTGACAGCAATTGAATGCCCTCAGCTAGCTGGCGAAAGTGCAAGGATCTGCTGGAGTTAGTGCTATGAGCTGTCCATCTTATGCTCAGTCGGTAAAAAGGTAAAGGGACCCCTGACCAGTCCAGTCGTGACCGACTCTGGGGTTGCACGCTCATCTCGCATTATTGGCCGAGGGAGCCGGCGTACAGCTTCCAGGTCATGTGGCCAGCATGACAAAGCCGTTTCTGGCAAACAGAGCAGCACATGGAAACGCCGTTTACCTTCCCGTTGTAGCGGTTCCTATTTATCTACTTGCATTTTGACGTGCTTTCGAACTGCTAGGTTGGCAGGAGCTGGGACCAAGCAACGGGAGCTCACCCCGTCACAGGGATTCGAACCGCCGACCTTCTGATCAGCAAGTCCTAGGCTCAGTGGTTAACCACAGCGCCACCTGGGTCCCTTTGCTCAGTCGGTACAGATGTGCAAATAAACCATGCGTCGCTCTGACAGCATTCTCCTTTTAGAAAAAAGGGGGAGGGAAATGATCCCAAAGTTGCTCACTCTCTTTCAGTTGTTTCTTGAGCCACACCTGAGAGTTGGCCTCTGGGTATTAGCTACCGGCTCAGATGGGGTTAAAGACTGCTTGTTGCAGCTCATGCAGAGATAGGCAGAGACTACCGTATGCTTTGGGCATCTTATATTTATTTTGTATTTTATTTATTCACTGGTTCATTTGCACCATTTTGAATCCTGCTAAAACGCTGAAAAACTCCCAGAAAGCAGCTTGCATGAGATAACGGGCACACAATAAAATCCCTGCCCTCAGGCTTACAGTAAAAAAGGTGTGGCACAAAATGAACAAGGGATGAGGAGGGAAGAGGAAGACAAGCAAACTCAAGCACCGGTTCTTAAATGTACAAAACTGTTCTGAGCACCACCAGGGATGGAAAACCGTTCAGGTAGGTAAGGTAAAAAGGTAAAGGACCCCTGGGTGGTTAAGTCCAGTCAAAGGTGACTATGGGGTTGCAGAGCTCATCTCGCTTCAGGCCGAGGGAACCGGTGTTTGTCCACAGACAGCTTTCCGGGTCACATGGCCAGCATGTGCGCAATGGGACACCGTGATGGAAAGCAGAGCACACAGAAATGCCATTTACCTTCCTGCCGCAGGGGTACCTATTTATCTACTTGCACTGGCGTGCTTTTGAACTACTAGGTTGGCAGGAGCTGGGACACAGCAACGGGAGCTCACCCAGTTGCAGGGATTCGAACCGCCAACCTTCTGATCGGCAAGCCCAAGAGGCTCAGTGGTTTAGACCACAGAGCCACCCGCGTACCTCGTTCAAGTAGAGGAGAAGCTGAATGGAGCAGTTCTTTCAGCAGAACTTGACGGAGTGGTCCAGGGCAATCGCCTGAAGGCATTTTTCGGCTGCCAAATGACAGCGACACACTACAGAACAAATCAGAGGTGTGTGTGTGTGTGTGTGTGTGTGTGTGTGTGTGTGTGTGTGTGTGTGAACCCCCAGTTGCATTTTAAGACTTCCACTTATTCACACCATATGCTGCCCTGGAAACAAAATTCCCTTTTAAAAACGAGTTCCTATAAGCAGAAGAAAGAAACCCAGGATGCTATTTAAGTAGCATGACCGGGAGCCGAACAATAAGACACTTACTGTAAATTTTCATTATTCTGCTCTGTGTGCAGAATTCATTTGCATCCCCTGCCTTGCTTGCTGCTGACGGAGGAACAAAAGGATGGCTTGTAAAAGGAGGCCTCTGTGGCAGGTTTAGCAAAGCTTAATTTAATCCTTTGGTAAGTCAAGGTGGCCTAAGGCTTTGTGTGACAACAGCACAATTAGGGGTGGGGGGTGTCGGATGTCAACCCTGGAGAGGCAAGCATGGAGAGATCAGCCTGAAAAAGATTTGCATGGTCTGGGGCTTCCTCCTCCTCCTCCTCCTCCTCCTCCTCCTCCTCCTCCTCCTCCTCCTCCTCCTCCTCCTCCTCACTGGAGATCTGCAGCCAAGAGTTCCACTGCTCACTAAGGCAAAGAGGCAGGGCAAGGAGATGGATGGAAGCATCCATTCTCCTAGCCTGGCAAGGCAGGCTTTTCCTCTCAAGGGGACGCCTTGGTAATTAGCACTGAATCCTAAGCACTTTTAATTAAACACTAAAGTTCTCTGAGCCATCTGCTTTCGCCACAAATTTGCTCACAAGTCAAGTCGCTGGTAGCAGGGGAGGGATTTGTATTCTTATATATTTTTTTCCTTTAGACAGCGAAATCGAGATTTCTAATTCTCTCTGTGTTTAACTGGAGCCACGAGGACTCGCAGGGCCTGGCTTAGACTGGAATATTCAAATGCTAGAGTTTGCTTGCTGCTAAAACAAATGAACTCGAGGAGAGCAGATGTGGGCATGTGCAGAGTGTACCTTCCCTGTCAGGTCTGGATCCACAACTAGACACTTATATATCTGAGCTTAGAGAGAAGAGATACTAAGGTGGGGTTCCAGGCATGCTGAACAACAGTACTATTGTGGATCTGATATATATACTGTATATATAAAATTGGGGTTGACTTTTACAGCCTGTCCATCAAGGAACTCAGTATAACCTAAGTCCATTACTGGTCAGAGAAGAATGAACGGAGCCAGGAATCAGTCAAAGCAAAGCAGATCTTTATTTTTCTGTTGCAACAGAGTCACACCCCCTTCCCCCCAACTGCCTTACAAGGAGGTGAGGACCCAGTACAAAGCTGTGTAACAACTTTTAAAGGCTTTGAAAATTGCTCAACCCCTCAGCCACAGACCACCCAAAAGCATCCTACACACATCACAGAAATGGGTTGCACATGTAAATCAGGCAAAGCTCAGAGATTGGGTTTCTGCAACATGTTTACAAGTTTGTCGCTCAGAGATTTGAACAATACAATCTCATCCTATGAGCATCCTATGGAAATGCTGAATACACAGGTACAGAATCTATTCCCATTGGCTCCCATCCCTACCAAGATGTTTAAGTTTTAACAGGGCTTGAGACATTAGCCATTGTAGAGTCTGCTGACTGTGGAGGAATGATTTTAGCAAGAACTTCCTTCTATCTGTTTGAAAGGAGGTCTTCACAGTTCAACTGTTTTCTTCTTCTTTGGCAATCACTCGTAGCTGAGTAAGATTGTCTTCCATAAACATTGTTTTAGCAGTGAGTAAGTGACTGTGGGGGGGACGCAGGTGGCACTGTGGGTTAAACCACAGAGCCTAGGGCTTGCCGATCAGAAGGTTGGCGGTTCGAATCCCCGCGATGGGGTGAGCTCCCGATATCGGTCCCAGCTCCTGCGCCCTAGCAGTTCGAAAGCACAAAGTGCAAGTAGATAAATAGGTACCACTACAGCAGGAAGGTAAACAGTATTTCTGTGTGCTGTTCTGGTTCGCCAGAAGCAGCTTTGTCATGCTGGCCACATGACCTGGAAGCTGTACGCCGGCTCCCTTGGCCAGTAACATGAGATGAGCACCGCAACCCCAGAGTCGGTCACAACTGGACCTAGTGGTCAGGGGTCCCTTTACCTTTACCTTCAAGTGACTGTGGAGGCCAATTCTGAATCCACACGTCCTTCCACAGCGGGGACATCAGTTTCAGGGTGGGAGTTGATCACGGTGAGGGTTTGCCAAGCGTACCTTTCTCTTAGCACGTTTCTCCCTTTCGTCCTGAGTTCAAGTGTCTTCAAAGCCCATGACACCTTTGGTAAAAGCTGTTCTCCAACTGGAGCGTTCAAAGGCCAGTGTTTCCCACTTGTGGTGTTATACTACATTTTTAAAGATTTGCCTTGAGGGAGTATTTAAACCTCTTTTGTTGGCCACCAGCATTATACTTTCCATTTTAAAGTCTGGAATAGATTAGTTGCTTTGGGCTAAAGATGGCCTTACTTTTGTTCTGTGAACTGTCTTAAGTCTCTCTTTTTCCAGATAATATCCCCCAAATTGTTGAAGGATCAGCTTTCGGGGGGGGTGCCCACTATGTGTGCATAAATTGCTGCAAAATGTGGAGAGCTGAATTAAAGTTTGGGGAAATGAGAAAAAGAGAGAACCGAAATGGACAGCTCCTTCCAACCCTACTCACAAGTGTTGGAATCCTCCTTCCTGTGAGATCCACCTGAAAGTGGGGGCAGGTTTGTTGTATGGAAGGCACATGTCTAATGTGACACCATCATGCATGTTGCTAGTTTCCTTGCCCCCGGAACTGTTTCATTGGCAGCCACTTGCAGAAGTGGGTGGGTGGGGCAGGTCTCATCGCAATGATGTCATGAAAACACCTCACTAGCTATTAGGTGGGTGAGAACGAGGAGATGTGGGGCAATGGCTTCCTACAGTGACCGAGAACATGTAAACCACTGAGATGGTAGGGATAGCGGCCATGAAGCCGTTCGTGCCTCGTCTACATATTGAACTAGCTCCCTTGACGCACACCACCGCAACAAAGAGAACGGGGCCTCTGCTCCTTCCCAGATATGAGAATATAGAGATAATAGTTGCTTGCTTTGTGTTGTCTTTAGTATTCTAGCCCTTGCTCTCTCTCTTTCCCTCTCTGGGCTTCTGTTTTCTCTGCCTTGCCCTGGGAGCTGATCTCTCCAACAATGGGAAGCTGCCCTCGTCTGGCACCACCAGACAGCATTGTCACTGTGCTAACACCTTCCGGCGTGACCTTTGCATTCTATATTTTTATCGGGATGCGTCTTCATTATCGCGGAAGACAAAAATTGCTATGGTAACTCCTCCAGTGAGCGGAATTTCAGGCACACCCTCCAAGAACATCAGAGCCCTGGCGGATCAGACCGAGGAAGTCTTGTCTAGCCCAGGATCCTGCTTCCAACTCATGGCCGGTCAAATGGGCTCTTCAGGCCTTAGGTATAGAGGGGGTGGAGACACCTGCCTGTCAAATTTCTCCTCTTTTGCTTATCAACGTTAGAGCAAAATAAATTGCTTTCCTGGATCAGAGATTTTTTTTGGGGGGGGGGATTCCGATTCCCATCAGCCCCAGCCAACATGGCCCAACGGTCAGGGATGATGGGAGTTGTAGTCCAGAAGCATTTGGTGAGCCACAAGTTAGTCACCCTCATTTTAAAGTTTGTTTGATTTGAAATAAACAAGGGGAGACCTCAGTGTGACAAAACGCTTCCTTCCTGCTGAATAATAATAATAATAATAATAATAATAATAATAATAATAATAATAATAATATTTATACCCTGCCCATCTGGCTGGGCTTCCCCTGCCACTCTGGGCGGGTTCCAACAAACACAAAAATACATGAAAGTAAGCATCGTGCCTATTCCAACCCCCAATACACCCACATTTTTTTTTCTCTCTCTCTCTCCTGCCATAGTTTCACAGCTGCACCTGTTTTAACAATGCTCTATTTTTAATCCATGCACAGCTTCAAATGATAATCTGTGGAACATGGGAGATAGTACCAGTAAGCTTTGGCTCCATTTCCGCCTGGATATTCTTATGAATATTATGCAAATCAGCACATTGACGTACTGTGCATATCGTGCAAATATTATTCGCGTGCCGCCGACGTGACATTTACGCAAACTGTTCTGACATCTAAACAGCATTTGACTTTAAATCACCTTATGCTAATGTATAAGATTAAATGCTTGCCTTGAAAAGTATACAGTATCGGTGTGTGTACCACACAAGCTTTAACAAAACAGAGAGAGGAAAGCAAACTTAATATAATCTATAAAGTTAAGTTTGCTATGGTGCCATGCACTTTCACCACTAATTTTATGGATGTAGCGTGGGAGGCACAGGGGCACAAAATTGTTAGGGCCACAGAATTTCAACACCCAATGCTGCCTCAGCATAGCCTCATGCTTCCATCCGTGGACTCCGTTGAAAACGGCTTCTCCTTGTGAACCAGGAAGTGACCTCTTCAGACAATGGAAGGACTCTCCTCATCTCTGCGGATGCAGTTTCCTGGGTGATGCGGATGCCATTAGGCAGTTGAATGCGCATGCATACTCCATTTGTTTCCCTCCCTCACATCCACCCCCCCCCCCGTCTGCGCAGCCCCAGGCACTGGCAACCCATGCTACACCACTGGGGAACATGGGACCATAGGAAGCTGCGTTATACTGAGTCAGATCATTGGTCCATCTAGAATGATCGTTATTGTCTATTTCAGGCCGGGGTCTCTCCCAGACCTACCTGGAGATGCCAGGGATTGAACCTGGTACCTTCTGCATGCAAAACAGTTGGCCCACCACTATGCTACAGCCAGCCTTCCCCTGCCAATTGCGACGCAAAGAGCACATGGGCAGAGTCCATTGCACAAGTCCTTCCCACCTGATCATCATTTGGTTGGGTGAATGGGCAGGATGCATCCTGCACCCACACGGATGAATTTGCCCATGTGGTTCCTGTATTCAGAGCTGCAGGGGAAGATGCCACAGTCGAGAAGTAGCACCTCTGCTGCCAGTCATAACTGGAAGTGAATCCTTTGACTTGACAACAACGCTCTTGCATGGCTGTGATTTCTTTTATGTTGATGGCATTTTCACTGAAGAACTTCCTGGCGTGTTACATACCCCTGCGGGTCTGGTCTGGCTGTCTCCCAGTCTGCAGCTCCTCATAACTCCCTGAATCCACCTTGTCTCATGGCAGGTTCCACCTCTGGGCCGGAATCCAGCTGATAAATAATTTGCATTGATGAATCCACGCAGCCTCAGTTAATATGTAGCTCTGAATGCGGAGTCACATAGATCAAGCCTGTTCTCCCCTGCATCTTTTTAACGGATTGGCTCGTGTTTGTTCATTTATTTGTTTTGTTCTCCGAGAGAGAACAATTAAACTTTAATCAGCCTGTTATTAACTTCCAGCACGGAAGACTCTTTGAAAGCTCCACCCGTGGTCATATCTATTAGCAATTATTAAAATACACAGTGAGCTAGCCGTGGAGACAGTGAGGGCATTTTGCTGCTTTGGAAGAGATTTTGTGAAATAGCCTTTGTAGGCGGTCACGGCCGCAGTCTCACAAATCGATAGGCAAGGAGGGTGGGGCAGGGAGAGGGAACAAATCCCTCCAGGGGTTTGGGAACTCTGCGTGAGACATTTCCTGCAGCCTCCAGGCTTGGTGGATGTTACTGAGAGCCTGTACAATTTGCTGAGTAAGAGAGAGGATACTGTAGTGTTGAATTGCAACCTTCGATCCAAGACTTGGTGTGAGCAAGGGCTCACCAAGGCTAAATCCTAAAATTGTAGTCAATGCCAGGGGCTTAGCCCTTGGGTGCTTCCAAGCATGTGCAGAGTGCCTTGGATTTACAGTTGAGTAAAAACAACTGATCCTCACCCGCCTTTGGCGGCATGCACACCACACATTTAAAGCACGTGGCGTTCCCCAAAGATTCCTGGGAATTGCAGCTTGCCCCCCCCCAAGCTACAGCTCCCAGCATCCTTAACAAACTACAGCTCCCAGAATTCTTTGGGGAAGTCATGTGGTTTAAATGTACAGGGTGGGTATGCAGTAGTTGGAAATAGGGACTCAAGGACAGAAAATAATGTGGCTGTCAGACAGGCTTGTAAAAAATTGGGAGTGAGACTGATTGCAGAGCACCATGGGGAAAGAGGAAAAAAGTGGTCATTTTAAACAATGGTTGAGGTTTAAGTAGAGTGAACAGGGGTGATATTGGGAGGGAATGGCAGTTTAAAACAAGGTTTGAGTACAGCAGGAAAGGCGTTGGAAATGCTCTGTTGCAGTAGCTTTTTGGTGTTAGCTTTTGTGTTGTACCCATCTCTGCTCTTTCTCCTTCCTAAAAGTGGTTTGTTTGGGGTTTTTTGTTGTTTAACTCAGGACTTAGCTATGCAAATAAAACATTTGAAGTGTGTTTGAAGTGTGATATACAATGTGACACTAAGATGGCGATGGTGAGCCTCATGGAGAATTCAATGTATTTTTAAAATGTATTTTTATTTACATCAATGGTGTTTTCCCACAAGCTGAATTTTGTGCCGATTCAGCACAAAAGAGTGGCTTTTTCCAGGGCAAACAGAAAACTGCTTGGACCCATGCTTTCTGGGCATGGGATGAGCAGATGTTTGGACAACCCCTTACTAGGGAGTAAGCCCCACCAAACACAGAGCAACAGGATCGTGCATGAAGCGGTACATCGGATTGTTCCATAAAACATTTGTGCTGAATACCAAAAATACAATTTGCTTGGTTGCAGCAGCACAAAGGTGGTGAATATATTTGCTCTTCCAAATATAGATGCGATGAACCACTATTAACAGCTTTCTATGGGATTGCAATTCTGCTCTCTGGCTTCTTCTCTGCTGTCATCTGGGCTGAAGGAAAATGAAAAATTTCCTGGTCCTGCCTGGTAAATCCCAAATGGATTTTTTTAAAAAATCCCAATTCGTCTTGTTCTGCTTTTTCCATTTCCCCTTCTACCCATTGTCGGTTATCCCACACACAGAGACCCTACCCTGGCTTGGACAGACTGACGAGCATCCAAATGGGAAAGAGAAAAATAAGACTTTGAAGGGTTTGGGGGGAGGTTTTTTATTTTCCCTGGCTATTGGTTTCCTAACAAAGTGAGAGAACTGCTGAAGCATAAAGCAAGGTCAGAAAAGGTCCGTGCTCGGAGGGCTTCTCCCGTCAATTAAGCTGCTTGCAGGGTGGGTGGAGGGGAAACCTCTTAAAATCTTAGCCAGCATGTGATTGGCAGAGGCTAAAACAAGGCTAGTTCCAATCAGGACCATACACTGTTAAGTGGAAGCTTGGTTCTGTGGGCCAAATCAAACGTCATACAGGAGGATATTTCGGAGTGGCTCTCCCCATGTTTTCGTTTTCTTTTTTTAAAAGATATTTAAAAGGAGCTGCTATGACCCTGAATTACAGCAGGGTGGTGGCATTGGAGGATGAGAAAATGTTTCCCCAGCCCCATCAGTAAGGTGGCCCCGTATCCATCCGTGTGCCCCCACAGCCAGTATAGTGTAGTGGTTAGGGTGTAGGACCTGGGAGACCAGGGTTCAAATCCCTGCTTGGCCATGGAGTTTGCTGGGTGACCTTGGGTCAGTCACTAAGGAAAACAAAGGAAGTATGCCACCAAACAAGACAACAAAAGAGGACACCCCTTTGCATAAAATTGGCATGAACTAGATTTATCTACAGAGGTGCAAATGTAGAAATAATCTCTTATGATTCAAACAGAACGACATCTCACCGGAAGTGGGGAAGGCAGGGACCAGGTGGCTTTGGATGAGACAAACTCACAGTGGCTATGAGCCATGGTATCTGAAAGAACCTCTATGTCCAGAGGCTGTATATCAGCCTTATATTTAAGCACTAGGTGGCAAGGACTGGCAGGCAGGCAGGCAGGCAAATGGACCGCACAGAGGAAGGATATAGTGCTCTCAGTCTCTCCCTTGTCAACCCTCAGCAGGTTAATAAAAAAGATTGGAGTAACATTTGTGTGCTTATTTAGAAAGCTGCAGTACAATGTGGTCGGCCCAGTGCTCCTGTGGATAATGCAATTCTACAGCTTAGTCACTAGGTGGCAGTTGTTTCCTCGTAGAGTCAGGAGCTTCCTGTGTCTGTTCCGCGCTTGTTTTGAGAGAGACACCATAAAGTTCTTGTGCAGCTTCCTGCCTGGAATGTACCCTCAAGGTCCTCCATGATTTAGAGGCAAACCACAGGGGACAGCTATCGACTTTGTGCCCTGCTGGGAGGCACCTATAGGACTTCTGTTGGGAGCAGAATGTTGGATGATATGGATCCCTGGGATTGATCCAGCATCTAAGTCCCTAGGCAGTAAGAAAACTGGAACTGGTTATTTTTTAACTCCCACAATTTGAAGGAACATTTGTGATTTAAAGCACCTATTTTGTGCAAGCAGGTAAAACTGGAACCATTAGCATTTTGACAGTCTCTCAGCAGAGGGGAAGGAAAGGTTCATGATGGCTGTTTAGGGGTGCATAAGAGATGCCTCAATGCGCTGGTTTCCTCCTCATCTCGCCACCAAGCTCCCCCCGGCTGCTCATTTCCCCTCCTCATAAATCCACACACTGACTGATACAGCCAAGCCAATTAACGTTCCAGCTTCGGAAATTACAGCTCAGGTTCTACTCCTCCATAGCCTGAGAGCTGGGATTCCTCTCACGGGAAGCACGAACACACACACACACACACACACACACACACACACACACACACCTTTCTCCTTTACAGCTATTTTGACTACAAATAAACATTTCTAAAACAGACTGGATCTGCAGAGCTCCAATTTGCAATTACGGCTCACTTGATTTTCTGACTAGAGGGACTCGCCCTTTTGGAAACCGCAAAGGCATTTCAATGAATTGCAAATCATGAGTTAGGGCCTGCAACAGGAGGCTATGGAAGTGGCTTGTCTTCCGCCACCTGTGACTTGCACATCATTTTTAAGGTGAAAGGTTAGCCTGTGACCAGGGCAAGGCTTGAAGTTAGTCCTTTTGAATTCATCAGGCCTTACTCCCAGGTAAGTGGGGCTAGGATTGCAGCCTAAGTTTGCTGCACTTCCCATTCCCATTGAGGTCAGCAGAACTTAAGTCTCGGTTCGCTTTCCGCATTAATTTCAGCGGGGCCCAAGTTCTGCTCATTTAGTCTGCATCTCAAGGAAATGCTTCAATGGCTCCTTGCTTGAGGTCCAAGCCATTGGCCAACTGAAAACTCAGGTTGTATAATGTTCAAGCTGCATAATGGCTTGAACAATAAGCTTCCATTCGGCTCCTTACGAAGTTCCCAGTACAGGGGCGTAGCCAGGATGGAAATCAAGGGGGGCAAGGGGCGGGGCCAAGGGGCGGGGGGAGGGGCCACAGCGGGGCAAGGAAAGCTCCCTTCTCCCTTGCCAGCTTTCCCTCCTCCTGCCCCGGCAATCGCGGAGGGGGAGGAGGGGATCGGAGCAGCCCGATTTCGGGCTGCTCCGATTCCCTCCTCCCCCTCCGTGATCGTAAGGGGCGAGGGGGAGCCAGGATCAGCCCAAAATCGGGCTGCTCCGACTCCCTCCTCCCCCTCCGCGATCGGCAGGGGCGAGGGGGAGCCAGGATCAGCCCAAAATCGGGCTGCTCCGACTCCCTCCTCCCCCTCCGCAATCGGCAGGGGCCAGGGGGAGCCAGGATCAGCCCGAAATCGGGCTGCTCCGACTCCCTCCTCCCCCTCCGCGATCGGCAGGGGCGAGGGGGAGCCAGGATCAGCTCGAAAACGGGCTGCTCCGACTCCCTTCTCCCCCTCCGCGATCGGCAGGGGCGAGGGGGAGCCAGGATCAGCCCGAAATCGGGCTGCTCCGACTCCCTCCTCCCCCTCCGCGATCGGCAGGGGCCAGGGGGAGCCAGGATCAGCTCGAAATCGGGCTGCTCCGACTCCTCCCCCTCCGCGATCGGCAGGGGCGAGGGGGAGCCAGGATCAGCCCGAAATCGGGCTGCTCCGATCCCCTCCTCCCCCTCTGCAATCGCCGGGGCAGGTGGAGGGAAAGCCCTAGAGCCGCGCAAAGCGGTTGCCTGGCTTTTCCTCTGCCCGCCCCACAGCCAGCCAGGGAGAAGGGAGAAGGCACCGGGCAGGCAGCGGGGCAGGCTGGCCAGCGGCCCTGCTTCTAGGGGGGGCAATTGCCCCCTCCTGCCCCCCTGCCTACGCCCATGTCCCAGTATTTTTTGCCTGGTGTCCTTTCCACACAGAGCCTGGCAAAACGGTTGTGCTATTTATAGGGCTCGGTTGTGCTGAAGGGACACAACTTAGCTCACGCATTCACATAAACCCAGAGCTCCAAGGTGGGAGCACTCATTGCGGCAGGCTACACAGCCTCGCATGTGCTATGTTTTCTCCACCTTATTGTCTCTCTCGCTCTGTGCCCTTTGAAATCCATGCTTTGCGTAACCCGCCCAGGGGCCGGGAGCACAAAGGGCCGTGAAAGGACACTTCCCCTATTGTGTACTCGCCTCTCACCTTGCTAGCTCCAATCTCTGCCCATGGCAGCAGCTGATTAAGATTTATGCCTCCAAGCATCCCCTGTCAAGGCAGCGGGGAATCAAACTGATTGTCCGGGTGAGGATCACAGGAACCCAAACACAAATCCTGCAGCCTTTATCTGACAAGACCCGAGCAGGCCTTTCAATCACTCATCCCTTCAGAAAGACAGTGTTTGGGAGCGTTTGCATGACAACGAGGCAGAGGCTGGTGGAATGCAGAGGAAGAGAGGAAAGTGACAGCTCACATTCCGCTAGGCCAGAGGGGATTAATCCCACCCACCCCATTTATTTTCCATTTTAATTTTGCAACACAAACACACACACTAATAAAAAGAAAAAGAAAAAAAGAAAGCATGAAAAAGAAAAAACAATATCAAAGGTAAATACAAAAACTTACACTAAACAAATATTAAGCAATATGTACAGTGGTACCTCGACTTACGAACGACTCAACAACTGAATTTTTCGATTTACGAATGGGGGTAACGGCCGTGCACTTACGAATGTCTCGACATCCAAAAGAAAACCGCAGCGGTTTTAGATACAGATTTTTCGACTTACGAATTTTTAGATAGGGTTGTTTCAACTTACGAATTTTTACGTTTTCAATGCATTCCTATGGGAAATCACGTTTCCCATGGCATTTTTAGACTTACGAATTTTTTCGACTTACGAAGGTGCCTTCGGAACGGATTAAATTCGTAAGTCGAGGCACCACTGTATATGCCATATTCCTGTTCTTCTTTTCTTCCAGTTGACTTCCTTCATGCTCAGTGCGGTTCTGTTTCCATCTTTAGTAAACTGTTCCCTTCTCAATTCATTTTTACCCCTTTTTCTTTCTGTTTTTAGCTTTTACCCCATAATTCGTTTTGCAAAAGTTAATCAAAACAGGTCCAAGTATTAATTTGAGGGCATTGCTTTTTAAGATATTCTCTATATTTTCCCCATTGTTTTTGGAATTTTTGTTTGGTCTGACCCCCTAATTGCATCTGTCATTCTGGCCAATTCTATATAATCAAATAATTTATCTTGCCATGCTTTTTTTTTGGCGGTGTTACTCCTTTCCCCCAATTTTTGGCAATTAATGTTCTTGCTGCCGCTGTGGCATAAAGAAATATTTTCTTATTTTCCTTCGTTATCTTTATATCAGATATCCCCAACAGAAAAGCTTTTGTTTTCTTGGCACAATTTTGTTTGAACGTTTTCTTTAGTTCTTCATGTACCATATCCCAGAAGCCACCAAATTTTATCACACAACCACCAAATATGCAAAAGCGTCTGGAGGGGATTAATCTGAACCATGTCTCTCATTGGAGCTCAGGCCAGTTTTCTATGTTCCTGAACAATAATAATAAGAGTGTCTCTGAGCATGTGAAGATTGCTTGCTGCTCGCCACTGTCAGGGACTCCTGACGCAGATCCTCGGTGGAGCCCCTTGTGTTGAGTCATAGCTCTGCTGCCATTTTATCGGTTACGCTATTAGTGTCAATTGCTCAAACCTAATTAATTTAAACATCCTTTCTTATTTATTACCATAATCCCAGTTCTCCATGTTACATGTCAGATTGTTACACTTTTATTGGGAAGGCAGCTGAAAACAGGCTGTTCTGAATGCCGTATGCTTCTTAAAGAAGCCGGTATCACATTTAAAATATAAAAATAGACTTTTTGGCTTCTCCCTGGCCTACCAATGTGAATATTTTTCCCGAAGCCTTAAAAGAGTTATGGTGTACTCAGTGGTGTCTCCAGAACCAAATATTCCTGCTTTCTGTCCTGCCACATTCCCTGGTTAAACAGGTGAGTCTTGCCAGCTTTTGTAGCACTTCAAAGCCCTGCAAAATGTGTTTGACCACACACAAGGGCAGCAAAAGAGAGAGAGAGAACGGGTGCCCGATGTGCTACATGGACTCTAGCATATTAACTTCCAATCTCTGGAAAATTCTCATCTGCACACAGTCTTCATATTAGTGGCAGAATTCCTCTTTCTCAGAAAGGAGGAGGAGTGAAGTGGCTGTATTATGCTTCTGCACGAGCATGCCAAAGCTTACATCTGCCAGAGATACCTCTGAATATTCATGAAGCTGATTCAGCTGCTGATGGCTAGATGGATTTCGATGGGGATTAGCCCCTGTGGATCCCACTCAGAGGTCCATTGAGATGCACAGTGACTGCTGGCATGTAAAGGGTGGAAGTGAATAGAAAGTGGCGTCCATGTTTCTCCTCAGGCCTACACAAACTTTAGCCACCGTTTGTGTGACCTCTAAAGCTAGGGCTTCGGGAATTGTGGCCCTCTGGATGTTGTTGGACTCCAACTCCCAGCAGCCCCTAGCCAGTATGGCCAATGGGTCGGGGATAATGGGAGTTGTAGTCTAGTAGGTCACAGGTCCCCCATCCCTGGCCTAAGGACAGCTATTCCAAGTAGTGTGAGCTGCCTGTCAACCTGGTTGAAGGGCTTCAAATTGCAAACCAATGGCCCTTAGTGAGCGATTCACATTGGTGTTTGTTTTTTAGCTATAGTTTATTATATTTTCAGGAATTTCACATATATATATTCCAGTACATGATAGGTTTTTCTTTTTTCTTTTTGTCAACTTCCCATCCCATTTTCCATTGAGTTTTTTTATTTCGTCCCCCTTGCGGCACCCTATCTTCCTTTCTCTCATATCATTGGAATAATACAATAATCTCTCGTTCCTTCTGTTGCTCATAGTTTGAATCCTGCTCATGAATCCATCATACTGTAATAAAGAAAGGGCTTCCATTCTTCCGCAAAACAATCATCATTAGGTTCACTTATATCAGCTGTTCACTTCACTGATCCCACATAGTCCAGCGATTCACATTGGTTTGTTGTTCAGTCGTTTAGTCATGTCCGACTCTTCGTGACCCCATGGACCAGAGCACGCCAGGCACTCCTGTCTTCCACTGCCTCCCGCAGTTTGGTCAAACTCATGTTCGTAGCTTCGAGAACACTGTCCAACCATCTTGTCCTCTGTCATCCCCTTCTCATTGTGCCCTCAATCTTTCCCAACATCAGGGTCTTTTCCAGGGAGCCTTCTCTTCTCATGAGGTGGCCAAAGTATTGGAGCCTCAGGTCCAGGATCTGTCCTTCCAGTGAGCACTCAGGGCTGATTTCCTTCAGAATGGATAGGTTTGATCTTCTTGCAGTCCATGGGATTGGTTAAGCTATCACAAACACATATCTGTTCCCATTTTAATCGACAGTCTTTCGCCATATTATTCAGGCTGGTCAATATAATCTATCTGAATGTTATCAGCATTTCAAGTTAAGAATCTAAGAACTGTCTTGCTAGATGGCACTTGAGGCCCACTTAGTCTAGTATAGTGGTCAGGGATGACCTGTCAGATGCCTCAGGGAAGCAGAAGTGATAGCTGGTGGTGACTACCCTCTGCTGTTTGTGTCCAGTATTTGGTATTCAGAGACACTGCCTCTGAACATGGAAGCTCTTTTTAGCTGACTTTTAGCCACGGGTGGACTCTCCCTCCAAGAATTTGTTCCTTTTTCAGTTATGCATTCCATCATCACCACCATCTTTTTAAGCCATCTAAATAAGCAGCCATGCCTGTTGTCTTTGTCCATGGAGTTTGCAATGACAAACCTAGACAGCATCTTAAAAAGCAGAGACATCACCTTGCCGACAAAGGTCCGTATAGTTTAAGCTATGGTTTTCCCAGTAGTGATGTATGGAAGTGAGAGCTGGACCATAAAGAAGGCTGATCGCTGAAGAATTGATGCTTTTGAATTATGGTGCTGGAGGAGACTCTTGAGAGCCCCATGGACTACAAGAAGATCAAACCTGTCCATTCTTAAGGAAATCAGCCCTGAGTGCTCACTGGAAGGACAGATCGTGAAGCTGAGGCTCCAATACTTTGGCCACCTCATGAGAAGAGAAGAATCCTTGGAAAAGACCCTGATGTTGGGAAAGATCGAGGGCACTAGGAGAAGGGGACGACAGAGGACAAGATGGTTGGACAGTGTTCTCGAAGCTACGAACATGAGTTTGACCAAACTGCGGGAGGCAGTGGAAGACAGGAGTGCCTGGCGTGCTATGGTCCATGGGGTCACGAAGAGTCGGACACAACTAAACAACAACAACAACAACAACAACAACAACAACAACAACAAAATAAGCAGCCATAGCTACAGATTACTTCAGATCCACCTCAATCTCAGCTCAGGCTAGCTCCACACAGCTTGGGCCTTCCCTTCCCCCCAATCATCGTGCTCTATGGTGTGTCCCTCATATGTCAATGGGCCTCCCAGCATGCTTAGCGACAGCAATCCTCCAATCAGCAGCGGGTGTTGCTCTGGGCCATTGTGGGAAATTTCCAATGGTGCCTCTTAGACACCACTACCTGGCAGTTGCCTAGAGATGTCTGGTGCCAACACCAGCCTCCCCTGCTCCCTGCCTCTGCCTCTGTTTTATTTTTAATTGCCTTCTGCAAGGATCTCACTGGACTGGACGAAACCCTGGGTTGCTGCCTTGCCCTTCACACAACAGTTGGATCTGCAGAAATCTCAGCTTTCTTGCAGTGGGGAGAACAAGCTTCAGCCACCTGCTAATGCCTATGCATCAAGTTGCTGTTAAGGCACAGGAGCAGGGCCAGCAAAAAAATCTGGCAACCCTTCCCCTTCCATTAGCCTCCTTTTCCGTAATGCTCGTGGGTGAGGGGAAAAGCTGGCGAGAGTGCAAAGAAATGGGGCTTGCTGCCAGATTTTGTAGGCCTATGTACTCTTTGGGACATGATTGCTTCTAGGAAGAGAAGGCAGGAAACTGTGTAATCGTCCAAGATCCCTAGAAATCACTAGGGCAGGAATCCAGCCTCCCACATCTTTCCTCTTCTGGGCTGAAAATCTACTCAGGAGCTGCAGCCCCATCAGGCTGAATAGGAAGAACTGGCTGGGTTAGGGGAGAGGAGGTAGCTGAGTCACTCAGATACATAGCTGTCAAATTTTCCCTTTTCTCATGAGGAAGCCTATTCAGCATAAGGGAATTTCCCTTAAAAAGGGAGAACTTGACGGCTATGCTCAGATAGGGAGTCAGGAGAGTGGGAAGCCTTTGGAAGCAAGGGACTCATATGTCGTATAACTACTTCACTTTATTTTATTGTCAGACCTCCTAAACCAGGGCAAGCCAATGGTGCCCACCTGATGTTGCTGGACTTCACTTCCCATCAGCCCTTGCCAGCACTGCCAGTGATTTAGGTTGATGGGAGTTGTAGTTCAGCATCATCTGCAGGCCACCATCTTGGCTAGTCCGCTCAATTTCAGTCTGCTCGGTTTCTCATTTCCCCCATTATTAAATTCAGTTCTCCACAGATTCTAAGAAAAAGAGGGGGGTGGTAATTTATATTAAGAACAAATGGCAGCCTCAATTGGTATGGAGTGACCCAGATGGGAGAATTGTGATGGTAAAAACGATGGTTGAAGGTGAAGAATGGTTGTGGGTGGGATTGTATGCTCCAAATGGTAGCAAAGTGGACTTCTTTAAGAAAGTGGGAAATAAATTATTGGATTATTTAGGGCAAAAAATAATCATTATGGGAGATATGAATGGTGTGACAGACCCAGCACTGGATAGAACAAAAGGCAATAAAAAGAAAAGAGACAACAGATTACCAAGGAATTTCTTGGAAATGATGGAGAATCTTGAAATGATAGATTCATGAAGATTTTTAAAGAATTTTGTAAGCAATTCTAATATACGTTGATTTTTGCAAGCCATTTCCCCTGATGCAATGCCTTTGGGGGGGGGTCATATTTTTACTCATATGTGCACACTTTTCTTCTTTGCACAAAATACATCTGCATGTTGGTACACATTACCTGGCCGGAGAACTCCATTGCTGTGTTCCGATTTGTAGATTTTTTTCAGAAAGTTTGTGAATGGGGTAAGTTCACCTTTAAGTGGGAATTGAACTAAATTTCTCCTCTGTCCCTACATGGAGTGATGAGGGAAGTTCCCCCTGTTGGGTTCCTGCCAGCCAACCCATTGAGACGTGAGAGGGCCTTTTCTGATGGGTGCGAGAGAATTTTAGCTTACACATAACCTGCTAGAATTATTAAAAGCAGAAGTGAAGCAGATGTGCCCAGAGATTTCTTTCCTTTGCAGGGGTGGAGGAGTGAAGATATCTCTGTGGCTGCAACTGATACGAATAAGGCTGTCAGCAGTAATGGGAAGGTGGGCGCTGATCAACCAACCTTTGCTGAATTTGTCAGCTGCGAATCGAGTCCCCTGGGGAGGCAGAACTGTTCAGATGTTGGTTGGTGGCAGCAGCATGTAGAAGCCGGGGAGAGACAGAATCAGTAATAACAGGAGAAAGCAGTGTGTCGAGTGCAATGGTACCAATAAGGCAGGGCTTTGCCGCAGAAACCCGGGGCCCCGCTCAGAATGCAGAATGAACAAGAGCGCCCCCAAATGGCACACTATGGGCAGATCCAGACCATACAATCAAAGCATGTTTGTCGTCGTCATCCCCTCACCGAGCTATGATTCACAGGTACATTTCCCAGGATTCTTTGGGGAAGTCATGCGCCTCAACCCAGTATAACCTGAAGGAGCGTCTCCACCCCCATTGTTCAGCCCGGACACCGAGGTCCAGCTTTGAGGGCCTTCTGGCAGTTCCCTCCCTGCGAGAAGTGAGGTTACAGGGAACCAGGCAGAGGACCTTCTCGGTGGTGGCACCCTTCCATCAGATGTCAATGAAATAAACAACTATCTGACTTTTAGAGGACATCTGAAGGCAATCCTGTTTAGGGAAGTTTTTAATGTTTGATGTTTTATCATGGTTTTCATATTCTGTTGGGAGCCGCCCAGAGAGGCTGGGGAAACCCGGTCAGATGGGCGGGGTATGAATGAATGAATGAATGAATACTTTCAATGTGTGCCTCTCAGTCCAACCCTTGCATACAGTGATTACAGTCTCCAAGGTACATACCCACATATGTTGAGATCTTGGGAGAATAGCTGCTCTGAATAAGGTTGCTGCATCATAGAATCATAGAGTCATAGAGTTGGAAGAGACCACAAGGGCCATCCAGTCCAACCCC
Organism: Zootoca vivipara; assembly: GCF_963506605.1. Taxonomy (NCBI): domain Eukaryota; kingdom Metazoa; phylum Chordata; class Lepidosauria; order Squamata; family Lacertidae; genus Zootoca; species Zootoca vivipara. Next base: position 23,499,609 of record NC_083288.1, on the reverse strand, counting down.
CTGCCAAGCAGGAAACACCATCAAAGCATTCCTGACAGATGGCTGTCAAGCCTCTGCTTAAAGACCTCCAAAGAAGGAGACTCCATCACATTCCTTGGCAGCAAATTCCACTGTCGAACAGCTCTTACTGTCAGGAAGTTCTTCCTAGTGTTTAGGTGGAATCTTCTTTCTTGTAGTTTGAATCCATTGCTCCATGTCCGCTTCTCTGGAGCAGCAGAAAACAACCTTTCTCCCTCCTCTATATGACATCCTTTTATATATTTGAACATGGCTATCATATCACCCCTTAACCTTCTCTTCTCCAGGCTAAAATGAAATGGCAGCATGAATTCCAACATGCAGCCAGTTGGGTGGGGAAAGGCATGCTTGTCCTGTTCAGGCCCCCAGAAGCAAACGGAGTCAGTAGGTTGTGCTCAGGCAAGCAGTAACCTGAAGTAGGGGGTGTGGCGATAGAGACCGCCCAATGAAACATCACCACACATGCATTACAAACTGCCACCCCATGCCCAAGCAGGTGCCAATGAGCTTCCACATTAGCAATGATGGTTGCTGTATAGCAGACTGTTTTCACATGTCCTGTGGTAAGAGGAAATCTGGATGGATTGTTTTGAAAAGTGGGGAGAAGCACGGCGGTTGGCACTTCTGTGCATGAACAGCACTGTTTCCACATTCCATCTCCTGGGTAAGGGCCATAGTTCAGCGGTAGAGTTTTGCATGCAGAAAATCCATGTTCAATCCCTGGCATTTCCGGGTAGTGCTGGGAGAAAACTCTGCCCGAATTCCTGGAGAGTCACTGCCCATTCAGTGTAGACAACACTGAGCCAGACGGACCAATGGTCTGACTGAGTATAAGGCAGCTTCCTAAGTCAGCAAGTGATGTATACCTGGTCTGTGAAGCAGCCCTTAAAAAGCAAGTCTTGGAGAGGGGTGTGCATCCAGACCTGATCTAAGGTGCCCAGGCAAGTCAGACAAGCTTCTGTAATGCCTGCTCCTCTACTGGGTGACAGAGGTTGAATCATTTCCTTTGGAACTGAGCTGAAGCTGAGGAGTGAATTTGTGGTAAACTGTTTCAGCATGTCAAAACAGATTAGTGGAGCTTTTCTGGATAATTCCCCTCCATCAGCTAAATGGCCTCATTTTCAGGAGAAAGCTGTCAGAAATCCATGTGCATCTTCAACAATGCTCAGGCTGAAAGGCACAAAGCTGATACCCCCTTGCACTCCGCCTGTTCCTTGGATTCCTGCTCATCTCTTTAATTTCCTCTTCAACCTTTTTCTTCTGGCTGAGGGCCTCTTGTGTGGCTGCCTCTGGGTGTGTGTGTGGGGGAGGGAGGACTCAGCTAGCTTCCAAATTGAGAGGTGCTGGGGCTCAAGCCCGTTCAAAAGCTACATGCTCTGATCCTAAAGCCTTTTCGCCACATCCCAGATGAATGAGGCATGTGGCTGAAATAACTCAGTAGGGCTGGATGAAGAAAATGTTTGCTGCTTGAGGAGAAGGCAAGATACCACCACTAGTTTATTAGATTGTGCATGCAATTGTTGTATTTGTCTGAGAAGGGGGTTTGTGGGAAATTGCAGTCAAACATAACTATGCATGAGTGCCAGTTAGTGCATGAAGGGGTTAAGACCAGAGAGTCCTGTTCCTAGGTCATGCCTCCTCTTCTCCATGAGAGAGGAAGTGAAGAGGCTTCTCTTCCTGTTCTTCACTCTTTTCGCACCATGCAGCTGACCAAGGAAGAAGTGCCTAAGCAAGCTCCAAGCTGCATTTGAAGCTGTCTTTCTGTATTTTCTACCCAAGAGTATTCTGCCTGTGTTCTCCTTGCTGCTACTTTGATAAATGCATGAATCTGACCTTTGGAATGTTTTGTAAGTAAAGCAGTTTAAACTTATTTAGCACAGTGTGGTCTGTTTATTGCAAGAGGGGTAGAAAGAGAAGGTCACTGTTTGCAAGCAGACTAAACATGATAAAAAAGTCTAATGACCTGTATGCCTAATGCTATACCTCTGCTTGACTTTTGTGAGTTTAAGCTCTGCTACGGGGGCTCTCTCCTGCTGAAGAGTGAGTTTAGCCCTGTGTGTTGAATCTAGGCCAGGGGTCCTCAAACTTTTTCAACTGTCCCTCAGACCTTGTGGGGGGGGCAGACTATATTTTTTTGGAGGGGGGAATGAACGAGTGACAATGAACAGTGCGGGAAAGGGCTCCAGAGAGGGGCTGCTTTAAATTGTGGCTGCTCGAGAGGGGCGCTCAGCCAACCGCAGCTCCTGTGTCTTGCAAACGGCAGAGGCTAGTGGCAGTGGAGGGACAATGAGCGACACACAAAGGCACCAACAAAGCCCAGCCCCCTTCCTCCTCTAGGCTGGGCGGGGAGAATCCAGGAGGAGGGAGGGAGGAGGTGCCGGTGCCGCCGTGTGAGGGAGAGAAAGGGAGAGGGAAAGAACACACGTGCTGGCGATCAATAATAATAATAATAATAATAATAATAATAATAATAATAATAATTTATTTATACCCCGCTCATCTGGCCGGGTTCCCCCAGCCACTCTGGGCGGCTTCCAACAAAATATTAAAATACAGAAATTCATCAAATATTAAAAGCTTCCCTAAACAGGGCTGCCTTGAGATGCCTTCTAAAGGTCTGGTAATTGTTGTTCTCTTTGACCTCTGGTGAGAGGGCATTCCACAGGGTGGGTGTCACTACTGAGAAGGTCCTCTGCCTGGTTCCCTGTAACTTGGCTTTTCGTAGCAAGGGAACCGCCAGAAGGCCCTCGGCGCTGGACCTCAGTGTCTGGGCAGAACAATGGGGGTGGAGACGCTCCTTCAGGTATACTGGACCAAGGCCATTTAGGGCTTTAAAGGTCAGCACCAACACTTTGAATTGTGCTCGGAAACGTACTGGGAGCCAATGCAGGTCTTTCAGGACCGGTGTTATGTGGTCTCGGCGGCCGCTCCCAGTCACCAGTCTAGCTGCTGCATTCTGGATTAATTGTAGTTTCCGGGTCACCTTCAAAGGTAGCCCCACATAGAGCGCATTGCAGTAATCCAAGCGAGAGATAACCAGAGCATTCACCACTCTGGCTAGACAGTCTGCAGGCAGGTAGGGTCTCAGCCTGCGTACCAGATGGAGCTGGTAGACAGCTGTCCTGGACACAGAATTGACCTGTGCCTCCATGGACAGCTGTGAGTCCAAAATGACTCCCAGGCTGCACACCTGGTCCTTCAGGGGCACAGTTACCCCATTCAGGACCAGGGAGTCCTCCACACCTGCCCACCTCCTGTCCCCCACAAACAGTACTTCTGTCTTCTCAGGATTCAATCTCAATCTGTTAGCCGCCATCTAAGCGGCGATTCCCGGGCCATCTGCAGGCCGGATTTAGAAGGCAATTGGGCCTGATCCAGCCCGTGGGCCTTAGCTTGCCGACCCATGATCTAGGCATCCAGCTGATACTTTTGTTATTTACTCCTCACATGTGGGTCTTGGGGATTTTTACTCTTTCCACACAAAGACCCATTTAGCTCACCGGGGGGGGGGGGAATGATCAAGGGAGACGTAATTGCCACTTTAATACATTGACAAGGGTGCCTTATGTCACATGATTCACAAGCCTTTCATGACCATCCTCTGCAGTGCTGTTCTTTGAGTCTTCTCCAATCGTCTTATGCCCTTCATAAAATATGTCAGTTGGATCTCCATCTTAGCTTTCAAAGGGGTAGGTTTTCTCCCACACCTTGCGCATGCTGTTGAATGACATTTGCTGTCCCTGCAACAGGATCCGCATTCCTGCTGATTCAATGTTTTGCTAAAATCACTGAGCAACCCCCTCTCACATTAGTGAAGCTGCCCTGGACTTGGCATCACCTGCTTGTGCCAGGCATGGCAATTACACCAGTGATGCATAATGGGTGTCGTGTTCTTGGAGAAGTCATGAAATTGGCTCTGGCCGGGTCCAGGGCTCCTAAGTGGAATAATGAGGTTAATAGCTCCCTTTTTTTGGCGGCTGCTGGTGCGTCTACTCTCTCTCTCGCGCGCCCCCACCCTCATTCACTGTAGAATAGGCACTGATAGAACACCAAGAACTTACCAGGATCTCATCTACATGATATGAGACAGAGCAAAAACCAAGAAAAGGGAGATTCACAGCTGGGAAGTATCTAGATATGTGCTTCCCAAGTAAGCCAGGATCACTTTAGAAGTGGAATTCCTTCCTCGTTGTGGTTTTGCCTTGCATTCAAATACTTTTAGGGGCTCCTCCAGGCATCCTTTTTCTTGTGCATTGATGGTTATTTGCGCTCATGATCTTATATGCGATTCTGCTTTCAATACTGTTTTGAGCCTGCAAATGTCTCAGGGCAGACACCCTGCTTTGTTTCCTATTGGTGCCACGTGATGCAGCTTCCTGCAGAAATCCTGTAATTTTCCATACCAGAAATGTTCTGAGGGTGGTGGTGTTGCTGCCATTGCCTGCGCCTCTTTCGAACCACAATAATGCGGTAAGAATTGAGAAGCGTCGCAGAACAGCTACGGAAGCGGAATGGGGTGTGGGTGCTCCAGTATAAATCCACCACTAATGTGGTAGGATTGCATCAATGACAAGTTGCGGAAAACACCTGCAGAAACCTAAACTCCGTTGGGAGGGGCTCCCCAGAGCTGGCATGAGTTGGATCCAAGATGGATAGAGGTAGGAAATGCAGCAAGCAGGGGTAGCATCCAGAAATGTACACTATTAAAAAGAAGCCTGCTGTCTTCAACTTGCCAAAGTTCTGCCCCTCCCCTCTATGAGTTTGCTGTTCATTCATTGCTCTGTAGTGATATGAAGACAATTAAATTTAGACTACCCAGCCTGGAATTGCTTGCTTAAATGAATAAGGAAGCAATTCATTATGAAATATTCCTGCTTCAAGGGCACTCCCACTGATTTCCATAAAACACACAGTGAAGAGCTTCCTGATGGGCTATGACCTAGGTTTATGCCTTGCAATTTCTAAATATTGTTGTCTTTTTCTCTCAAATTATTCACTATAGCTAATTAAAATCTATTTTTGGTGTCTGTTTGCTGTGTATCTGGAACACCGCTTTCGAACAGAGAGGCAGTGACTTCTGTTTAGAATGATGAGCTTTTGGGATATTTGTTTATCACATTTATATACCACCTTTCCTTCAAGGTGCTCAAGGGAGCATGCATTGTTTTCTGTTCCTGAACCTCCATTTTCTCCTCACAACAACCCTGTGAGGTCGGTTAGATTGAGAGAAGTGGTCACCCAGTGAGCTTCATGGCCGAGTGGGGGATTTGAACCCTGGTCTCCCAGGTCCTGGATGGACACTCCAACCACTACACCATGCTGGCTCCAGGCACATTGGATGATTCGGACACCTCTACAGTATGTAGGGTCTAGCTCCAGCTGATGGGATGACAAAGCAATACCCACGTGGTGTCAGTTTAGATGGGAGGAGTTGAGGTGTCATTATTTCACTTGATGTTACAATTTCTGCCCACATTTCTGTCTATGGACACACAAAACGGCTTACAGTGGCTTCTCTGTCAGTATTACTGGTCTCTGCTTGTCATCCATGGAGATGGGCAGGGGGTCGGAGGAAGCTGAAGAACCTGTCACACCTATCCGGAGGGTGAGGACCAGCCACTCTAAAAAAAAATGCACTGAGCCCTGTGGACTTTAAAATGATGGTGACGACCCCTGCCTCAAAGTTGACTTCATGGAGCCCGTGGTTCTTTGTACGAGGTGGACACTACTGTTGACTCATTAATGTCTCACCAGGAGCCACATCAAATGTCACAGCTAAAAGGCTGGTGAAAGGGGATGGGTTGAGCTCAGTGCCTGAAATGAATTAAATTGTTTTGGCTGCAAGGAAGGAGGCTCCTTTTGGTTCCAGGAAGCCTTTTTAATGGTTTGTTTATTGTGGCCTCCACAGTTCTATTTGGACCCCTTCCTAAATTAGAGCATTTCATTAAGTTCCTTCACAAAGAAACCCATTACTCAGAAGGTGGCAAACAGCAGGGCAACTTGGCATTATGCAAGAAGGTATTGTAGGAAAAGATGGAGAATGTTTCTTCGTTTGGGGTCTTGAGTGGCACACGAGGGAGGGGACTTCAGCCATTAACTGGTATCTACTCCCTCCATGGCTTCTGTCTGTGGGCCTTTGCCACCTGTGTCCCTCAATGAGCCCACTCTACTTATTGTCATGGTGAAACCAAGGAGAAGTATGGTGCAATGAGTAGTTTGTTCCACTTGGATATATACAGGAGTCCATCTCTTGCCAGGCTCAGTCAACACACATCAGCTGTTCAGGTTACTAGCAGACAGAGGCTCAAAAGCAAATCTTGTAAGCCTCTTTTGCCTGTTCTGGGCACAAATGGTTGTTTATTGGTGTTTTGTTTCAAAGACACACCTTGAATTCAGTTTGTTAGGTCTTCCAGGTTGAAATTGCTTTACAATCTAGATGGTCCCTGTCATAGCTGCCAAGTCTCCCCTATTCCCCGGGAAACCCCCGTTTTTCCAGCTGTCCCCAGCCGAAAAACGGATTTTTTTGTTTCCCCCTGGTTTATTCTGGCGCGGTGGCCATTTTGGAACTGGGCGGAGCATGCTCAGAAGCGACTTTTGATGCTGCTTTGCCCAGTTCCAAAATGGCGGCAGTGCTACTTCCAGTCTGCTACTTCTGGTCCAGTCCCTTATTTCTCAGGCCGGAACTTGGCAGCCATGGTCCCTGTGGGTGACAAGTTGGCCATCTCTGAGCTACAGAATCACTTCTATAGCCCATCTAAGGCAGACAGACTGCATTTTATATTAGAAGGTTAGAATATGAGGACTGTTTTCACCAGATCTGTTATCGGACGTATTTCAGGAGCAGCTACGAACATTCCCACGGGGACAAGAGACCCACAAGCATGATATTTATATCTATCCTAGAAGCAGGGAAGCGATTTCAGCCTGAGGTCCACATTCCCGTTTGAGGCCACTTGCTGTGGGATTTCCAGTCAAAATCACAAATGCATGATTGGCAGACAGTCACATGATGGACTGACACTCAGAGTGCCTGACTCAATATAGAAGGGACTGTATGAGGTCAGTTCTTTAATGCTTCGGTGGGTATTTCTAACAAAGGAAATAATCCTATGTACTTCCTTCCTGCCTGAGTGCTCTCTCTCGTGCTCTCTCTCTCTCTCTCTCTCTCCTTCAAGCCAGGAATATGAGAAGATATACCAGGGGTCCCCAGACTTACCGACGTTTGGGCCGGTTCCCACTGCGCCGATCGCGCGGCGGGCCGGAGGACAGGGGAGTGCGCGCCTGTGCGGGCCGGCGGGCGGGGGAGTGCGCGCCCGTGCGCATGTGCACGGGCGCTTACTGGTGCGGCGGCGCGCTTCCAGGGTGGAAAAAGCGCCGAGAATCCGTTGTGTGCGTGCGTATGGGCCTCCCCCGACCCGGAAGTGCACCAGAAATGACCTCTTCCGGGTCGGGAGAGGCCCATACGCATGCGCACAAAGGATTTTCGGCGCTTTTTTCCCGACCCGGAAGAGCGCTGCCGCGCTGCGCGCCATAAGAGCGGGCGGCGGGGGTCGTCGCGGGCCGGATTGGCAGGCCAATTGGGCTGCATCCGCGCATGCGTGAAGTGCTGATAGAGTGCTTCTGTGCATGCGTGGACCACGCAGATCGCTTCTGCGCATGCGCACGCGGCAGAACCCGGAAGTAAACACTTCCGGGTCCACAGAGTACTCAAACCGAAAGTACTCAAACCGCAGCGGACTTAAACCGAGGTATGGCTCTACTGTTCAGCAACTTCTGTTCCTGGTCGTCGTCCTGGAATTCACCGACTTGGCAGCTGGTAGTAGAGACTTATGGTTCAAATCCATCAACAGTCCCAAGGGCCAGACAGGACTGGAGGGCCATATTTTGCTCCCCCCTCCCAGGCCTGAGGTTCCACTTCCCTGCTGTTAGCTCTCAGCATGTGGTGGTCAGAGGGGAAGATTACTGATGCTGCAGGTGGATGTTCTGAATTTTTGGTGCCATCTGCAGTGATGCACACTGATAGAGAAGAAGACAGGGAGGCTAACAGTAGGTGGCGCCAGAGCGAAGGGCAGGCAGAGCCTCCAGCCCCATCCTCCTTCCTGCTGAGTTCTACAAGGGCAACAACACTGGGACTGAGGAGGAGGAAGCTGGCAGGCAGGTGGGGGCTGACTGTGGGCAGATGGAGACTGGTGGGGCAGTGTCCCATTAGCCCTAATGAAGTAGCCACCACCGGTTGGCACGACTGGTAGCTAGTCACTGATAGACCCGTCTTCCATCATGCAGTCATCAACCACCAGACTGAGCCAATTTCTGCCGGGGCTTCTCATAACATTGGGTGAATAATTTTACTTTAATTATGTATCAGTCTTTTAAAACATTCATGTCCTACCTCTCTTTCAAAATGAACTCAAGACAGCTCGTCGTGAAAAAGGTAAACACAAAGCCTCTGAAAGCATATACAATGCCCAAATTGAAATCACGTAGGACAGAGTCAAGCGAGAACATTAAATAGTCAACAGCAAGAACCATTGGTGATAAAATGGGCTATTAAGATCAAGAAGTATATTGTTTTGTTTGCTCTTCCCAGGCTGCCTATCAGTTTCGGTGGATGACTGGAATTTTTTTAAAATTATGAGACTTTCCTCCCCAATGTCTCAACAATTGAAACTGATCTGTAAAAAAGCTATGAGAGACATTGCCCAAGTCTTTGTAAACTGAGAAAACCTTTAATTAAAAAAAAAAAATTATGAGACAGGAGGCAGAAGGGAGAGAGAGATAGACAGGCGGGGAAGAAAGGGAATGTTTTTTCCCACTTTGCTTTCTTGGTGTCACTCTTTAAAACATTATTATTCATTGCACTTTGCCAAGGATGCTCAGGCCACTTACATGCCACTCCACCCTTTTATCCTCACAACAACCCTGTAGATAATAATAATAATAATAATAATAATAATAATAATAATAATAATAATTTGTACCCTGCCCATCTGACTGGGTTGCCTCAGTCACAATGGGCTGCTTCCAACATATATAAAAACATAATAAAACATTAAACATTAAAAAGCTTCCCTATACAAGGCTGTCTTCAGATGTCTTCTAAAGGTTATATAGTTACTCATCTCCTTGGCATATGATGGGAAGGCGTTCCACAGGGTGGGTGCTACTACCGAGAAGACCCTCTGGCTGGTTCCCTGTAGCTTCACTTCTGGCGGTGAGGGAACTGCCAGAAGGCCCTCGGAGCTGGATCTCAGTGTCTGGGCTCAACAATAGGGGTGGAGATGCTCCTTCAGGTGAGGTAGGTTAGACGGAGCTATTATGACTAGTCCTATCTGAGCACTTTCTCCTTCTATGCCTTCTTGTCATCCCTCCCCTGTGAAAAAACAAACAAACACCCCACTTGTTCTTTCTGAGAATAGTCAAATGGCTGTATTGATAGCTGCATCGATCCATTCACAGGATCAGTGAATTAGGCCCAAGCGATGATTGCAATGCACTGTAAGGTGTGTGTTTTCCAAGTTACACAACTCTTTCCCAAGCCAGAAGTTAAAGGTAAGGAGAGAGGATCAGTGGGGGGTGGGGGTGGGGTGGGGTGGGGAAAGAGAGAGGTGTCTCCTTGAAAGGGCACGTTGTTAAATCCTGTGTGCGGTTTATTTCACGAGGCGATAACAGAGGGAACTTTTGCAGTCTTGATTGGATTAAGTCTGTGCCTTGTGCCAAGTTACATATTATATTGTCAGAGTTGCTTGGGGACAAGGAAGCCACGGAGGACTTGCACAACCCTTTGAAAATATAACCACAGCATAACCCTAGGATAGGGAATACGTGTCGCTGCAGATTTTGCTGGACTCCGACTCCCATCCATACCCCGACGGGAGTTGTAGTTCAGCAACATCTAGAGGCCCACAGGTTCCCCACCCCTTGGTTCAGATAATGAACCACTCCTCCAATACCATTTTATCTGCCCTTATTTTACTCTGTACCTTCTCTAAAGGAAGACAAGTTCAATGAAAGAAGGAGTTGCGGGGAAGAGGAGGTGGAAAGTCCGAAAGAAAATGAATTCAGACTGTCAGCAGAGAATAACCTAACGGGACTTTAATGCCCTTATCTGCCTTCCCACAGGCAGAATGTGGCAGCCTATCATCGGCAAGGTACGTATTCATTATCAAAGCTCAGCCATCAAACAGACAAGTATGTTCCAATTCACATATTATTCCAGGAAGTGCCAATCACGTCAATTTTGCCATCGATGTTAATTGCTGACCAAATGAAACCCTGAAGCATCCCTAGTTCATGGTAAACGAAATCTGAAGTGGGTTCCCATACACAGGCACCTGGTTCATATCTAATCCTCCTAACCCCACTCCCAAATGACCTTGAATACCTTGAAAAGCAATAGCCCTCTCTGCTGGGGGATGGCTATCTGTACCATCCTGGCTTTGGTGGAGCTAATGGTGGAGAGCTGGACCATAAAGAAGGCTGATCGCCGAAGAATTGATGCTTTTGAATTATGGTGCTGGAGGAGACTCTTGAGAGTCCCATGGACTGCAAGAAGATCAAACCTATCCATTCTGAAGGAAATCAGCCCTGAGTGCTCACTGGAAGCACAGATTGTGAAGCTGAGGCTCCAATACTTTGGCCATCTCATGAGAAGAGAAGACTCCCTGGAAAAGACCCTGATGTTGGGAAAGATTGAGGGCACAAGGAGAAGGGGACGACAGAGGACAAGATGGTTGGACAGTGTTCTTGAAGCTACGAACATGAGTCTGACCAAACTGCGGGAGGCAGTGGAAGACAGGAGTGCCTGGCGTGCTATGGTCCATGGGGTCACGAAGAGTCGGACACGACTAAACGACTAAACAACAACAACAACAACCACAATGGTGGAGAATGCCCTGCTCAAAAGAATTCCTCCCCAGTGTTTAATGTCTGCATTATTGCAGCATTTTTCAGTTCAGCTGAGAATTTAAGATCTGGCCTCCCCCTCCCCTCCCCCAGCCCTCTGTATTTTCCTGCATGCAGATAAAATTTACTGCTGTAAAATGTTAGTTCGTTGTGGGTGTGAATGTTTTATTTTCACCTCTGCTCCCCATTAACAGCTGTTGATTTTTTAAATAAAAAAGAGAGGGTGGGGAGGGGGAATGAAAGAGAAAGAAAACCCACTGCCTATGGAACAGTGATGCTGCTAAGCAGGCAATGGCCTTTGCGCGCTCACACACCCCTTTGGTTCTTGCGAGGTGGCAAGAGCTTCCCGTGAATCTCTCCGTTTTGGGGGCTGGCGGCCTGACAAATGCCAGCCTCGTAATTAAGCTGCGGGAGACGCAGAGAGAATCCGAGATGAGAGGAAACTACAGAGAAAGCGGGAAAGAGGTGGAGGAGGAGGAGGCTGAAATGTTTGTGCGATTCTGGTTCATCTCATCTTCTCATTGATCCTGGTCCCGTCTCTACATCCCAGTGTATGAGAGCATCTCGTACCACAGGGGAGGGGAACTTTTTCCAACCCGAGGGCCCCATTCCCTCATTGGTGACCTACCAGGGGCCGCATGCCAGAGGTGGCCAATGAATGTGACTCTTTGTTCTTTGCACAGTAAGATGCTATCCAGCCAGGCAAAAGTCTCAAGCCTGCTGCAGTGAAAGGTTTCAGGGTTAGAGCCAACCTTTCCAGCTGGGCAAGAGCTAGGTGGTGAAGGGGAAGGGGGCGTGGCTCAGTGGGAGAGCATCTGCTTTGCATGCAGAAGGTTAAAGTGCAACCCCTGGCATTTCCAGATAGGGCTGGGAGTGTCCCTTGTCTGAATCACTGGAGAGCTGCTGTCAGTTGGTGTACTGTACACAGCGCTGAGCGAGATTCGGTATAAGGCAGCTCTCTCTGTTCCACAACGTCTTCCATACTTTCTGCCACAAGGAGACACTGGGCGGATCAACCGGTCTCACTCAAACCAGGAAGAAACACATATTTGCCGAGGCTGCAGGCTACGTTGGCAGCCACTTAGATTTCTCAAAATTCCAGCAACAACCTGCTTGCCGTCCTTCCTGTTTTGATCCTTGACACTGTTACGTCTGGTTAGCAATGCTGCACTTCCTATCTACTGTAAGAGCAGCTGGTGCTCAAACCGGCAGCTGACAGCAAAACAAACAAACAAACAAACCTCCGTTTATTCAAAACATTGGGTAAAGTCTGAATGCTTGGATCATTCCATTTGCAAAAGTTGTTTGTCTGTTTTTTTAAAAGGATAAATAGATAGTAGGGAATGAGCATCAGCTGAATGGCAAAGCAAATCAGATTCTAACATTTCTGAATTGGATCATGCCACTAAGAAAGCGTTTCAGATCAAACTGGAGACTCTCTGAGCTTCTGAGTGACTCTCTGGCTTCAGGTGTCCAAACACACACAACACTCACAGCCCAAAGTCAAGCTGGATAGATAAACCCTCAGAGCCCAGGAGGGGGTGGGAAAATGAGTAGTGGAGTCTTTTCAGTTTGATGGACAGGGTTAACTTTTAATCCCAATGAATTATTTCCTCACAGCCCCCAATCACAGCAATTTTGGGGGAGGGATTAGATGTGGTATTTCCTTTGCACGTGAATCTGTGCCTTCCTTTATGCAAGTCAATGGAGATATGGGGTGGGGAGGGGATAGAAGGCCACCTCCCACCAGTGGCCCCTGGAATAATAGGGCCCATGCTCAGGCAAGGATGATGTTTGCCACACCCCAGACTTTCCTGTGGATTTATTTTATTTTTCCTTCATTCACTTCCCGTATGAAAACCAAGGGAGATATATCTCTTTCCAAGGAAAAGAGGCTGTCTCCCAAGAGCTAGGGAAGAATAAATCTGCACCCCATCAATGACTCTTGGCGTAGCAGCAGGATGTTTGCTAGGAGGGCCTTCCTATGGATCCATAGTCATTTTTCCACTACCCTCTTGCCCATGCAAGTCAACGGAGAGCTCTCTCTCTCCTAGGGAGAAGAAGCTGTACCCCCAAAAATCTAGGGGGGACAACAACAACCTGGGTCTCCTGACTGAGGGGGGGGGGACATCAACAACCTGGGTCCTGACTGAGGTGCATTTCCCCCACCCCAGCAATTCCTTGGGATTCATGGTGTTCCCTTTTGCACCTCTCTGATTCTTACTGTACCCACAACAAAATGGAGAAGTCTGTCCTTGCAGGATAATCACTGTAGCTACCATTCTGAACTTGGGCAGGCTCCATCTCATCATAAGTGGCAACCATGCCTCGAAATTCTATCCAATTGTAGATAAAACCGATTCAAATAAAGCAGCAAATAAATGCAATTCAAATAAAACAAGATCAAACTTTAAACCCCTGGATGTACCTGCCTATAAACCAGGGAGGCTTAATTTGCTTTAGAAGGACAGCTATAGCTGCAAATTTCAATCAATTCTGTGAAAAGCAAGGGGGGAGTTATAGTATTTTTTAATTCCCTATTATAGTGAATAGAAGATGGGAAGACAGAGCTCCACTTTTTAACAGATCTAATTCAACCCCAAATAATTGGAAAGACACAGGGAGACTCTGAAGCAGAGCAGGCTGTTTCCCAAAGCTGCAGATACAGATGGAAGTCAAATCTTCTGGCTAGTGAGCACCATAAATATATAGCTTTTTAACAGATCTAATTCAACCCCAAATAATGAGTTGAATTGGAAAGACACAGGGAGACTCTGAAGCAGAGCAGGCTATTTCCCAAAGTTGCAGATACAGATGGAAGTCAAATCTTCTGGCTAGTGAGCACCATAAATATAGATAGATGTATAGATAAATAGCACAATGCTGATCCTCATATGGGCACAGCCTGGCACATGGGGAAATGGGTGTCAATATGTTGAATGGAAACCTCTTTCCCTCTCCCAGACAGTCCTTAGAACAACTTGGTGCAAGCAATATTCCTTACATTGAGTTCAATAGGGAGGGAGATTTTTATGTCACTGATGCAATAATAGTGTGTTAGCGGTGGATTTATACTGGGCCATCTGCACATCACTCCACTTTATTGGTGGTTCTGTGGTGCTTCCCCAGTGTTGCTGCATTATTGTTATCTGGAGGGGGCACTCTTGCACATTAGCGCCACAAATGTGGGACACAAACAACAATAACAGCCCCAGAACATTTGCGGTATAAAAAGTCATGGGATTTTAGTAGGACATTGCAAGGCACGTACTTACTGGGAACAAAGCAGTGCTCCCACCCCAAAATCTTGCCAGGTGCAACAGGATACTGAAAGCGGGAACACTGTCACGATAACGTCATGCGCACAGTTCATCATGAATGTCCAATGGAAAGGGTCCCCCCAAGCTCACAAGTGAGAACCTTGATGATGTGAAACTGGGAGAAAGGACACTTTGCAAACAGCCTGTCTCCTGAAAACCCCAGGGAACTTCAGCACAATGTCAACATGACTCTTCTCAGACCCAACAGCATCCACCACCCCACTCCAACAACTGGCCAGTGGAGACAAGGCCAGAGCACCTCGCACAGATAATTAAGGGAAGAGAGCAGCCATACTACGAATCAGGACTGCAGAGACTCTTTCACAGGATTTCCTCCAGCTCTGCTACATGCAAATACTGAGTCTTGTCTGAGCTGTGATGCTCTACAATGGGATTAAGCCCCTGCTACTTCCCACCACTGGGACCCAGGTGGCGCTATGGGTTAAACCACTGAGCCTAGGGCTTGCTGATCAGAAGGTCAGCGGTTTGAATCCCTGTGACGGGGTGAGCTCCCGTTGCTCGGTCCCAGCTCCTGCCAACCTAGCAGTTCGAAAGCATGTCAAAATGCAAGTAGATAAATAGGGACCGCTCCGGCGGGAAGGTAAAAGGCGTTTCCGTGTGCTGCTCTGGTCCGCCAGAAGCGGCTTTGTCATGCTGGCCACATGACCTGGAAGCTGTACGCCTGCTCCCTCGGCCAATAATGCGAGATGAGCGCGCAACCCCAGAGTCGGTCACGACTGGACCTAATGGTCAGGGGTCCCTTTACCTTTACCTTACTTCCCACCACTAGCACCACAATCTGGATCAGTGTCCCTGTGCCGGCAATTTATGTAAAAAACACCTTGCCTTTAGATGCAGCTATGTAGCTAATAGAATGTTTGGTTTGCCCTTTTAGTTAATATACTATTTATGGCAGTCCCTCCAATTGTGTCCTTAGCCTCATCTCCCCCAGCAACACACACACACACACACACACACACACACACACACACACAACTTCAGATCTAGCTGCAGGATCCATTCTGCCCTGTTTTCAAATTTGTTGGACACTGCCACTTCACCCCAAAGCTTGTTGGCACTGTTTGCACAATCACTCTGTAGCATGACTAGTCTTTGACAAAGGCGTTCTGGCATGGTAATTGCAAATATCCACTTGGGAATGCGCACCGTCCTCTTGGAAGGAGGAAGCGGGGGGGGGGGAGAGAACGCCCACAACATTAGTCCCAGGACAGGGAAATGGTCCTGGCATTTGATGTACAGCCTCCCCAGTGATAAAACGAGGGCTGCTTTCCAAGCCGTGTTTTTAATGCCCTTCATAAAAAAAGGTAGAGGGGAAATTCCACTGCACTGGAAACAACTCTTGCAAGCAAAAACAGGACTCAGGGAGCTGGGAGCTTGAAAAGTAGAACTGTGCTGTACATGTGAGGAATGAATGCGAGTTGGTAGCGATGAAGGAGGAATCCATTTTAAACAGATTTATACAATGAATTTGATGGTTCTGGCCCAAAGAAGTGTCTGCTTGTGTCTGAGTCACCCATGCACTGTATTAAAGCATTGATCCGCATGCACAATTTTATAAATATGAATACATAAGTATTTTTATACCATTGCATGTAACGTGCATGCATCTGGTTGCTTTAGGAAACCTGGATCAAATACATATATAGTATGTGTTTAATATCTTTTTTTAAATGCATTTTAATGGAACCTGTTAAAAATTAACCCACTTCTCCTCGAGATCAAGGAGCATGGTGGGAATTGGGGAGGGGTGGGGACAACCCTGTGCATATACACTTAACTTGAAGCGTTTCAGAAAATCCCATCCTTAATCACTGGTTTTGTTTTCGCCTTCATCAACTAGGTTTAAGGTAACATGATAGCAAGTTTCACAAGTTCTGGCACAGCAGCAGAGGGCAGCCTTCCTGCCTCATGTGGAGATAATGTATGAGACCTAAAAGTCCCCTATCCCACACCTACCCATACACATAATGTTAATTTTGATTGCATCATTTGGCCACAATCCCACTTCAAATTCTTGATGCAGAAAAAGCCTCATAAAGCATCGCCAAAAATATAATGAAATGCTTGCCATCTCTCTGGGAGACTGGAGCTATCTTGCATCTGATGAAGTGGACTCCCTAGTCCATAAAAGCTTACGCACCCACCATAAATCTGCTGTAAAGTTGCACAAGGCTCTTTAAAGATTTCCACCCCCACCCCCACCCCGCAGCAGCCTAAGACGTCTACTCTATGTAGAGTAGTATCAGACACTCATTTGTGGCCAAGCTATGGAGGAGGAAAATAACCATGAGCACTGTCCTGTCTAGGGCACACCAGATATCTCAAGCCTCCTCTCTCTCCACCACCTCTGGCGCTTTTTAGCGTTCTAAACTGGGATTCCCAAAGAACAGTCCACTTCAGGACCCTGGAGAGCAACACACTTGCTGGGTGCACATTGCCAGCTTAAAACACAGCTAGGTTGCTCTTTTTCTCAGTTCTGATCCAAACTGGGCTTTTGGGGGGGGGGGACACACGTCAAAATGCAGTATTTACTAAGAAATAACAGGAAATATATGGATTATGGTTAATATAGAGTAAAAGGGAATGTACACAGAGCCTTCCTCAAAAGTCTTTCCTGATAAATGTCCTTTCTTTTCTTTTCTTTTTTGCTATGATAGCTACTTAACATGTAATTGTTCCATATAGGTGAAATGATACCTCAGTTTCCTGGACAAGGGCAAGAGTAACTTTGTGTGGTGGGGAAGGCAGTACTTTTTTTTAAAAGTAGATTGTGTATACCAAAAACACACGCAATAAATTTAAGGAATTAAAAAAAAACCATTTAAAATACGGTGTCAAGTGTTCAAAAT
Organism: Zootoca vivipara; assembly: GCF_963506605.1. Classification (NCBI taxonomy): domain Eukaryota; kingdom Metazoa; phylum Chordata; class Lepidosauria; order Squamata; family Lacertidae; genus Zootoca; species Zootoca vivipara. The sequence goes on along the minus strand of NC_083288.1, from coordinate 23,482,499 downwards.
TAATCTGATAGGTAGAAGGGGGTGTCTTCCTTAAGGTGATGTCATGGACTCCTTAAGTACTTCCTGTGCACTTTCTTCATGCACAATCGCTGAACCTTTCCCAACTCTGCAGTGTCATTTTTGAAAGACAGATAGAGTGGTGGAAAAGGATATTCTGACCTCGGCAAAGCCCTTAAAAATCACCACCACCACCACCACCCTTTCCTTCTCTCCTTCTCCTCTCTCAGCTATTTTTTCCCTACACCTTTTATATTTTGAAGTTTGCTGAATTAAGCATGGTGCAATGAGGTTTGGGGCATTGGTTTCCCTCTGCTCATATCTTAAAGACTTGAGGAGGATAGTATGGCATGAAAGTGACCTCAGGGAGTGCCTCTTTGTAATATCTGAACTCCCCCAATTTGCCACTCTGTGTAAAATTTACTGGTCTGGTAAAAAAAAGACCTGTCTACCCACCCAGGCAGCCATTAGCTTTGGACCTGCAAATGAACAAAGGGAGGGAGGACAGCTATTGACGAAACCTCCAGACCTGCAAAGCCAGCCCTGTGAGTCAAGATGTTTTGCAACATTGAGCAACAGCTAGAGCCAAATAAAAATCCATACCAGACACCAGGAAGGCCCAGAGAATGGTGCGAAGGCTCGTGATAAGACTGAAACTAAACTAATCTGGCCCTGCCAGCTGCATGGATGTGGGGACTGTACAGGAGCCAGATGTATAATGCTCTGAGCCAGAAACGTGTGGTAAATAAGAAACTAATTGCAAATAGAAAATAAATAATAATTGTTGATAACAAAAAAGATGTGCCACAACAAAGAGCTTTTTTTTTCAGGCATGCATGCTGTTCTGTGCAATGTAAGAACATAAGAAGAGCCAGCAGGATCAGGCCAATGGCCCATCTAGTCCAGCATCCTGTTCTAACATGTGAAGCAATAGGAAAGATTGTGCATTCAAGCATGTGCAGAGTGCATCAGGCTCACCACCAGGTAACATGGCCTTTTCTGACATGGTTCCCCATTTGTGGAATGCTCTTTCCCAGAGAGGTTCGGTTGACGCCTTAATTATCCACCTTTAGGCGGCGTGCAAAAACATTTATGTATTTTGTGGTTTTTATATTGTAATTTTACGTTGTTAACTGCCCTGGGATAAACAGTAAATTGCAAGAACTCGGGCCAGTAGGAAGATGAATTTTAAGTAAATCTTCAAAAGGTTTTATTTATGTAATGATGAATTCAAATAGGAATCAATTCCAGTATGATAGGCAAATAAAAATAAATTCCAGTGAAAAAATCCCAGGACAAGGCCCTGTTTCGACAATTCTTCATCAGCAATGTTTTAATGGTCAGAGTGTACCAAGTATGTTTGCAAATCTTTTGAAGATTTACTTAAAATTCATCTTCCTACTGGCCCGAGTTCTTGCAATTTACTGTTTATTTCTGGACTTCACCAAGAACTCCAATTTCTACAGTTAACTGCCCTGGGATCTATGGATGAAGGGTGGCATAAATTTAATAGATAATAATATTAATAACAACAACAACAGCAAGAGGTCATAGAGTAAAGTTTCCCAGCTGGCTTGAGCCCCAACAAATCGAGGTAGATAACTGAAACATTGAAAATAAATCTCAGCAGCAATCTGCGTCACACATGAAACAGGAAACTACTAGTTTGTAGTCCACCAACAATTTGGCTACAGGGAATTTTCATTGCTAGCCGGAAATTGGGCAATCTGTTACTCCCTGGAAGCAAAAGAAAGAGCTACCAACTGAGTCTTCCTGGGGAGAGGGAAACGTGGGGATTTGGATGGTCTCATTGTTGTTTGCCATTTTTTTCCTCTGCCTTGTGCTTCTGCCAGTCAGATTGCTTACACAGAACTGTTCCACAAACCACAGTCACTGGTGGGCCACTTCACTCAACTGCTAATGCATCCTAGCAGGGCTGTGACCTAGAAGGAAGACAAGTGGTCTAAAAAGCTAGTGGAAGTAAGCAAGGTGACCTATTGCATGCTCAAAACACCCCCTTTCCCCTTAAAATCCCCCCTCCTGCAACCCCAACAGCTTTTAGTGGTGCTGAGCTGCTCACAGTGATTCAGTTCGTAGAGATCATTTTGATTTGTTAGCTTAACTACTCCAGAGTGTTTGCAATCAGGCCCGATGAAAATGTGGTTCACACCTTCAGTTGTAATTGTGACGTGAGAAATTCATTCTGTATTAATGCCTCCTAATTACTGCTGGTACAATAGACTGAGCCATTGAATTGATGCGGATAGATCTCTGTGTAACACATCTAGTCAGCTCTCCGGGTGCTATTCAGAATGGAGGAGAGAGGCACATCCCTTGGCTAGAGATCTTGCAAGTGAGGTTAGAATGTCCTTGCTGGTGACAGTTTTGTACCGCAGAAACTATTGTGAATCACGGGGATGCAACTGTACCTTTGAGATCATCGACATAAATCTGCATCTGCTAAAGCACATAATCCCACACAAGCCAACCTAGGCCCCCACTTTTTAATAGTCACTTGAAGATTATCTCACAGAAAGCTGCCTGTGGTTTAGGGACAAATTAGCCAAAGGGCTGGACTATAGTTTTACTACCCATTAATTATTGTTTTACTACCCACGTACTCTGTAAATAACAACAACAAGTTGCACTAATATAATATCATTTTTACACTATGACAGGCTGCATTTTGCAACCTCTAGTGAGTGTGCAAATCACATGTGTATATTCTAGTTTGGAAAGGCAAAAAACCTATCAAGGGAACGGAAATCTCATTTTCTAAAGGCATGAAATCTCACCTCACCTTCCCCTTCATAAATTCCACCAGCCATTGTCTGCATTTTAGAAAAGCCTCCCAGCCATCGAGGGAGAAGATGACCTTTCCTTTAATTGTTTAGGAAGCAGTTAATGTTTTTCTTCTTCTTTTGCATTAGGCACTACGGTAATGACTTGGAAGATTTTTCTTCAACAGCTTTTGATGGCTGGTGATTCCTAGGTATGACACGCCCCACCTCCCTGAGTACAGGCTGAGGAGAAGTGGTCCGGCTGCTGGAATCTGGCCAGGGAAAGAGGCAGATGTTTTACATCTGGAGGCACCGATATTGTGATTTTTTTTTTTTTAGGGAACACATGATGATCGCCATCACGATATCTTCACATCCATGAACACAAGAAGCTTGCGTTTAAAAGAAGACAGTAAGGTATTATTCTAAGGGTGCTGAATTTTAGGCCCAGCACATGGCTGGCCCAAATGCAGAATCTACGCAGGCTTTTGGAAAACACCCAGCAGGGTCGATGGCATGATCAAAGTCTCCCTCCTCCATCCCACTCTCGGCTCAATCTGCCGTATGCTGTGCCAAGGAATCCAGAGTTAAGCATGACGAATGGACTGATTTTCCTCATCTTTGGGAGTGTTTTATTTTGCTTCTGCCACCTCTGACAAGTTGCATTTTGCTATAAATCCCCTCAATTAGGCTCCAAAACAGCTCCACAGTCATTTCCCTGATGTATGGCGATGGAATTAGCTTAATGTCCCTGGCAACCAATTCCTTGACTAAAAATAGTTCTTGAGCGCTTCTCTCCCTACCCCCCACATATCTCTTGTCCTCCCCCCCCTCCAATATTTCACACACAAAAATGTCATTGAGGACCTCTTCCACCCAGTGAGAAACTAGGAAGGATTGTGAAGTACTTCTTGCCATTGTGCTGCAGGTACCAGATTTAAGGAGCTGCAAGGAAGGGATGGATCTATTCCTTGGCCAAGGAAGGAGTGCCAACCAAACTGGAGGTGTCCAAGCAAGATAACTTCCTGCTCTTTTGCAGTGGAGGCTGGTTCACTGAGGCCAATGGGGCACTGCCTCCCTCCCCTCAAGCTGCCCCTACCCGCCTACCTTCTTCCTTACAACCAATCAGCTGGGTGGCTCTGCCTGCCATTTGCTCTGGCTCCCCCTAGTGTTGGTCTCCCTGACTTCTACCCTACCAGCCCCTAATGGGTACCAGGCACCGGTGACCTTTTTCTAAAACCAATGAGCAAATGAGGATAGGAAGGTATGATAGACCAGTCTCCCACCCGCCTCATTATTATTGCTTCACATCCCTCAGTTCACCCAAGTGGTAGGAAGTTTCAGGGGCAGCATTTTGCCAGGGGGGGGGTTGTTTCTGTGGGAAGTAAGAGGACTGAAGAGATGCATGCTTTTTTCGGAATATCTGCTGATCTACAGCGTGTGGGGGCAGGTATGCAACCAGACAGTGCCAGACGTTTAAAGTGGTATCTGTCGTCGTCCCCCAAGAGAAACAGCATCATGCAACTGGAGCACACACACCAGAGAAACAGGATTTTGCTTTTGCAACCTTCCAACTCCGAAATGGGTCAGATCCACGCTCCGATCTCACCCCACCACCACCATCCCAGACACACTTTTGTAGGCAGGAATGAGCATTCCTGGCTCTACAAATATCAACTGGCCAATCTGCAATTAAAAAAGCTATACGAAAGCCTGGAGACAGTGTCATCCCGGAACCACATATGTGCTTTTCAGTGGTGTTGCTATGTGATGGTCTGCATGCTATGAGAGGGCTTTGCCGACTGGGCTCCAGCTCCAATTTAAAGACGGCACCGCCCTACAGAAATCTCTTGCCTGTCCATATTGTTCCACTTAGATAGCATCGTGTTGCAAACAAATGTGCCATTTTTTTCTCCCCAAAGAGTGATAGGAGAATGGCGAGGAAAGTAGGAACGGAGCTGTGGCTACCAAAGGACGAGGGGAACATAAATTAATTCAAACTCACAGGCTCCTGGTCTGCTTCTGCTTCACATCTTCACTGAAAATGAAGGCTGCAAATAGGCAACAGCTTCTCAGGAGAGTGGAGGTGGTATGACAGAGGCACAATTACATGTGGCTTGTACACATTCCTCACTGTTTGCCTCTTTTGTTGCGAAATGAACACATCATTACGCATATGTGCTACAAATAATACTTCACAACTATCCGAAATTTTGATAACATAACCTTTTCAAGGGATCCAGAATGGTTTGTCCTACACCAGGGGAACCTGTAGCCCTCCAGGTGCAGCCCGTGTGGTGTAGTGATTAAGAGCGGTAGACTCGTAATCTGGTGAACCGGGTTCGCATCTCCACTCCTCCACATGCAGCTGCTGGGTGACCTTGGGCTAGTCACACTTCTTTGAAGTCTCTCAGCCCCACTCACCTCACAGAGTGTTTGTTGTAGGGGAGGAAGGGAAAGGAGAATGTTAGCCGCTTTGAGACTCCTTCGGTTAGTGATAAAGCATGATATCAAATCCAAACTACTACTCCTACTCCTACTCCTCCTCCTCCTCCTCCTCCTCCTCCTGTTGGGATTCTATCTCCCAGCAAGCCCAGCCAGCAAGCCCGATGGCCAGGGAAGATGGGAGTTGTAGTCCCAATGTCTGGTGGAGAACCAGACAGTTCCCACAGCTATTGTATACATTCATTTCTTTAGTTCTGTTGTTGTCTCTGAGCAAGCTAAGCAGTCCTGCAGATACCTGAAGGACCACACAACCCTGAACATTCCATTTATCAGCAACAATAGTGGGATGAGTTGGTGTCTGTCATACCTTCAGCACTCTCTCTGGGGGAGGACTTTTGCACAGCCTCTATCACACTTTTAAGGGCATTGTGAACCCCTTGGGCCTCCTTCGGTTCCCCCTCGTCCATGCAGCGTTCTCCTCCAACTACTACTGACTTTCTCCTCCCTAAATCCAGAGATTTCCTATCCTTTGAAAACCCAAATAGGGGAGCTAAAACTCCAGATTTAGGGAGGAGAAAGTGTGGGGACAGCAGTAGTTGAAGGAGAACGTTGCATGGACGAGAGGGGATCGAAGGAGGCCCAAGGGGTTTGTGATCCACATTAAACTGAGATCTGATCAGGCCCTAACACGCTGTCCTGCAGAGTGCTTGAAAGGGCTCAGCAAGACTCACCAATCTCCTGATCGTCAGGGCTTGCCAAACCCCGGCCAAGTGTTCTCTTCTGCAGCTCTTGCAAGGAGCTTTGCAAGCTGGTGGTTGGGTTTTGCCAAGGCCTCTTGCAAAGCCTCAGGCACAGTGCTTTGCACGGCTAGGGCTTGGCATGTGCTACCCACCAGCTGATCCACGGATGCCTGCAAACGCCTCTTTAGCTGAGTCACGTATTTACCTGCCCCGCACATTGATGTCATATATGATGTCGGGTGTGGGGCAGCTGGGTGTGGCTTGGGTGAAATGGCCTTGCAAGCCCACAGGATAGCTCAGTCGGTGGAGCATGAGACTCTTGATCTCAGGGTCATAGGTTTGAGCCCCACATGGGGCAAAACATTCCTGCATTGAAGGGGGCTGGACTAGATAACCCCTGGGGTCCCTTCCAACTCTACAATTCTATGATTCTAGGACACCAAATGGAGAAGCCTGGCAGGGCTTAACTGGGCCCATGGGCTGGGGATTCCCCACCTCTGCTCTAAGAGAAAGCTTGCCATCTGTCTCATTTCCTAGAGAAAGGAATGGGCAGCGCATTCCTAAAATCCGCAGGCGGTACAAAACTGAGAGGAATTCGTGAACACTTTAGAGGACAGGAGGAAAAAAATCCCAAGGCAACGACACACTTGAAGAGCTAGCTGGGCTGACAACTTTGAAATAAAACTGCAGAAGGGTAAATGCACACTTCTGCTCAAAGGGAAGGACCAAAACGAAGCTCCAGAAGCAAGGCTCCAGATGCCAACCTGCTGGGCAGAACAGGTGCTGAAAATTGAAAGGGGGCTGAGCATGAGCTGACAATGTGATGTTGTAGCAAAAAGGGGGCCTTTTGGTTCAAATTAGTAAATGCAAAAATATCCAACTCTTAGGGGGTAATTTCAGCTCCACGCTTAGTAGCTCTAAGAGCACACTTCATATGTGAGGCTTAAATGTGGCCGCGGGCCTTTCTTACGCTATTTACAAGGATGTTTGATCATGTTAATGCGGAAAGAGAAGCATCTGCAGTGCAAAGCAAAGAGGCTCATATTGCAAAGCGGATGAGGCAAGACCCTCTTTCCTTTAAGCTTCATGTGCAAGAATAATCTACAACCACACTCCCACCCTTGGAGTCCTCTGTTCAGTTGGGGGGGGGGGCTAATTCAAGGAGGATGTTGCGAAACTGGGAAGAGTTGAAAGGAGACCTACAAGAGACTTGGAGACAAGCCCTATGAGGAGAGGCTTGAAGCAGCAAATTGCAAGCTGTGCGACAGGGCACAATAACGCACTGTAAGAGAACTGCTCGTGTGTCTGCAAAAAGAACTATTTCAATCATATACTGTGGGGATCAAAGTAGCCACTGCCCATTGCCTCTTTGCATGTTTCAGTACTGTACTCTGAACTTCCTTCCAATCTTGAGCATGCTCAGATCAGTGACTCATGCAGAAACACAGAGGGCATACTCCTATGAAGGTACATAGTGTTCGATTTTACAAACGAAGCCCTTTCATTTGTGGAGGGGGAAACACGCCTCGTTTATCAGACGTTGGGGAAACACGCTGGCTTGGGTGTATGTTCAGTCTGGGGGGAGGGTAGTAGGTTCAGGGTGTGGGTGACAACTAAAAGTCTGTCCCAAAGTGGAGAGAAATCGTTGATGCACCTTATCCTCTAAGACAGGGGAAGGGAGACCTGTGGTTGTTGCTCGATTCTAACTCACATCAGCCTCAGCCAGCTTGGCTAATAGCCAGAGATGGTGGAAATTCTAAAGCACCTTCTAAATGCAATGCTACTCATGTGAAACAACTAGATAGGCAAGTGCTTTCCCTGTTATTTCCCACCTCCACTCGAAGAACTTGACAGAGAGCAGCAGCTTCAAATTATAGGACTGTAGATTTAAGCCAAATGCCAGGAGAAGTTTCTTAACTAATAGGGCAGTTCAGCAGTGAACCGATGGCCTTGGAAGCGTCTGGAACGTGGTGGCCAGCTGAGACTTGGTTCATCTCAAGGCAGATAGGCTGATTTTATTGCACTGGCAACAAGCCTGACTCTCCCTTTCCGTTATTCTAATTCTGTAGTGCTTCATTGTTGCACTCTGTTTGCATCACACACACACACACAAGCACACACAAACACAGGCCCATCAGAGAGAAGCAATGGGGTTGAATGGCCATGATGGCTTCTTCCCCAAAGGCACAGCCAGGCCACCTCCCCACTCTCCACCTATAGCAAAAATGGGGAACCTGTGGCCCTCCAGGTGTGGTTGGATGCCAACTCCCATCAGCTCCAGCCAGCAGAGCCAAGGGTCAAAGAGGTAGTCCAAGAATAATTGGAGAGCACCAGCCTCTCCATCCTTGACCTACTGTGTCTGCAGTAAGCCGCCAACAGGTGCATGGTGGGGAAGGGCTGTAGCTCAGCGACAGAGCATCTGAAAGTCCCAGCTTCAATAGCTGGCATCTCCAGGTAGGGTTGGGGGAGAGGGGGGGAACCTTGTCTGAAATCCAAGAGAGCCACTGCCCACTAGTTTAGAGACAATGCTCCGCTAGATTGGCCAGCGGTCTGACTCAGGCAGCATCCTTTGTTCCTAAGCCTGCAGAACAAATGGGTCCAGGTGAGTCAGGTATGAGCTGGAGCTTGAGTAGTTTTGCTGGGGCACAGTGGGGTGAAATGAGAGAGACGGTGCTCAAGCCCAAATCAGGTGGCATTTAAAAGCTGGTGGTGGTGCGTGTCCTGGCCGATGTGAGCGTCCTCGCCTCCAGCTCAGGTGTGCGTAGGAGAGGGGGGGAGTGTCCCCGCCTGCTACTTAAACTGCAGGGACCCTGCAATCTCCTGCTGGGGGCGGGACCCGAGGCTGCCTGTAGGAAGACCCTTCCCAAGACATGAAGTGGAGGCAGGTGGGGGCGGGGCAGGTCGGGGGAGGAGGCTGCCGCGGCGGCGGCTCGCCTGGCTCTTAGCTTAGTTTGGCTCGGCTGCTGCAGGAGATTGCTGGACTGGACGGGGACGACTTGAGCTGCAGAGCGATGGAAGCCCGGAGCAGGGGGCTGCAGGTAAGACGCGGGCTGCGGTTTGACCTACAGTGGGCGGGAGGGGGGGAGGGTGCTGAATCCCTCCCTCTCCCCCTCTCCATTCACTCCCCCTCTATTCAACTTTCCACTCCCCGGGGTACGCTGGTGGTGGTGGTTGGGGGCGTTGAAGGGAAGGGTGGCAGAGGCAAGAGTGGGGATATACACACCAGACTGGCAAATGTGAGCGGGGGGGGGGGGGAGAGAGAAGATTCCTTCTCTTCTTCTTCCTGCCCCTTCTCTTCCTCATTCAGCCTTCCAACCCCGGGGTGGGCAGCGAAACCGGGGGTGAGTTAGGGGTGTTCTGATCCGGTATGGGCAGAAGAGACTGGGGGAGGAGGGGGGGAGGTCTTGCCTCCCTCTCTTTTTAAATTTCCCTTCCCCTTTCTCCTGGATTCACACCACCCATCTGTGGGTACGGAGTCTGTGTTTGTGTGTTTTACTGTGTGAAGCTGGGGGTAGAGCTTCTTCCTCCTTTTCCATCACTGTCCCCCCCACCCCGGCTTTTTTTTTTTTTTTTTTGCCTCTGTGCTGGAGCGCCTCAAAAAACGCCAGCCCAGCTTTCGAGTCCAAGACTCCCTGGCCAGCTTGCTTGCTTGTGTGTGAGCAAGTAACCCCAGCCTCTGAGTAACCCATGGAGTGAGCAGTCTGAGAAGTGGAGTGCCGTTCATGATGGGATCTTTTAAACAAATAAATAAATCCTGGTTAATTAATTAATGTGTGATAACTGCTCCATTACTTAATGATCCCTAACACAGATTAGAATCTCAGCTCAGCCCCTCTAAACATGCAATGTCCCTGATTACGAGAAAGGAAGTGTAGTTGAAGCTACGGTATCAGGGCAACTGATATCTCTCTCTCTCTCTCTCTCTCTCTCTCAGTGTGTAGCTGTGTTCCACACAGACCAAGAAATCTGTGTAGCATTGCAGGAAAGGCAAAACCCACAGCAAACTGAAGATTGAGATACTGTACTGTATTTGGAAACCAGCAATATTACTATGTACTCTAACCTGGTGTCTTTCAGAATTTTGACCTTCAGGAAATGCCTTTTTTCTTCTGCACAGTCAAGTTTGTGTGGGTGGGGTGGGGGGACTCTGAGGGAACCTTGTTTCCAACAGAGGAGACAGCCGCAGTACTCTGAGCAGCACCGGGCAGTTCCATATACAGTAGCTGCCTTGTCGATTTCCCACAATGCCCCAGACATAATAGGACTCCAGAGCATTGTGGGAAATTGAACAGTGGCTAGCCTGTTTTTTGTTTTTGCTTTTGTTTAGAGGTGTTAACCGTGAACCCTGCTGGAGCACTGGGGGCCTTGCAACTGTGGAAAGCCGGTGGGAGCTGTTTCTTAAGTATCTGTTTTATGACCCCCTGCACACTGCAGAGAATTTTGGGGCACATTCTAGCGATTCATAGTCTGGCCAGGTGAGCCTTGCCATGGTTTGTTGGGCCAGAGACTGTTCATAAGTGGTGAACTGAGGGTCTGCCCGCCAGTTGTACGTCGACGGGAAGTTAGCATTGGTGGGCAAGCTGCCTTTCAGCAAAGCATTGCAGGGGGTTGGACTAGATGGCCCTTGGGGTCCCTTCCAACTCTAGAATTCTCTGATTCTATGAAAAGCTCAGCTGCCATTACTGAGCTTCCCATTGAGGAATCCCTGATAGACTTTCGGCAAAGAACATGAGAGCCACTGCTCTGCTCAGCATTCCATGAGACATGGGTGGTGCTAGAATAATGGGATGTGAGGTTGTGCCACTCTTCAGAAGTATTGGGACGGATTGTACCCAATAAAATAAAATAAAATAAACACTATGCATTTGCAAAGGCTCCCTAGCTGGCTTTTGTTCGTGTTGACGATTTGAATATTATATTTTTATGCTCCTCAGAACAGTCCCATTCCAGGTCATTGACTGGTGGTCCCAGTTTTTGAAGCCTTCCCCTGTAGCAAGTAGCTCGACTCAGCTCATTCTTCCAAAATTATTTGCTCCGCGGGCAGCTTTGGGCAGTGCAACAACTCTCTGCTTGCGGCACAAGGAGGACTAGAGCAGGACCTGTGTCGGGCTTGGGAGGACCCTTGGCAGGGTGCCCCCACACCACACCACAATCCAACACTTGCACACACAATGAAGGGCAGGCTCCAGTCCTGCTTGTGATGGTGACAGCGCCCCTATGCTTTTGCTGCTGCCACTGCTGCTTTAATGGCAGTAGAGGTGCTCCCTGCCTCAACACCAAGCCCCGGGCAGAGGCACTTTTGAATGGGATATAAGCTTCGCTGCCTTCTATTGTGGTCACCTGTCGTCATAAGTTACCCCAAATGGAGTGCCCTTTGCAGCTCACAGATCTATTACATTTGCACATTTTAGACGACAGATCAATGAAATCCAAATCAGGGGTGCCAACTTGAATAAAATATGGGGGGGTAGTTAAGCCCAACCCTGTATAATTGATCACAATACACCACTTGAATGTCCATGCCCATCAATTGGGGGGGGCAGCCTTCTCAAATATTTTATTGGGAAGGGGCCTGAAGGGACCTTGGCCCCTAGGAGTTGGCTCCTGTAACCCACACTATAGGCTGGAGCATTACCTTTTCGACAACTTTAAAAGGCTGTTGCGAGAGGAGTGTGGCTCCTCTTCAAAAGTGCTGCTACTCCATCCGGAGCTGAAGAATATCCTTGTTGAGAGCAGTAACAGTGGCAGAGAAACCTGCAGCTGCCATCGCCACAAGCGAAACTGGTGGTGGGATTTAGGGGAAGTGAGGAGCCCCCCAGCAGCCCTGTGCCAAGGTCCCTGCAAAATCTGCCATTGGCCCTGCTGCAATCCTTTGTTTGCCACAAGCAGATCGCAAGGTGCACTGCCCACTCTTGAAAAGCACCTGGGGGTTGGATCATGTGGGGAGGGTGGTAAATGGCAGCATGACTGGGTCAGGCCAGTGAGGGACCCTTCCAAATTCTTGGGGGCCCTGGCCAGTGACTGATATAGTTGACTGCTGGCACCAGGCATGAACTGGCACGGTATCCCTTGATAGGGCTGGTCAGACGGGTGCAAAGTGTTCAAAACAGGAGCCTTGCCTTTTATTCCACACCCTGTAACATCTAGGACAGCTTACCCATGTCATGACAAGGTGGTGTTGTGGTCTTCCTGTCCCACATCATTAGCGGGATAATGCATGACACTGTGACATCCAGTTACAGGTAAATCGTCCTGGGCATTATGGAAAGCAGGGTGGGCAAGGGAACTGGACAAATAGTTGCCATTGTTGGCTGCAACCGTGCACTTAAGCTCGCTTGTAGTTTTGGCGTGAGGCACCGTCACAAGCTATGTTAAAAATGCAAAGTCTGAACTGAAATCAAACCAATAGTTTTCACAAAAGGAAAACAAAGGGGCATTCTTGTCAGATAAGGTTAAAACAGAATACCACTGCCGAGATTGGAGCATGTTTCTGCTATGTGGTTAGGTATAACTTTACTGCATGAAAAGGATCTTTCCATCTCTCAAACACATTCATGTTTCCCTGGTGATAGTCGTAGTAGTGGAGGACAATAATAATTGTGGAATAAATACGGGACACAAATCGCAGATGAGGCATGCTAGTAGCCACAATGCCCATGTTCCACCTCCCCTCTCTCTTTTTTATAATAATCATAATATTTACAGTATTAAATTTTCCATTTTAACAATCCAATAAAACCACATTAAAAATACTCCAACTCATAATACAATTTTAAAAACCAAATTTTATGCCAATTTTTATATCTTTGGGTGACTTCCCATGCTCTGAAGTTCAGGTGAGGCATGCTAGTACGGTAGCCACAATGCCCATGTTCTACCTCTCTCTCCTTGTATTCTTATGCTCCTCTGCAGTATGTTCTCCACCCCCATGCTCAAGAACATACATTTCTCCAGAAAATGATGTGTCCTGGGCACGGTTCGAAGTTAGCCAGACACCAGGTACATTTTGCAACTGTGGACTGGCAGATTGCAAGCACTTAGAGAAGTCTTGGCCCCACATGTGGTGACTTGAGACTGCAGAAGAAAATTCCCACCACTGACCACTGAGGGCTCAGGAGGAGAAATGCCTTTATGCCCTGCATGCAAGTGAGATCGCTGGTTGCTCCCTTCCCTTTGCCGCTTTGCCTCCGCCCCCTGCCCCCCAAAAGCATGTAAGTTCAAATCTAGCACAACACTTTACATAACAATAAAATAAAATATAAAATAAAATAAAATTATAATACAATATACTGTATATTCCTGTGTATAAGACTACTTTTTAACCCAGGGAAATCTTCTCAAAAGTCGGGGGTCGTCTTATATGCTGGGTCATATTTCTTACACGGCAAGTATATCCCAAACTCTCTATTTTAACTGGAAAAGTTGGGGGTCATCTTATATGCCCAGTCCTCTTATACGCCGGAATATATGGTAATATAATATACCGTAATATAATCAATATACAGTGGTACCTTGGTTCTAGAACATCTCCATTGACAAACATTTCGGAAAACCCAGAAGTAAATGCTTCCGTTTTTGAACATGCCTTGGAAGTCGAACAGCTTCCACTGCGTGTTTTCCCATTTTCTCAATTGAATTTGCAGACAGCCCTTTGCGCCTCGGTTTTCGAATGTTTTGGAACTCAAACGGTCTTCTGGAACAGATTACGTTTGAGAACTGAGGTACCACTGTAATTATAATATAATATAAATGTAAGCATTTGTAAATATTAATTATTCAATTGACTTATGGTTTTGGCCACTATTGCAGGGGCCGAGCCCCATTTACGTTTGTGGTGTCCAATTAAGAATTGCTATTAAAAATGTGATAATAACATTCGCTGATGTAAACTGTGTTCATGTGTTTCAAAAATATAAGCAGAAAGTATGGCAGAATTGGGGCGGGGGGAATAATGCAACTAGGCATTGTGTTGTGGTGCCCGTAACCCAGGTTCCAGAGGCCAATAGCTTTTCAAACCCTGGCCTGGGTCATGCCACTGTATTAACATCTGGAATATGGAGCAGCATGGGCAGGGCAGATCCCATGGGTTCTTTGATTGTCAGGCACTTTCCTGGCTGAGACACAATTGGGCAGAAAGGACCCAAATATTTGGCTCTGGCTATGTGATTGCTGGTATTCATACATATATTGTAGCAGCACAAGAAGACTGTTGGGGAAGTGGATCCCACAGCGATGTAAGCATGTGCAAGAATGGTGTCCCTCTTGTTTGGATGAGAACTAAGTATAGTAGGCTCCACAAACATGGATGGAGCTTCCAAACATTTCTGTGAAGTCATGGGATGAAGTCATAGGAAATGTCACCTCATTGCTTTGGTAACATACATAGTTATAAGTGGGTTCTAAAATATAATTTGTGCCTTTGAACACATTCCCCCCCCCAATGCCATATCTCAATCCTGAAAGATACGAATTAACAATGTGCAGAGTCTCTCTCTCTCTCTCCCTCCCTCCCTCCCTCCCTCCCTCTGAGTCACCATAGTCTTTGATGTGCCCTGATATTTCTGGGGTTTAGTGGCAACATCATCCAGGTCAGAGAGGTATGGCTTTCAGGCAGACTGAAGCCCCAGCAACCCTCTCTCCTTCAGATGAAAGCAGCAGGCAGCTCCCAATTTCGCACAGACGAATTAATGCATTTTGTGGTCTGCATAATCCACACACATCAATTATTCCTTTGAGCAAATATACTTGGCATAATTTCCCCCAGCATATATTCATTCTGAATTCAGGCAGGAATTAATGAATGCAAATCAACAATGGCTGTTATTTTTACACCTTGGGAAAGATACCCTTTTCTTAGGAGAACTTCGTGCCCATCCGAAGCTGTTGAAAGCATGAATATGTGAGAGGATGATTATAGTTTGCAGGCCCCCTTGGCAAAGGAATGTGGCATAGTGCCTGAAGCAGCCATGAGTTGACTTCAGGTCTTGTGCGGTCAAGTTTTTCTATATATAAAAAAGTATAGAATTCCCCCTTTGTTCCACCAATGTGCCTTATGTTTGCAAAAGAATGATGCATATTCAAGAGCTCTTACTAGTTTATTTGTATTAAGTAAAAGGGAAAAAGATAAAGGACCCCTGGACGGTTAAGTCCAGTCAAAGGCGACTATGGGGTTGCAGTGCTCATCTCGCTTTCAGGCCGAGGGAGCCGGCGTTTGTCCACAGACAGCTTTCCGGGTCCTGTGGCCAGCATGACTAAACTACTTTTGGCGCAATAGGACACAGTGACTGAAATATACTCTGAGTCGGGAGTGAATTTCATGCTCTTTATTCAGCTTGTAGTAGCAATAGAAGAAGAAGAGAAGAATGGCTCTTTCCACAAAACGTCTGCTTATATACATTATTTACACAATGGGCCTTGCGTGATTGGCTACTTCAGGGCTGCTCCTGCAGGCAAATCAGGTTGCTGATTCACTTCCACCTGGAGCTGGATTGGGTGGCTCCTGCGGACCAATCAGCAGTACATAATAGTGACGGAAACCAGAGCGCACAGAAACGCTGTTTACCTTCCCGCCACCGCAGTACCTATTTATCTTTCGAACTGCTAGGTTGGCAGGAGCTGAGACAGAGTAATGGGAGCTCACCCTGCCGCAGGGATTTGAACTGCCAACCTTCCGATCGGCAAGCCCAAGAGCAGGCATCCCCAAACTCAGCCCTCCAAATGTTTATGGACTACAATTCCCATCATCCCTGACCACTGGCAAGGGATGATGGGAGTTGTAGTCCCAAAGCATCTGGAGGGCCGAGTTTGGGGGTGCCTGCCCAAGAGGCTCAGTGGTTTAGCCCCAGCGCCACCCGCGTCCCTCATCTGCATTAAGTGATCCCAAGTGTTCACCCTGGCTTAAGAATGTAGGAAGTACTTTCCTTATCGGTTCAGAGCGAAATCCGGAATTATTTGCAAGAATACCCACAAACAGCAGGCATTAGATAACCCACCAGAAATTAGCCAATGGGGCACTGGTGCACCAAAGTCACTCATCACATGTGTGTATGGCTTATTATTTGCAGACACGCACAAAACCCCAACAACCCAGCTTTTAAAAACTGGATGTGGATCATGGTTGGGAATAGGGACTGGGGCATTTTCAAGGGAAGGTATTATAATGGAAACATAGGAATGTTCCTATTCTTCACGCACATTATCTCAGAAGTCCTTACCACATCTCTGATAGGTAGATCAATATTTACAAATGCAGCAGATTCAGGGGGCTGAGGCTAACAAAAAAATAATGGCTCCCCTAAGTCCACTGAATGGGTTTTATTCGTGGCTGACAGCACAAGATGCTGATTTTAGTGAGATACTGATTTCCACATACTGTATGCACACATCTTAAGTGTGGTGCTGTGTAAGGTTAATGAAATAAAAGGGGGGGGGGCTAAAGCCACATAAATCCCAGTATTCCTGACAACTGGCTGATTAAATTTATATCCCCCCCTTGCTCCCAAAGGAGCCTCAAAGTGGCAAAAATCACAATGTTGGACTCCAGCTTCTGAGTCCAACAATGTGGTTTTTGCCACTTTGAGGCTCCTTTGAGAGCAAGGGGGGGATATAAATTTAATAAATAGAATTAAGATACTGTATCTGGAGGGCCACAGGTTAGGCGTTTCTGCTGTAGATTCTAAAAGAAATGCTTGAGCCATAGCTTTCTTGTTTGTAGAATTTGGGGTTAACCCAATCCACTTTTTTGTGTCTTGAGGAAGAAATGTCAAATACATATTCTGCATGTGAGCAGAATCGGCTGCAAAGTTCTCTGTGGAAGTCTAATGGAGAGGAATGAGAGCTGGCCAAGAACATAGTAGCGGATTCTCCCTCAGGGGTTCAATCTCCCTATCTTTATTAATTTATTGCATGAAATATATTTAAACTGCCCTTCATCCTTATGGATACCAAGGCGGTATGCAATGGGCATTGTTAAATTCACTATGCCGAGATAGAACAACTGGATAGCTCAGTTGGTTAGAGCATGGTGCTGATAACACCAAGGTTGCGGGTTCGATCCCCATATAGGACAGCTGCAGATTCCTGCAATTGCAGGGGGTTGGACTAGATGATCCTCAGGGTCCCTTCCAAACTCCACAATTCTATGATTCTATGAAATGCACTAGCACAAGGGGGGAAACCCACAAATCTGCCAGTAAAACAGATTTTGAAACACCTGTCTTCCCACTCTGCTGACCTTAATGATTGATGGAAAGTCAACTGTGGGTAGACTCTGTGGCCTGAGGTCAGTCTCCTTTAGTACCGACATTGCCTGTTCTGGTTGCTGTTTGTCTCTCATTCCCTGGCAAGCTGTAACTTACGAGCAAATTGATTTATTATTTCCTTTTTACAAAACTACCGTAAATCTCCAGTGCCCTTTTCCCTTGTTGGAAGAAAACTGACAATTCAAAAATGCTCTGAAGCTAACATCCCCCGAAGAAGCAGAGCGCAGCAGAGCCACATCTCTGCTTTCCACGTTCAAAAAAACTACAGTGGCTTTTGCCTCCTGGATGGGCACTGAATATCCCTCACAGGCTAGTGTAATAATGGCAGTGGGTTGCAAATTACCGGTCTATCCCAACTTAATGCAGGGGAGAAGGGAAGTCTAAAAGATTTACAGTTATTTTAGAGTCATGGCAATTTGCAGTTACAGTGGTACCTCGGTTTATGAACACAATTGGTTCCGGAAGTCTGTTCATAAACTGAAGCGTTCATAAACTGAAGCGAACTTTCCCATTGAAAGTAATGGAAAGTGAATTAATCCGTTCCAGACAGTCCACGGAGTACTTAAACTGAAGCGTTCATAAACTGAAGCAAACTTTCCCATTGAAAGTAATGGAAAGTGGATTAATCCGTTCCAGACGGGTCCATGGAGTACTCAACCTGAAGCCTACTTAACCCAAAGCATGGGTGTAATTGGTTCTGGAAGTCTGTTCATAAACTGAAGCGACCTTTCCCATTGAAAGTAATGGAAAGTGAATTAATCCGTTCCAGATGGGTCCACGGCGTTCATAAACCGAAAATTCGTAAACTGAGGTGTTCATAAACCGAGGTTCCACTGTAAATGAAACAACTACATCCAATGATTATAAATCCCTATAACTTTAGACCAGGGATGGAGAACCTGGCTGTTGCCATTCAGATGTTGATGGACTCTAGATCCTATAAAGTCATTTCCCAGGGTGTGGCTGCTGTCAGCTACTAGGAGCCACAGGGGAGAGCTTGGAGCCACATACGGTAAATCTTTACAAATAACATCCACCTGCCACTTCCCTCTCAAATCCCTTCTTCTCACTTAAGCATTTATTGAGTGGTCTCTCATAACACAGTTAACGCTAACCTGTTCCAAATTGTTCAAGGCACAGTTAAGAAAATGCCACCAGCTTTCTGCTTGTTAGCAAAATTACCTCAGGAAGGCTCCCGCCTCGCAGCCGTTCTGCTGCCTGACTTCTGAGGGTGGGACTCTGGAGGCAAAAGCAGATGCCCAGAATTGCTCAGGAAAGCCGAGAACAGTACAGTGTCTTCGTTAATAAACATCAGAACTCTTGCCTTCCATAGGTAGTATCCAAACATATGTGAAACCAGGAACAGAAATGCATCATCACTTTTAATATAAGAGCAGACAGGATGAAATTTCTATATGTTATGGGTGGGTGTGGGTTTAAGAGATGTCCAGAGCAGGATTACTGATTATATGGAAAGAAGCCCACATCTATCAGAAATCCTGCTTCTCAGTTGTTTGTGTACACCAGCTTTTGGCAACTTAACACCCTTCAGATATTTTGGACTACAACTCCCATCAGGCATTAAGGTTCATTTGTAGTACTTGCATCATGCTGGATAGTGCCCTCTCAAGAACTCTCTCTGCATGTGTGCAGAGAGAATTGTCACCGAAAAATAGGCTAGGGAATGTATAATGAGCCGTTCTGAGGTAATTTTAGTCTGTGGGAAGTCAGTGGTACCACCAGACAGCACTCTGTAACTAGGGCCTGAACAGTTTGGAACAGGTTAGTGTTAGAAATGTTGTGGGAGATTTTCCAATGTGGGTTAAACAAGATCAATGGTTTATTGAGAAACGTGTGTATTATTTGAGATTGTGTATTGGCGTGTTGTGTTCTTTCATCCTGGTGGAATGTTTGGTTTGGGTGGGGTGAATTTGAAGTGTGCACTTTGCATAGCACAGTGACAATAAGCCTGTCTTGAATAATCAAAACTGTCTTCATTCTTGGATAGCTGTTAAGCCCAAAGATATGGGCTAGCAGGCCATACCCCTAAATTGTCCCAATTGAATTGGGACATCCTGTTTTGAGGGGTCGTGCTCTCACGTGAGATTGCAGCCCCAAAATACTTATAACATATAACATAACATACAAATTTTGTTTTCCATTCATATTTCTGTATTTTAATATTTTGTTGGGAGCCGCCCAGAGTGGCTGGGGGAAATGATAAAGTTGCTTTTATCATTTAGCACATTCTCTGCCTCTCCTCTTCAGTCTGGAGTCACTTTCCAACCGTCCAAAAAATGCTTACTTTAGTTACCTCTCACACAGAGACTTTCCCACCAGCTTCATTCTCTCCATCCATGGGAGTCATCTTCTGGTAGCTGTCTGGTTCAGAATATTTCAGAAAGATCTCCAATAATTTCCCTGCCATTAGCACTATTAAGGAGCCATCAGCCACTCATCTAAAGTCATCCTTTGTGCAGTCCTGTAGCTGATTGTGTGTGTGTTTGTTTCTGTGTGAGAGAGAAAGGCTTGCTGGCCCATTATGCTTCCATGTGGCCTACAGATCTGCAATTTTGGATGAACGCAGCCCAAGACGTCGGATTATTAGAAAAATCTGGAAGCTGGATTGGGGTGGGAACTGTTAGTGTATGAAGGAACAGTAGAAAGAAATCTGACTCGCATATAGTAGTCTGAACCACTGAGATTATAACAAAAAGTAGTACCTGGACTTTTCCAAAAGCTTTCAACAAGGTGTCACACCAGAGAGTCCTAAGCTTAGCAGTCACGGAATAAGAAAGCTTGTTAAAAGCTTCTTTTGGGGAATTAAGTGGATTGGGAATTGGTTAAGTAGCAGGAAGCAGAGTAAGAATAAATGGACAGCTCTCTGAATGAGAATTGTGGCATCGCCAAAGGGTTGGTATTGGGACCTGTGCCTCTTAGCTCATTCTTAAACAATCTACAGTTAGGGGTGGCCAGGATTTGGGTGATACTAAATTGTTCAGGACTGTTAAAACAGAAAGAGATGGTGAAGATCTCCAAAAGGACCTCACCAAACTGAGTGAATGGTCAAGTGGTGCATGTCTAGGGCAAAAAGGTTCAGCAAAGGGCAACCAAAACGATCAAGGGGATGAATCCATGTTTGGGACTCTTTAGTTTAAGGAAAAGGTGCAAGGTGACATAATAGAAGTTTATAAAATTATCAGGAATAAGGCGTGGTTAGAACCTTTCCACAGATACCATTTTATGTTTGGAGCAATATTATTAGCAGTACGTTTTATACTGCTTAATGCCAAAATAGGTTCCTAAACAGTTTACAAAGTGAGGAAGAAGTAAATGCACTGAGATCGTCTGGCCCAAGCTCTTTCTCTCTTGATCATGGAGTTGGTAATGATGGGCTAGGATTTGGGTCTGGGGGGGGCGGGGGGAGGAACAGCAGGCACCATGTATCTGTTTCTTCTCTCTCTCTCTCTCTGATGCTGGCATGCAGCTTAGAAACAGTGACCTCTTCTGTGAAAGAAATTATCTTCCAGCGGTAGAAAGAGAGATGAAATGTTGTGGTGGAGGAGGGAATGATTAACAGGGCAAAAACAAGTTATTTGCCTCCCCCTCATTCTTCCCGTAGATTTCTGAACAAGTTACAGCTTGCTTACAAGGCAAGCAAGATGCTTAAATGTTGCCTGCACTACCATCGTGAAAAAATATCTAACGTTTTTGCTTCTGAATGCAACGTTCCCTTGTTTCCCCCATAGGGTGTGCTTCTTTGAGTCTCGCCCACAGTTGGGAGCCGAGTTAATCCCCTTTTTGCCTCTGTCCTCCATTTTACTGGGGGGCTGGGGAGAGTTGATTTAAACTGACACAGGAGCAAGTCTTGAAACTGCTCTCAACCACAGACTCACACATGCCGGCGTATTGTGTTATGTACCTGAATGGGCTTTACATGGTGCCGACAAAGGTTCGTATAGTTAAAGCTATGGTTTTCCCAATAGTGATGTCTGGAAGTGAGAGCTGGATCATAAAGAAGGCTGATTGCTGAAGAATTGATGCTTTTGAATTATGGTGCTGGAGGAGACTCTTGGTGTTAACCCCTTCATGCATTAATTTGACTTAAGCATGTTGGTTATATGAGGCTGGTTATCCCAGCTGGAGGAGACTCTTGAGAGTCCCATGGACTGCAAGAAGATCAAACCTATCCATTCTGAAGGAAATCAGACCTGAGTGCTCACTGGAAGGACAGATCGTGAAGCTGAGGCTCCAATACTTTGGCCACCTCATGAGAAGAAAAGACTCCCTGGAAAAGACCCTGATGCTGGGAAAGATGGAGGGCACAAGGAGAAGGGGACGACAGAGGACGAGATGGTTGGACAGTGTTCTCGAAGCTACGAACATGAGTTTGACCAAACTGCGGGAGGCAGTGGAAGACAGGAGTGCCTGGTGTGCTCTGGTCCATGGGGTCACGGAGAGTCGGACACGACTAAACGACTAAACAACAACAATAGGTTGGGACTGGGAGTCTGGCCCTACCCCTGGTATCAGACGGCTGCCCAGGGGTATCTGCTCAGTGAGTGCAGGCATTTGAAAAGGAGCTATCTGCACAGGATCAGTTATTCATGCCTAGAAGCTCCAGGTCCACACTCAAAATAAGGGTGCAATGGGGCTCTTCTTCATCGGAGGTTTTTAAACAGAGTTTGGATGACCATCTGTCAGGGATGCTTTAGCTGTCCTTCCTGCATTGCAGGGGGTTGGACTAGATGGCCCCTGGGGTCCCTTCCAACTCTACAGTTCTACGATTCTATGTTGCAAGTGGGGCTAACTCAGTCATGTGACCCTTCATGCATGTAATAAACATATGAAGAGGGCTGTACTCTGACTGATTTGTGATTTCCTGAGGCCTCCCTCCGTCTTTCTGTGAACTCAACTCCCAACAACATCCCATAAGATCACAGTATCATTCCAATTGTTTTTTTAAAAGTGAATCACTTCGCAAACTCATGTCCCATTGGAAAGCTAGGGTCTTCCCCCAAATATGTAGAAGCCACTGACTGATTTTGGAGGGCTCTGCTCCTCCTCCAGGCTGATGTAAACTCAACCACCTAAGTAACTTAGTTAGACAGCATATCGTCCTTTGTCTATTGACCTGCATTTGTAAGATACAATATCCCAAACCCACCTCTTCCATTAAAGGCAGCCCAATGCTTTCTTCTTCTTTTTTAACCTTTATTGAAAGTTCAAAAAGTACATAATTATATGTGCACTAAACATGGTGAGACTTAAATGAAAAAGAGAAAGAGAAACAGAGCCTGTGTAAAAGGGAAAATAAGGGGGGGACACCCAAAACTCTAAATTTCACAAGGTTGTTATTATACTTCACCAGATCTTAACCTATTACAGTATTTGTAAGAATGGATTCCAAATATTATTGAATTTGCCCATGGCAAGTTTGCATTTATATGCAAGTTGCGAGTTTGCATAAGTCTTTTTTTATTTTTCCATTTCATCAGTATCAGTCTTTTTGCTGTGGTAAGGGCGTGGAGAGTCCACTTATATTGTCCATTTGTAAGGTTCCATGTGCTGGGTATATAATTCAAGAGGATATTTTGCTTGGTAAATGTAAGGTTGTTCCATACAGTTCTGTTGATGGTTTCAGTTACTTTCTGCCAAAAATCTTTCAATATAGGACAATGGAAAAACATATGTTTTAAAGAAGCATTATCCCTATTGCAATGAGGTCCAGTATATTCTAAATATTAATATTTTGTTGTATTAGCCTTAGTTTAAGATTTAAGCCCAGTACTTTCTTTGACTCACAACCTGGCCAACCCATCCATGGGAAGAGCTTCAGAAAGACGGGCTTATCATTCAGGCAGGTTCATGTGGGAGCAAGGATATGTGAAGATCCTTCTTAGAGGCTTTACATTGCCTTGTGTTAACAACTTGTGACCAGGAACTGCATGCAGATGAATGAGTGGGCTGGCAGAGGAATGGAACGTTGTGTCCCAACTCCAACATCCTGCTCAGTATCCATGCTAGCTCCGAAGGCAGGAAAGTCTCTTCTTCCTCCATGACCAATATGGAAATGCAGAGCGAGGGGGGGGGGAGTACGGTGACTTGGCCCTCCTCTCCCAGCCCATCTGGGGGAAGTCAGCTTTTTTGTTTGTTTGTTTGCTTGCTTGCTTGCTTGCTTACTAGCCTAAAGGTAAAGGGACCCCTGACCATTAGCTCCAGTCACTGACGACTCTGGGGTTGCGGCGCTCATCTCGCTTTACTGGTCGAAGGAGCCAGCGTACAGCTTCCGGGTCATGTGGCCAGCATGACAAAGCCGCTTCTGGCGAACCAGAGCGGCGTACGGAAATGCTGTTTACTTTCCCACCGGAAAAGTACTTGCACTTTGAGGTGCTTTCAAACTGCTAGGTTGGCAGGAGCAGGGACCGAACAACAGGAGCTCACCCTGTCACGGGGATTCGAACCACCGACCTTCTGATCAGCAAGCCCTAGGCTCTGTGGTTTAACCCACAGTGCCACCCGTGTCCCTTGCTAGCCTAGTATCCCTTGCTAGCCTAGTAGATTGCATTTCAGTTCTGGGCATGAAGAAGGAGGAGGCTTCACAGAAGCTAAAATGCTCATGGATACTTCAACAAGTAATAAAACATTCTGACCTCCTCTGCCCTGTACATTTAAGGTAGCGTTATACCACTTTAAGAAGTCGTGGCTTCCTTCAAAGAACCCTGGGAACTGTAGTTTGCTGGACTTTGTTGGGAGACCCCTTTTCCCCTCACAGAGCTACAATTCTCAGAGTTCTCTGGGAAGGGGGGTCTATTGTTAAATTACACTGAGGACTGTAGCTCTGTGAGGGCACTAGGGGGCCTCCTAGCAACCCTCAGAACCCTTAATAAACTACAGTTCCCAGGATTCTTTGGGGGGGAGCCATGACTGTTTAAAGATACTGCTTGAAATCTCTAGTGCAGACGAGGCCTTAGTTGGCATTTTTGTATGTGGTGCTCTCTGTATTTTTCTACTTTTTCTACTAGTCCAGAGCACTATCGTTTTAAAAAGAAAGAAAGAAAAGAAAGCTCTTAGGACTAGGACTAAAGGCCTTAATTGCCGTGATTAATTGCAGATTAAAAGTGTGGGCTGTTAATCACAGTAGTACCCCATGGGGTGGGGTGGGGGAAGGAGCTAATGGCAGTGTTGCTAAACAAGCACTGTGCATTGCTTGGCTGAAGGTTTCCCACACAATGAATTATTTTCCTGTGCCACTTAGTAAAGAGAAACTCTTCTCTCCATCCTCGCCACTAAATAGCTTGGAAAAATCACCTGAACTTGAGGCTGCACCACAATACCTTTGAAGCACATTTAAGGCACATTCTTTACCTCAAAGAATTCTGGGCACTGTAGTTCGTTAAGGGTTGCTGAGGATTGTGACTCTGTGAGGGTTAAACTACATTACCCAGAATTCTATGAGGGAAAGAATGTGCTTTAAAGATATGGCGTGCCTATGTTACCTGAGATAGTTGTTTGGAATCTCAGGTGAGAAACCCACACAGTTGCTCCCAGTACCATTCACCACAAGGAAGCAGCTTAAGGTCCAAATTAATGTGGCAGAAGATAAGGCTCAGTAAAACAGTTCTGGACATAGATACAGACATATATAGATACTTGGAAGTACAAAGTTTCTCCGTTGCTCCAAATAAACCGCAGTAATTCAAGATGTAACATGGACAAGTAATACCAACAGACGGACAACTCGCAGACAAACTGACAGAGCTGACATACAATAACCACAGATATAGTCAGGGCACTCAGCCTTTGACAGGTGTGTGTGTTTAGTCGTTCAGTCATGTCTGACTCTTTGTGACCCCATGGACCAGAGCACGCCAGGCACTCCTGTCTTTCACTGCCTCCCACAGTTTGGTCAAACTCATGTTGGTAGCTTCGAGAACACTGTCCAACCATCTCGTCCTCTGTCGTCTCCTTCTCCTTGTGCTCTCAATCTTTCCCAACATCAGGGTCTTTTCCAGGGAGTCTTCTCTTCTCATGAGGTGGCCAAAGTATTGGAGCCTCAGCTTCACGATCTGTCCTTCCAGTGAGCACTCAGGGCTGATTTCCTTAAGAATGGACAGGTTTGGTCTTCTTGCAGTCCATGGGACTCTCAAGAGTCTCCTCCAGCACCATAATTCAAAAGCATCAATTCTTCGGCGATCAGCCTTCTTTATGGTCCAGCTCTCACTTCCATACATCACTACTGGGAAAACCATAGCTTATAACACCAACTTTCCTTCTAAAAGCAGAAAGGAAGTTGGCTTTCCTCTAAAAGGCTTGTGTGTTTCTGAAGTCTGCCACTATGCCGCCATGCTCTGCCAAGACTACTTCCAGGTTGTACAGTTAAATATGATTTTGAATTTTTGGAGAACCTGCCTACCCATGCAAAATTTCTACCCAGAGAAATCTGAATTTCTTTTGTCTCCTTTTTTGACTGTAAGGAAAGTGATGGGGAAATGCACTCGAAAGTGTGGGGATTAAAATGTTTGATGTGATGGCATATAACCTCCACACAAACAAAGAACAATGCATAATAAACAGGTTGCCTGAAAGTGAACTAAGGTACCTTGGCAGCACACACATGTTCAACTCTTGCTGTTGCCATGTTGGGTTCCCTCCTCCCTTTTAATTAAGCATTAAAGGCCAATTTGTCAGCTGTATTAGGTGACCTGCCACCAGCCTTCTTCAAAGCTTGCTGATTCCTTTTCCTAAACAAGCCCATCACTTTCAATCCCTGTTCATACCGGTAAGAGCAGAAGGTACTCTACTGCAAAGGCCGTTTAAAAAAAAAAAAGCATTTAGGGGAAGCTCATCATGAATGGGGACCCAGGTGGCGCTGTGGTTAAACCACTGAGCCTAGGGCTTGCCGATCAGAAGGTCGGCGGTTCGAATCCCTGTGACGTTGCTTGGTCCCAGCTCCTGCCAACCTAGCAGTTCGAAAGCACGTCAAAATGCAAGTAGATAAATAGGAACCGCTACAGCAGGAAGGTAAACGGCGTTTCCGTGTGCTGCTCTGGTTTGCCAGAAGCGGCTTTGTCATGCTGGCCACATGACCTGGAAGCTATACGCCGGCTCCCTCGGCCAATAATGCGAGATGAGCGCGCAACCCCAGAGTCGGTCACGACTGGACCTAATGGTCAGGGGTCCCTTTACCTTTACCTTTACATCATGAATGAGAACTAACTGAGCCACGGATCAGTGAAGAAGCATCATACTGAAGGAGAGGACCTGGGGTGGTGGTCTTTTTTGTTTCCAAATTGCTCAAATGAGTTAATAACTTATCAGATTTACCCTACAGTTCACACGGCATACGGTTGACACTCCAAAGAAATCAGCTTGCCATTCATGTGCTCACATTTATTCAATCAAACTCTCATGATTATCCATTAGTCAGATGAAAAAGTGCAAGGGATATAAGTAGGGTTCAACGAGACAATTTAACCAATCATTGCCTTGCCTTCTTCAATGGTTTCACCTCCAGAATACGTAAATCTTCATTCTTGGGTTTCATTTGAGCTGGGGCTTCACTCCAGCCCTGGAGCGTGTGAAATAGCAATAAGAAGAAGGATGAGGAGCACACAGAGGCTGTATTTGGACATCATGGTTAATGATAGTTTGCTGTAATGGGAATTACCGGTAACTAGGCACCTTTCTATGCTTGCATGCACCCCGCAAGGCGTAGATCAGAAGCTTTCACTTCTGATTTCAGTTCAGCAAAGTTTTGGATTAGTCTGAATCTTAAATATGGTTAATGTTGACTATGTTATTTATTTATAGATAGATAGATAGATAGATAGATAGATAGATAGATAGATAGATAGGATGGGTTCAATAACCATGGTTGGAAGTTGGCTTCTTTCAAACAAACCATAGTTAAAATCAAACACAATGTATTGGGTTCAGTTAATGGGAAATGGAAGCAAACAAATTCCAAACTTCTCCCTGTGGCCACGCTAAAAGAGGAGGGGGGAGTACATGAGACTGAGAGGAGCTAGGCATGTTTCCATCACACTACACCGTAGTTTACTGTGGTGCCCAAACACAGCCTGTATATGCTCAGATACCCTCTTTTTCTTTATTACTGTTTCACATACTCCTGGGCTAAAGCATGTTTAAATCCATAGTTTATCCTGACATCTAAACACAGGCATTATGTGCTCAGTCTCTCCATTTTCATTATTACTACCGGTATTTAATACACTCCAGGGCTAAACCATGGTTTATTGTGCAGTCTGAATGCAGCCGCATAGACCTCAGATATTACAAGAGAGAGTCTCCTGGTCAAAGGGCATGCATTTCAGAGAGTCTTGAACTGTGACATCTTTCCTTTTAGAAATCAAATTCTGCATTTTTAATCCAACGCATCTCTCTCCCTCTCTCCCAGAGACATTATTCTGTAAACAGCAGGAAGAATTATTTGCCCAATAAAGTGCGGCAATTATCTTGTAACAAGAGTGTCCAAGCCCTGTTGGCGAATTCTTCCGAAGCTGCAGCCCCATCCATCTTCCTTCTCCAGAGCTGTCTGGGCACTTCCTGACACAGCAATCACATCTTGTCGCAGACACTGAAATGTCTGGACCAACAGTGTACCCTCTCATTAGCATATATCTGCATGTGTTTCTTAGGCTGAAGGAAGGCATCCTTCTTTACATTTGCCTTTCAGATGTCATAGCATCTTCAAGGTTTACCCTGAGCAATATAGGTGCCTACTCACTCCACATGCAGGTAATTACACTATCAGAGGACAGTGTTTTCGGGTTGTTGTTTTTTTAATACGATGCGCTATAAACAGGAGAAGAAGAAAAAAAGGATGGAAAGATTTCTCCACCCAGAATCCAGCAGACCTGGCAACAGCAGGCTGCTATCATCATCATCTTGCACTGCTTGTGAACCTCACTGCAGTTTTGAAAAGGAATATTCATTGAGGGGAGAGATGGCACCGTACAGGTGATCAGTGGGTGATGAAGGAAAACGGGTAGAGGAATTCCCATGCTGAAAATACTCTGAATAATCAAATATGTCCCAGGTATAACAGAATATTGGACATTTACATGAGCCTTCCTTGTTAAGTAGGGCCTGCCAAAGCAAAACATTTAGTACCTTCAGAAACGCTAGCTCGTTTGTTTTTAAAGTCACCATTCAGCGTTTATAAATTACAAGGTCTCCTCTTGCCAATTTTGAACATTCGTGGATATTTGTTTCAATTTTTCTCACAGTGCTGCTCTCCAAAGTTTGTGCTGGTGGAGTGAAAAACCACATTACTGCGGTCGTTCTTACACCCCACTCAGCCTTTCAGAACGAGCTGCCATAGATTCATAGGATTACTGAATTTTAAGAGTTGGGGTCAACCTCAGAGGCCGTCCTGTCCAGTCCAGTCCAGTTATCTGTAAGCCACATCTTCCACAAGTGCACTGGATTGGCTCCAAATTAAGTTAGTCGCACTTCAATGCAATCAATTCAACAAGCTAGTCATGACTAAAATTTTAAGACCCATTGATTCCAAAGGGAACAAAGTACAACTAGCTTACAGCGCAGTGCTATACATGATTACTCCAAAGTGTGCTCCATTGACTTCTATGGGACTTGCTCACAGGTAAGTCGGTATAGGAATTGCAGCCTTACTCTGGTTCCAATCTATTGCACCCAGAGCAGTTCACAGAAAATAGCAGAAAAGTCATAATCCGTAATAACATTTTTAATACCGCTACAACACGGCAATTCCAGTTAGCAATTCATTTAAAGCACATCAAAGATTTGAGCATACTAATGAGTCAATTAACAACCTACAGAACCCCTCAATAGAATACATCTGGCAAACGAGACTGCCTCACCTCTGGAGCACCTTGCCCCAAAACTAAAACTAACACTCGAGAGAGGGAAGCAGACAGAGAATGGAATATAGAAACCATTTCCTCCCCTGTAGCCTCACTGCATTCGCCTCTCCTTCTCACACAGGTTATTCTCTTCTGGATCAACCTTGCCGCAGCTTCCATTCAGGATGAACACTGTGAGAACCTTTCTCTGGCCACCAACATCACTGGTGAGTGGGCTCCTGCTATTTGGCTCTTGTCTCCAGAAAACCATCACACCACCCTGCTTTGGGGACAGGGGAAATGCAAGCACTCACCAAGGTTTTAAGACTATGAGGTTTTGAGACTAAGGTTTGTGCCCAGTGGCCTGGCTTCAGTAAATGTCAGGTTCTGGTTGGCAGTGGGCAACTAGGAGGTCTTATCCAGCTCTTTAAGACCACGGTTAGGGAATTTCAGGCCTGGAGGCCATGAGTGACACTCCAGGGACAGATCTACACTCATGGTTTTTAATGTTTTCTTCTTCAACTATCCAACCTCCCAAAATTTCAACCTCTTGCGATGGTTTGACCCCTTTCTGTTTTAACGGTACAAATTCTACAAACACCCTCCATATCTCCTCAAAATAATTCATCCTGCATATTCACCGTCTTACCTTAATGACACATATTAATTTATCATCAATTGCTATAACCCCCCACCTCTTTATACCATTTTTCCATTTTATATTTTGCTTGCCCCTTCCACTTCCTAGCTATAATAATATGTGCAGCTGTCAATAAATTTATGAGCGAGTCCTTCATAGCCTGTGAAGCTCCCACCTCATCGTAAATTGATAACAATGCTTGGTTTTTAATGTTAAGGAAGGGTTGAGGAATGGTTTTGATAACTATACGGCTGCATGACGTTCTACTTTTAACGTTCATAATGCATTACTAAAATGTGACACCAGAGGGTCACCTTTGCTGCAGAGCAACCAGCAACTGGCAGTAGGGAAACAGCATTCTGACGGAGATAAGAAACACTTTTTTAAAAAAAAAGTATGCCCTGTGATATTTTAGAACAATATATCTAATACCGTTCTACAGGTCAGTGTAGATCCAGCCCAGGCCTCTCTATGCAGGTACTGGAACTCTCAAGCCACCCCCTGCTTCCCTTTGAGTGTTTCCACCTGGCTGGACTGTGTTCTTGAGCTCCGATGATGCTTCCTGCTTTCATGGATTGAGATGGGAGATGGATTGAGAACCAGGGGAAGCCCTTGAGCAGGACCTGAGCACAACAGCAGTCTTCCCTCCTGTGATCTCCAGCAACTGGTTTTTGGAATCATTACTGCCTACAGCTGTGGAGTCAGAAAATAGCCATTGTGGCTAGTAGCCATTGTTAGACTCCTCCACAAATATCTCCAATGTTTTTTTAAAGTCATCTAAGTCAGGGGCCATCTAGAGCCTGGATAGCTGAGTTGACTAGAGTGTGGTGGTGATAACGCTAAGGTTGGGGCAGCTGTGAAGTGTAGGTGGGTACCCACGAGGCAAGACACACTGATAACAGCAAGAACTTTTATTGAACTAACAGAACTGGACAACAGGGGCAAAGCAACTGCTTATATACATTTCTGAAGGCCTGGGCCACTCGCACTCCCAACACGATTGGCTGTCTAAACGTCCAAGCTGTGAATCATGACTTAGTGTTTAAGGGCCAATGGCAGAGGCCCAAATCTTGGAAATGTTCTGTGATTGGATATCATGTATGGAATCAGAACACAGGGTCTCAGAATCCTTAGTCCAAACACATGCATAACAAGCCATATTCCAACATTCAGCTTCATTGGGTGTCCATGATTTCTGGTGTTACGGGAGAGGGAGAAAAATCCCTTCTCTGTCCACTTTCTCCATGCCACACGTAAATTTTGCAAATTTCTATCATGTCACTTCTTCCCTGCCTTCTCTCTAAACTAAAAAGTCCCAAACACTGCAACCCTCCTCCAAAAAGGAGTCGCTCCACCCCTTGATCACTTTGGTTGCCCCCTTCATATTTTTTTTAAAATACATTTTTTTTAAAAATACATTTTTTAAAAAAATAAATTTTCTTAAGGTTTATGGAGAAATGCAAAACTTAATATATTTTCCCTTTTTTATTTTTATTTTTAAAAACCGAAACCAAGACTTTTATCCAGATACAATAAAAACACAAAAAAGGGGGGGGGAGAGAAAGAAAGAAAGAAAGAAAGAAAGAAAGAAAGAAAGAAAGAAAGAAAGAAAGAAAGAAAGAAAGAGAAACAAATAAGTTTCAGAAAATAAAGACGTTCCAAGTCTTCATCTGTTCGCTGTAAAAGAAACAATATTCACTCTGTCTGTTGTTGTTTAGTCGTTTAGTCGTGTCCGACTCTTTGTGACCCCATGGACCAGAGCACGCCAGGCACTCCTGTCTTCCACTGCTTCCCATAGTTTGGTCCAATATAAAAACCAACAATGCCACTTTCTATAAACAAACATTATCTTCAATCCTCAAATGCCCGGTCCTGAAACTTTTCCAACTATAGGTTCCTGGAAGGTTGCCTAATGTCACCCTCAAACTGAAAAAGGTTCATCCCGGCAGCGGCGGAGCAAGCTGATCGGGCACCTAGGGCGGCGTGCGTCCCCTGCGCCCAGGGCCAAGGCCAGCCGCCCACAGGGTGGGGCAAGACGGGGCAGGATACTCTGTGGGGCCTCGGAGGAGTCTGCCTGCCTCCTCCCACTCAGCCGCCCTACAGCTGAGGGGGAGGCGGCGGGTGTACCATTTGGGGCAGTGCAGAGCCTGCGGTCGCCAAGCCACCGCGTCACTCCCAGGAGAGATGCATGGCTCGGATGCGCTGCAGGCCCTGCAGTGAGTGCCACCCGGCATTTTGTCACCCCCCTCAGTGGTGACACCTGAGGTGACCGCCCCCACCGCACCCCCACTTCTTCCGCCCTAAAGAATAGGGAATGAGGCTGATATTAACTCATGAGTGAGGCTGGAGCCATTGTTAGATGAGCCATCTTGGCATCTGAGCATCATGCTTCCTAGCCCTGAGGATAGTTCAGTGATTTGTTTGGAGTGGGGTAGGAGACCCGAAGGATGTGTATGGATAAACTCCCTTCTCCAGCTTGTGTTTGACATCGCTGGGCTTACAATCATACTAGTCAAGGCTCTCCTCCACCCAAGCGAGAAATGCCCGGTGTAAATGGCATTCATTAAATTCATATTAATTAACTTGCGAGTTAATTTCCTGCCTAATTAAGGAGCACACTTTGCCGCAGTTACTCCTTCGTGCGGATTGCATTTGCCAAGTCATTAAATCTTACTGAGTAATTTTTATAAAGCATGGTCACATGAAGAGTTTCTGATTTGGGTCAGGGGTTAAGTGTAAAGGGAACAGAGAGAGTTCTAGGCTAGGCAGGAGACAGAAAGCGAGACCTGTTTGGCTAGTTCAGGCATCCCCAAACTGCGGCCTTCCAGATGTTTTGGCCTACAACTCCCATGATCCCTAGCTAACAGGACCAGTGGTCAGGGATGATGGGAATTTTAGTCCAAAACATCTGGAGGGCCGAAGTTTGGGGATGCCTGGGCTAGTTGCTCCTCCCCAGGGCCTTATACACCTGTCAGGACTCCTTTGATAAGCACCAGACACCCTCCGTTATAACTGGCATTCTATCGGATTTGCAGCTGTGGCTCAGCGCCCTCTCCTTTCCTCCTGGAGGCCTCATGTGGAAATCCATCACAGGTAGAATAAATGTTTGATGGTACCCTCTGTTTGAGGGCTATCCAGTCAGTCAGTTTCAAGATAAGGAACTAGAAAAAGGGAAAGCAGGAGCCTTGAAGTCAGAAGCTGGCAACAGCTGATGCCTGCAACCAAGTCGCTTGGTGTCTTCGCCGTTACGGTGAGATGTATTGCATTTCTACTGAAATTATAGTAATTATTTCTAAATCTCCCATATATGCCTATGAATTCTCATGTGCAAATGAAATGCAAATTGGTGACCTCTTTTTCCCCTCCCCCTGCCATTATGGGAGGGAGGTGATAAAAGACCTTCTTCTTTGGCGATGCGTTACTAAACGGCCTCAGTCCAGTATACCTGAAGGAGTGTCTCCCCCACCCCCATCATTCTGCCCGTACACTGAAGGCAAACATACTTGGTACACTCACCATTCAAACATTGCTGATGAAGAATTGTCGAAACAGGGCCTTGTCCTGGGATTTTTCCCACTGGAATTTATTTTTGTTTGCCTCACTATCATACTGGAATTGATTCCTATTTGAATTCATCTTATCATTACATAAATAAAACCTTTTGAAGACTTACTTGAAATTCATCTTCCTCCTAGCCCGAGTTCTTGCAATTTACTGTTTTTTTCCTGACACTGAGGTCCAGCGCCGAGGGCGGTTCCCTCGTTGCGAGAAGCCAAGTTACATGGAACCAGGCAGAGGGCCTTCTCGGTAGTGGCGCCACCCTGTGGAACGCCCTCCCACCAGATGTCAAAGAGAATAACAACTACCAGACTTTTAGAAGACATCTGAAGGCAGCCCTGTTTAGGGAAGCTTTTAATGTTTAATAGATTATTGTATTTTAATATTCTGTTGGAAGCCACCCAGAGTGGCTGGGGAAACCCAGCCAGATGGGCAGGGTATAAATACTACTACTACTACTACTACTACTACTACTACTACTACTACTACTACTGGTCACCCTATTGCTTCTGCTTCAGAGGTTCTCTATCCTGGTATGCAGAGGGGCAAAGGCAACTAGGTAGGGAAGGAAATGGAGCAGGTGGGTCAAATGCTCTTCACCCAAAAGCAGTATTAAAACCCACAGTTTTCAAGCATCACCTAATACAGGTTGGGGGGCACTGAATGCGTCTTGCCTAAGCATCCCCAGATTTTTGGAGCCAGCATTGCGGCCAGGGGTCATTTTTCAGAATCTGAAGAACGCCAGAGCCAGTGTGGTGTAATGGTTAGAGTGTTGGGCTCAGACCTGGGAGTCCCAGGGTTTGAATCCCCACTTGGCCATGAAACTTGCTGGGTGATCTTGGGCCAGCCCACCATCTCTTAGCCCAGGCGTCTCCAAACTGCGGCCCTCCAGATGTTTTGGCCTACAACTCCCATGATCCCTAGCTAACAGGACCAGTGGTCAGGGATGATGGGAATTGTAGTCCAAAACATCTGGAGGGCCGAAGTTTGGGGATGCCTGTCTTAGCCTAACCTACCTCACAGAGTTGTTGTGAGGATGAAATGGAGAGGAAGAAAGCCGCGTACACCACCTTGAGATCCGTGGGAGATAAAAGTGGCATATAAATGTAACAACTAACTAACACAGGAAGCTAGCTTAGAACGAGTTAGACCAGGCATAGGCAACCTTGGCTCTCCAGATGTTTTGTAACTACAACTCCCATGATCCCTGACCACTCACCCTTTTAGCTAGGGATCATGGGAGTTGTAGTGCCAAAGCATCTGGAGAGCCAAGGTTCCCTATGCCTGAGTTAGACCATGCATCCCTTTAGCTCAATGTTACCTGCACTGGCTGGCAGCAGGTCTCCAGGGTTTCTGGCTGGCACTTTCCCCCACTCTACCTGGGCACACCAGTGGACTGAAGCTGAGACCTTCTGCATGCAAAGCAGATGTCCTAACACCAAGCTACAGTCTATCCTGGGATTCCCAGGCCCTCTGTGGATGCAGGTTCCAATAGTCATACCTCGGTTTAAGTATGCCTCGGTTTGAGTACTTTCATTTTAAGTACTCCGCAGACCTGTCTGGAACAGATTAATCCACTTTCCATTACTTTCAGTGCGAAAGCTCGCTTCAGGTTAAGTACGCTTCAGGTTAAGTACACACTTCCGGAACCAATTGTGTACTTAAACCAGGGTACCACTGTACACGCATCAAAATATGCACAAATGTTTTCTTGCTTTTCCTCCTTTGTGTCTCAGTTTGTGGTTTCAGATCCATTTTACTCACTTATTTATGAGGAGGTGGGTTGGGTGGGGAGGGCAAGGGCAAGGGCGGGGGAGGATAAAACTCTGGATAGTGGAAGCCAACTACATTTTTCTCAGAATAAACTCATTGAAGCGAATGGACCTAACTTAGTCCTACTAATTCTTATGAGTCTGCTGTGAGCAAAACTTGAGTTGAAGACCAACCAGGGGCATTGCAGGTATGCAGCAGCGCTGGGGAGGAGAGGCAGAAGGAGAGGAGGATGTGTGCTTGCAAACACCTGGCCGAATGCTGCCACTGGCCGAGGAATCCTGGGCTTGTTTTGGGGGTTGATGGATGGGCCTTACAGATTGCGGGTGATAGATGTCTCTGCCAAGCTGCTCATTTACAGGGCTTTGCAAAACTGCTGCCTGAAATTAAGTATTGGCATTTCCAGCAGGTGAGTCATTCCCGTTTGAAACAGGCTGCTGGGAGAACCATAAGGCCACCCTTTCCCTGCCCCCATTTCTCCAGACATAATTTACCTCTGGCCTGCCAAAGGTCAGCAGGCCTCTCCACATAGACCAACATCATTAGCACTGTCGTGTGGAAGCGGGAGCGTTAGTAACAAATGGTTGGCTAGTAACTTTTCTGTCTTTATTTACAAGGCATGCCATAAATGAAACCCTGTATGTAAGTGGCCCCCTTGGCCCTTTCTGTCGGCCCATATGGGACCAACGTGGGTGACCGGGCCTGGCGAATATTTAATATTCCTACCTTCATGGCTGTGATTCGTGGGTTGGCCACGTAATTTTATTAAGGGCCTTCTCGGTAGTGGCACCCGCCCTGTGGAACACCCTCCCATCAGAGGTCAGAGAGATAAACAACTACCTGACATTTAGAAAATACCTAAAGGCAGCCCTGTTTAGGGAAGTTTTTAATCTGTGATATTTGATGTATTTTAATGTTTGTTGGAAGCCGCCCAGAGTGGCAGGGGAAGCCCAGCCAGATGGGTGGGGTATAAATAATAAATTATTATTATTATTATTATACTGTGATTTTGAGCTGTGTTTTAATCAATTGTTTGATTTTGTGTTTTTTAATGTATTATATATTTGATGTTAGCCGCCCTGAGCCCGGCCTTGGCCAGGGAGGGCGGGGTATAAATATTATTATTATTATTATTATTATTATTATTATTATTAGTGAAAACCAGGGCTATGGGCAAATTGTGATTCTGCAGGTGCACAAGAAAAAAATGAGCATAAATCCAGCTTCCTAAGCATCTACTTGCTCTATTATTTTTTCCCCATAAAAAAACACCACTGGATACCATCCTTAGTATTTTTTTTATAAAATCCCTCTTTAACTTGAAAAGCAAAATATGGCATGTTTTGAAACCCATAAATTAAAACTCCAAAATAGTGTTGGGTCTTAAACTGGTGCAGAACCTTATGTCATCGACTCATTACTTTTTCCTTTTGTGACTTGATTTGTGTTCTCCTTCACACTTTTCCTTATTTACCCAGAACAATAGATTCATTTTATCCGAATTCATGTATCAACCCATTTGTATATACCCACCAATCAATGAATACCGAGAAGAAGGGAAAATATATCTGTTTGAGAAAAGGCAATGCTTTTTAAACGCGGCTCGCAAACTCTTCAGACACTGAACGCATTATTTTAGATTCGTATTAAAGAATGTGTTCGGAGAGGTATGTCTGCTCATTGATAGGATATCAAGATCTGAATCAATGATGGAGGGAATCACCGCCACATGGAGCGTGCCCCTGCAGCAGCCACCCGTCACTCACCACTGTTGATGTACACAGTGGGAGTGGGATCAAATTTTAGCATCAAAAAGGAGGTGTGCATGAGGGTAACTAGGGCTCTCCGCCCTCCCATATCTTGCTTCCCTACAATCCGTCTCTTGGGTTACTTCTTCTGTCAGAACCCTGGCACCCCCTTCCCAAAGCCCGAGAAGCTTCTGCCTGCTAAGGGATGGAGGTGCAATGCTCACATGGATGGTACCACGACGTCAAGATGTCACATGCCCCCTCCCCAATCTCCCTCGCAAGCTGGCACTTCTGGCCCTACGGAAAATTCCAGCGCACGCCATTGCCACCAACCTCTTTACCTGATTTATATCTTGGCTTTCCCCCGAAGAATCTTAGGGTGGAATGCACAGTTCCACCGCAACTGGAGGTCTCGGAGCTGTGGATTTATTTCCCGCACATTTTCAGCCAGGCAGACTCAAGAGGAATGCCTCTTAGCATGCACAGAGTATCTTTCCCAGTAGCAGAAAACCACCTAGACTGAGGATGCTCACAGTCAAAGGATGCAGCTTCCCAGAAAGCACCAAAGCTTCTAAACTAGAGTCATCTGTCCATTAAAGATGTGACGAAGTGCTCCCCTCCCCTTCCCTCCCCTCTTTGGCTGGGGCAGGAACCTGCCTTGTGTTTTTTCTCATTTGTTTTCCGCCCTAAAGGACCCATTTCCTTTTGCTTTGGTAGCTGCCGTGTGCCCTTGGGGTGCCAGCTGTGATGGATGGCCGCTGCTTTCCCCTGCCATTTGTCATGCCCCAAACCTGTAGTGCCAGCGGCTTCTTGGGCTCCTCGTCCATTAATATCCCAGAGAGCGTCTGGGTGATGCACTGTTCGCTCTTGCCGCTTGCTACACTCCTGCCAAGATTGATACAGCAAAGAAAGCGGCAAGCAGATGGGAAGATGCACAAGCAAGCCAACCCATAATCAAACTGTCCGTCACATGGCAGAGTGGTGGTGCTGGTGGGAACTATTAGCAAGATGTTCAGCACTGCGGGCCCTAAGTTAAATTAGTGGTGCTGTTACGTAATCTTAGACTCTGGACTTAATGGTGCCACCGGTTTTTCCAGTCTTAAATTATTTCACAGGAGCATCCCCCCCCCTCATTAGATGATTGTGTGTTTTATTCCACTAACTTCAGCCGACCCTGCTGTGTTTAGGAGCCTTCCTTCTCGTTCTGCTGGGTCCTACTGAGTCCCAGTCCTGCTCTGGTGGGGCCACTGAGTTCAATTAATTGTGGAAGCTTCCACTCCATAACATCAATGTAAGGAAAATAAAAGGGTGCAGCTCTTTTTAAAGAACAGGAGTGATGGCATTATCTTCCGGAGCGCCAGGGCAAGTGGTTTGACTAGGGAATCTCCTGAGAGATCTACACTGGCTCCCAGTATGTTTCCAAGGACAAAGTGTTGGTGTTGACCTTTAAAGCCCTAAATGGCCTTGGTCCCGTATACCTGAAGGAGCGTCTCCACCCCCACCATTCAGCCCGGACACTGAGATTCAGCGCCGAGGGCCTTCTGGCGGTTCCCTCATTGCGAGAAGTGAGGTTACAGGGAACCAGACAGAGGGCCTTCTTGGTAGCAGCACCCGCCCTGTGGAATGCCCTTCCATCAGATGTCAAGGAAATAAGCAGCTATCCTAATTTTAAAAGACATCTGAAGGCAGCCCTGTTTAGGGAAGCTTTTAATATTTAATGCTGTATTGTTTTAATATTCAATTGGGAGCCACCCAGAGTGGCTGGGGTATAAATAATAAAATTATTATTATTATTATTATTATTATTATTATTATTATTATTAGTTGATCATGAAGCTCTCCACTTTTACTAATATTTATGACAGATTATGGAGAATGAGGCAAACAGCCAAGCAGAGGCTAGGCACTTCTTTCCTTTCCTTTGATGGAATCCCTACTTCAGCCACGGAGTTTTAATGATAACCCTTCTTTACAAAACTGTTTGCATTCCTAATTCAAAAGCTAAACGTTGCATTTCAGCTGCCTTAAAATCTTTTGCTCAATATCAGTGTGTTTTACAAGGTGAATATGTGCTGTCAGAAGCAAGCACCACTGAGTACGTTGCAGCGTACTCCCAGAAAACTATACAATTACATCCAACTATTCTCCCAGGGTATGTACATTTCATTGTTTGTTTGTTTTGTAACAGAAGAAAATCCTTAACAGAAACAAATTAAAAACAAAGCAAAACTATACTCCCAGGAAGCTATATGATTACCTTCATGCTGATCCTAATAAACTGCTGCTCATGTGTCTGTTTGTAATTGTTATTATTTTGTTATATATTATTTATGTACCGCTAATATGCCAGAATGGCTTCAAAGTTGTTTACAACTATGAAATCAAAACATAACTAAAATACCCAGTAACAAATCCATTGGGGCACTAAAACATCCTTAATTTAAATAAATGGTAAAGCAAAACATTACAATTAAAATGGCTTTTTTAAAAGTTAAAATTATTTTTGCTGTTTATTTAAATACCATATTTATTAAGCTGTACTGTATACCCATAATGATATATAGGATCAACACAGCAGTCTATATTGAGTGGAGGAATGCAGCTGCCTGTATTATTATTTTTATTCTCTTTATGGCATGGGTATGGGTTTCAGGGAGGAAGGGGGTATGGGACCTGTAATCTTATTTCTAGACTGCTTACTATAAAAACATCTCTATGTTGTGTAGAGCAAACCGAAGTATATCATAACGACACTGAAAGCATGCCATGAAATACAAAAATAAAATACCGCCTCTTAAAATACAAAAGGGCAGTCTCCACCTTTAACAATCCAGGAAAGCCTGAGCAAAAAAGCATATCTTCAAGAGACTAGTTTGAAGTAGGGAGGGATGGAAATTGCACAAGAGAATGTTTGAGCGGTATTCCCTGTTGTTTTAGTCTTCAGACGTTATGTCAATAATTACACTACTTCCCGTCTTCTTTTTGGCATTTCCCTTCCATTGAAATGCATTTGAATCAATTGTGTGATTTGTTATGTAGTTAATTTCGTTAGTTTCGGACACAGTGGATAGGTTTTAGCAGGAGCCGGAGAGAAGCCGAACAGCAGCAGGGAAACAGCGCTGATTGTGACAAATACAGGACAGTGCAAAAACTGCTGCCTCCATACATCTCTGGACACAGGTGACCCAATACTGCATCCCAACTATGAATTCCTGGAATTCAGAATTTACCATCACACCACTGCATTGCATTCTACTGGGGCTCTTCAGCAGCAGCTCCTGTTTATATCGGTGGAGGCTGAGTAGCTGAAGTCTTTGTGGCTTGTGCCTTGTGTGAGGCCAGCATAATATCCCTAACTCTGGGTTGTGATATCAGGTAGTGAAAGGGGTATTTACTGGAAGTGTAAATGGAGGTTTTTTAAAAAATAAATGAATGAATGAATGTTTAATTCTCAGGCTTTCAATCAATAACTCTAACTTTTAATTGATCCCATTTGCAAACTGTGACATTAATCAGTACTCCTTTGGAGAGGGCCCAGAAGAAAGGGGACAGTCTTAAGTGTGAGGTCACTTGGCATTTTATAAGCAAAAGCTAGGACCCACTGGGGGAGGGGGAGGGGGCATGCAATGTGGAAGGCTCCTGTTCAAGGGTCCATCCTATTATGTCCTGTTCCAGGATACTCCCATTACATGCCTCCTGCCTGCCCCCCCCCCCCCCCGCTGCCAATGAGGCATACAGTGGAACCTCGGTTTATGAACACCTCAGTTTACAAATTTTCGGTTTACAAATGCCGCGGACCCATCTGGAATGGATTAATTCACTTTCCATTACTTTCAATGGGAAAGTTCGCTTCAGTTTATGAACGCTTCAGTTTATGAACAGACTTCCGGAACCAATTACACCCATGCTTCGGGTTAAGTACGCTTCAGATTGAGTACTCTGCGGACGCGTCTGGAACGGATTCATCCACTTTCCATTACGTTCAATGGGAAAGTTCGCTTCAGTTTATGAATGCTTCAGTTTATAAAGAGACTTCTGGAACCAATTACACCCATTCTTCGGGTTAAGTACGCTTCAGATTGAGTACTCCGCGGACGCGTCTGGAACGGATTAATCCACTTTCCATTACAGTACTTTCAATGGGAACATTCACTTCAGTTTATGAACGCTTCAGTTTAAGTACTCCGCGGACTGTCTGGAACGGATTAATCCACTTTCCATTACTTTCAATGGGAAAGTTCGCTTCAGTTTATGAATGCTTCAGTTTAAGTACTCCGCGGACCATCTGGAACAGATTAATCCACTTTCCATTACTTTCAATGGGAAAGTTCACTTCAGTTTATGAACGCTTCAGTTTATGAACAGACTTCTGGAACCAATTGTGTTCATAAACTGAGGTACCACTGTACTTAGTCCACAATGGGCTGTATTTATCCCCACACGCAAACACTTTCGGAAGGATTCTAACAATTTTTTTGTACTTCTGCAAACCTTGGGGTTCCTCCAAGCCCACTGGCTGCCAATCTCTTTCTTGTGCATGGATAGTGCCATTGTGACCCACACTCAGAGAACTGCATTTCTTTGATATTATTTTCTCTTTCATTGTACTTGGGAAATTTTGAATATGGAGTCATTCTCCTGTGGTCGTAAATTGCCAAACGATGTGACCGACAGGCAAGGATGGAAGAAACTCTTCAATTTCAGTTCCTCATGTTTTTCATCATTCCACTCTTAAATTCGGTTTTCTGCATCTCTGCAGTATGTTATGATTTATTTATTTTTAAACAATCCTGAAAACTTGTCCGTATTTTAGTGTGTGTTTCTTCCAATATGCAGCCTTTTTAATGCGACTTTGACATTTTTGCAAGCAGTTTCACCTAATACAATGCACTTTGCATGTTATTTTCACTCCCAT
Organism: Zootoca vivipara; assembly: GCF_963506605.1. Lineage (NCBI taxonomy): Eukaryota > Metazoa > Chordata > Lepidosauria > Squamata > Lacertidae > Zootoca > Zootoca vivipara. The sequence continues at coordinate 23,440,796 of NC_083288.1, read as the reverse complement.
GTGCATGTTTATGTTCCATTCCCCCCTAATATTATTCATTTTGTACTTACTGTTTGGCTGGAGAAATGGCAATTTCAAAGGATAGCCATGTTTCGATTCTCATATTTGTTCCAGAAATGCAAATAAGGTAGTTTCTCGATAAAATCAAACAACAACAGCTCTCTCGTCCAGCCCTACCGACAAGCTACATGGGTGTGCCGCTGGAAATCAATTAAACTGCTGAGGATGCAAACAATGTCACGCTTAGCTGACAGCAAGCCCCAGCGAACTCAGTGGGGCTTGCTTCAGAGTAAGCAAGCATAGGCTTGCTCTGCAAAAGCTGTTGTGGTTCCCAAGTATTAGTTAATTGTTATCACTCTGGACTTTGTGGACTTAATTTTTTTGGCAGCGGAGGGGCGTGTCTTTAGATCAGGGGTCCCCAGACTTACCGTGCGGCGGGCCGGTGCCCGCCGCGCCGACCGCGCGGTGGGCCGGAGGGCAGGGGAGTGCGCGCGCAGCGGGCCGGAGGGCGGGGGAGTGCGCGCCCGTGCGCATGCGCACACGCGCCCGTGCGGGGAAAAAATCGCCGAAAATCGCTTGTGCGCATGCGTATGGGCCTCCCCTGACCCGGAAGTGCACCAGAAATGACCTCTTCCGGGTCAGGAGAGGCCCATACGCATGCGCACAAAGGATTTTCGGCGATTTTTTGCCTTTTTTTTTGATCGCCGCTGCGCCACGCGCCGTGAGAGCGGGCGGCGGCAGCGGGCGGCGGGGGTCGTCGCGGGCCGGATTGGAAGGCCGATTGGGCCGCATCCGGCCCGGGGGCCGTAGTTTGGGGACCCCTGCTTTAGATGGTTAATGTGCATTGTTTCACTTATTTCAAAATACAGTGGTACTTTGGTTCTCAAACGCCTTGGTACTCCTTGTTTAACTTGGAACCCAAACACTGCAAACCCGGAAGTAAGTGTTCCAGTTTGCAAACTTTTTTCGGAAGCTGAACGCGCTCCATTTTGAGAGTTACGCTTCCGATTTGAGTGCCACACTTCCATTTTGAGTGCCACATTTCTGTTTTGAGTGTTATGCTGTGGTCTGTCTATTTTTGCTATTTATTTGGCGTTTTTGTTTTTGCGGCTCTTTTTTTTTGTTTGTTTTTGTGACTGTGTGGAACCCAGTTCAGCTACTGATGGATTGTGTGACTGCAATACATTGTTTATTGCTTCTATTTTATGGATCAATCCTGTTAGATAGTAAAATTCATGTTAAATTGCTGTATTAGGGGTTGTTTTTAAAAGTCTGGAACGGATTAATCCATTTTGCATTACTTTCTGTGGGAAAGAGCACCTTGGTTTTGGAACGCTTTGGTTTTGGAACGGACTTCCAGGACGGATTAAGTTTGAGAACCAAGGTACCACTGTATGCTAAGCCAACTCTACTGTCCAGCTGCCCTAAAGTTCTGCCCTAATGGCACTACTACTAAGTCCCACTGTACTTTAATGGGGCTTATCCCCAAATAAGGGTGCCAAAGTTTGCAGCCTAAGTTATACTTGAGACAGGTAATGCATGCCTGGACACACAGAGAATCCTTTGCCTACCACAGAAGGTTGTGGAATGGATATATAAATGAAATTAGAGTTCGGAAACCCTTTTTACAAAGAAAAGTGCTAGCGAAATGGCTACGAATAGGTTTTTTAAAAATACATCAAGGCCCAGAGCTGTGGTTAATGGATATTTTTATTCCTTATCGTCTAGCTTTCTTCCAGCAGGATCAGAATCTAATTTTGACAGGGGCAGGCGCTCAAAAGCTTTCCAAAGGCACAGGTTCTTTTCCTCCCCGCCACAATGGCCAGTAACGAAATAAACACAGCAGGGACTTAACTTAAAAACCACAGCGCCGGTTCCAAGTAAAATATAAAGGATACACCCATACAATCTGCTTAATGGAACTCCGAGTACAATGAAGTTAAAATGATTTCATGCAAGCTTTATTTCATCCTTTAGCCACAAAGCGTTTTACCTCTGTCCTTTTTTGCCTTTTATGGTGTGAAATACAGAAAAGTCGCGGGCATCTGTGACGAGCCGGGCAGGATGTATATGACAGGCCATGGGAAACATGACATTACTCATGTTTGTTTGTTTTTTTTTAAGTGTGCTTCAGCAGGTCACATTTGCTTTGAAGGAAAAGCACACCTATCGGAAGCATGCTCCTTGTTTCTGAACCTGTGCCAACTTCCCACCCAAAATTGCACACCCACTCCTCCCAGCAGCCATTTGTTATTGAAGGTGATGATTGCAGTAAAAGTTCAGGGCTAAGAGTTGTTACCCAAATGGGGTTCTGTCCCATGCTTTCTAGGCCCAGGAGAGTCTTTTTCCTTTTGTCCCACCTCTTTCCCTAGGAAAACCTGCAGTTTCAGAATTGGAACATATGCCAATCAGGTTTTCTGCGAATTGACATTTGTTCTGATTCGGCAGTACATCATGGGTTTTCCCAGGGAAAGAGGAGGGGGGAAAGCAAAAAACTTTTTGGACCTGTACCTCGAAATCATGGGACAAATGGAATATATCATGAGATAAAGGGCAAGTGTGGATGTGTTGGGTGTTATGTATTCAGTAGTCTGTGTTTGCCTGAGCTTGAGTCTGGACTAAGGATTCAATCACAGAACATTTCAGGATTTGGGCCTCTGCTATTGGCCCTTAAACACTGAGTCACGATTCGCAGCTTGGAAGTTTAGACAGCCAATCGGGTTGGGAGTGGGAGTGACCCAGGCCTTCAGAAATGTATATAAGCAGGTGCTTTGCCCCTGTTGTCCAGTTCTTTTAGTACAATAAAGGTTTTTGCTGTTATCATTGTGTCTTGTCTCGTGGGAACCCACCTACACTTCATTAAGAGTCTAGGTAAAGCCAAAAGTACATGTTTCTGCTGCTCCCTTTCATTTACATCTTGTAATTGCTATGGATTTCTCTCTTGCAAGTTGTGGAGAGGTGTCCTCTGCTCTTGGGCACAGGGAAGCCTGTCGGATGACAAGGACAATCAAAGTTGATTAAGTGGGCAATTAGTTGTGGAAGGAAGCCCTGTAAGGAATCTGTCTCCAGCCACCAAGACAGCATATTGCTTGCAACATGCTCTTTTAAGTAGGAGCAGTTGGTGGAAAGAGAGCCTTTCCCCTTGTGCTGACTTGGTTAAAGCAGGCATCAGTAGCTTCTGCACCCTCCGGTGAGTGTAGAAGCAGGATTCTTTTAAGAGTGTTGCATATATTATTCTTGAGAGTGTTGCAAGTGCTTCAGAAGGACCTGGGTATTGAATGCTAAGTGTGTGTCCTGGCCACTGAGCCTGGGAAGCTACGTAGCTACATAGAAATTTTCCAAGGAAGCAATTTTGTAGCATGATAATTAAGAAGCAAGCCTGCTATCACACGATAATTGTTCTCTTCCAAACAAATGTGTTTGGGACTGGAAACTAGTTAATTTTGAAAGTTCCCTAAAATCAAAGAGCATGGCAGCTGAACAGATGAAGTATGCATGGGATCTGAAATGAATAATGATTAGATTTTCAACATCCAATAATCCAGCTGTGTATTTGAATATACAGTATTCTGGGAGTTGTGGTGCTGTGTTACGAAAAGTGGCTTTCCATAGTGTGTGTGTCTGTGTGTCTGTGTGTGTGTCTATGTTTGTGTGTCTGTGTGTTGGTGTCTTGCTCCCTAATGAAGGACTATGTGCATTGGGCTGCTCCAAATATATTGAGTGTGCCTCACATCTACCTATTATAGTGAGAACTGAAACTAGTTTTTTAAAAAAACCTAGGTTGTGCACAAAGAGATCTGAATCCCAGCGGCAGCTGATCTGGCTGGTACAAAGCATACTGGACTGGGGGTGGACATAGGCCATAGAATTGTAGAGCTGGAAGGGATCCCAAGAGTCATCTATTCCATCTTTATCTATAGGCAGTGTCGCCGTAGCCAGCGGCGGAGCTTCATGCTCCGCCACCAGGGACGGAGAGCAGGCATGCTGCCCCCCAGTGACTTGGCACACGTTCTGGGGGCGGGGCAGGGCACGTGTTTTGGGGGCGGGACGCGCCGTGCACAGTGAGGTGGTGCACCTTTTGGGGCGGGGGCGCTGCCTTTTGGGGTGAGGTGTGCCACGCACAGGGACGGGGCGCGCCTTTGGGGGGCAGGGCGGGCAGCGGTGATGGTGCCCCTGGGATCGCGTCGCTCTGGGCGATCTGCCGCCCCTATCTTCCTATGCCCCTGGCCGTAGCTCAGAAGCAGAGCTCGTGTTGCATGCAGAAATTCTAAATCTCAGTCCCTAGCATTTCCCACTTAAAAATGGATCTCAAGAGGCAGGACTGGGAGCACCCACTCCCTGATTTAAAAAAAGTAGACCGCACTGAGACAGCTGAACCCATCTGGTATGAGACGGTTTCAAGTATTCACTGTACTTGCATGCTTGCACCTGTCTCTCTCTGTAATATCTGCTCAAGTGGTGTGTTACATCCATACAGTCATTCATACAGGGATCTGTGCATTCTGACTCGGGTGAACGGAGTGGTAAATCTGATGCCAAAAGAAAAGATCACCTCCTGCCAGTTGGCTCCTTACGCGTACGCCATTTCGACGGTTAGAAGAAGGAAGGCTCAGAAATAGCTGTGCCAGCCTTATGTTACCAATTTTGGGCACAGATCATGAATCAAGAGCATGAATGGAAACGGGATAAACCGCTTCTGAATTTGATCCTGCCTACGTACAGGCTGTACTTGAACAACACACTGTCGCATATCTCTTATAAGTGAATCCATCAAATCATTATCAAACTGCGTCCTCTTTTTGCCCCTGTTGCAGTGGCCTAGCTGGTCTTCCAAAGAAATGCATCAAGGGTTGTCCAAGGCTCTGTAATATTATGAAGATGTCACCTGGGAGGTACCAAAAGGTTAATTTCAACACTTTGATTGAACACCAAATTCCATACAGGGCAGTTTGACTAATTAGTCTTATTCACAGAACTGCAAAAAAGAAAAAAGCAGAAGCAAGGATGTCTCTGTCTAGGTCAAGACCATCTAGTTGTGTGTAAGTTATCCCTTGAGGATAAAGCACCGGGTTAATAGGCAGGTATGTCTTTCTGCCCTATACAGAGATTTTTCTTATGAATGTAATGCAATAGTCATTAGGTGGCTATTATCCAAATATTTCTCAACATCTTTTCCTTTGCTAAAGAGCAGGGTTGCATTGCTGGGGGAGAAGATGAATAGTGTACCCCTGTTGTGTCCCCCATTTATATCTGTCCTTAAAGCTGCTATTTCCGTAAAGGAGGAGGGGGAAAGACAAGGTGTATTGAGTTTCCTTCTCAAAAAAATAAAAATCAGAATGTGTGAGCTGGGAAAATAGGACACACATAGAAGCCAATGAACAGAAGCTCAGGCCAACCTCCTGCTTGAGACCAAGTGTTCCATCCATACAGGGGTCAGTGCGAAAGAACCATTGCCCAGCAGTGCAAAGGGGAGGGTTGTGGGAAGAATCTTAGGTCTTGTCAATCAGTGGGTCCAGGGAACCGCCAGCAGGCAATAAGGCAACAATGTTGGGCAGAAGGTGGAAGTCAGGTAGGTCATCAAGACAGAATACAGTGAAGGCAAGAGCCAGGAAACAGATTATTTACGTCAGTGCTCCAGAATGGGACACGGGTTTTCTGAGGCTAACGTGTGAATAGGATGGAGGGAAGGCTCTCCCAGTTTGTTTAATTATACACCAGTATCTGGAATTACATAGCTTCTGCTTAGAGATGAAAAATTATGATGAACCAAACCAAAATTATCATATGACAACCTTGTGTGATGAAATTGCATGCAACAGTTTCTAAATATTTCTGTTTTTGGTGCCCCTCCCCCAGAGATGGGGGCTGTCCTGCACCACATGTCTTGAGTGGCTACCACTGTTCTGAGGGCATGCAGGGTTGTCTTGGTCCCACCTCTTTAGAGATCAGCACAACATGCGGGTGGCGTTATGGGTTAAACCACAGAGCCTAGGGCTTGCTGACCAGTAGGTCGGCGGTTCGAATCCCCGCAACGGGGTGAGCTCCCGTCGCTCGGTCCCTGCTCCTGCCAGCCTAGCAGTTTGAAAGCACATCAAAGTGCAAGTAGATAAATAGGTACCGCTCTGGCGGGAAGGTAAACGCCGTTTCCGTGCACTGCTCTGGTTCGCCAGAAGCAGCTTAGTCATGCTGGCCACGTGACCCAGAAGCTGTACGCCGGCTCCCTCGGCCAGGGCCGGCCCTATGGCTAGGCTGGGTGGCACAGGGCACCAGGCCGCTGGGCCGCCAGGGGGCCGCCGCGCAGCTGCGCTCACCCGCCCATCGCGCAGCAGCGCCTGCGGGAGCCACTCTGTGCACTGAGCCTGCCCGCCACATAGCAGCACCCACCCGCCCGCCGCGCTGGAAAACGGGGCGGGGGACGCCGGAGGGATCCGTCGCGCCAGGGCGCCAGATATACTTAAGACGGCCCTGCCCTCAGCCGCAACCCCAGAGTCATCCGTGACTGGACCTAATGGTCAGGGGTCCCTTTACCTTTATCTTTACAGCTGGGTTGCATTCTGGTTTTGAGGTGTGTGCTCCAAATATATTCACTACTGTCCCTTTGGGATCAGTGTGGTGAGCTCTGGAAAGATACTGTAAATATGTGGGGATATCAGCAGGGAGACATTGGGGGGGGGGGCTGATCGAGAAAGCATGGCCCCGGAGGGTAATCCTCATTTGTGGATATCTTGGCAGAAGGAAGCTCTGCAGGCGCTTTTTTTTCTGTGCTGGTTCAGGGAGATGGTCTTAGGCAGGCATCCCCAAACTTCGGCCCTCCAGATGTTTTGGACTACAATTCCCATCATCCCTGACCACTGGTCCTCTTAGCTGGGGATCATGGGAGTTGTAGGCCAAAACATCTGGAGGGCCACAGTTTGGGGATGCCTGGTCTTAGGGTTCTTGGTATCTTAGTACTACTCCAATGCACAGACTCCTGAGTCCAGGTCATTTTGAGTTATGCATGGCTCAGTCTCAGTAGGGTCCAGGGTGAACATTAAGTGGCCCAGGCCCACCCAAGTCGGCATCAAATCATGTTCAACGCGCAAGTCTTGTTGATGCAGCTTAAGGAAATAATATCACGTTGCTGAACTCTGTACTTCAAAACCTGTTTTCTAAACTCAACAGCATCACACACAAACACACCATTTGAATTAGTGTGATTTATATCGTGCATCTTTGCAAACAATCTAGGTGTTAGAACACTTCCCCAAATTAATTTCATCTCAGAGGTCTTCACCTCCCTCTCCTTGCTGCCACCAGGCACAGGGTTTTAGCGAACTATTCTTCCGATTCCTTATCTGTAGTATTATGTCTCTTATAGGGATAAGAAAAATCGTGGTGGCAAAACAAAACAAATGCGATGGTCCAAATAGAGATAATTATAGAGGGTTTTGAATCTCTCCACCTCCAAAGCGGGTGAATGGCTTCATGTGGGATGAAGTTCAGAGATGCAATGTTCTTGGCGATGGATTTTATGATTTTCTTTAATTTTATTTTTTTGCTGTTTTGGAGAACTGCCTGTTCTAGGGCACACCGGAGGAGAGGCTGCTGTTTTCAGCATGGTCTTAAGTAATTTAGAAGAGCTAATTCCAGAAGCATTCAGAAATGACTCACTTAATAACAGAGAGACCACAGGCTAATTAGGTTCAGCATTCCAGAGGGAGGGAAGGAACCACGGAATGACATTTATTAAACAGTAGGACCCGGGTGCCTTCTGCAAATGTGACAAGCTGCATGCTGCCACCCAACCCCTCCCGATGTCAAACCAAACAAGGTGGGGGGGAACATGCAAGGCACAGAAGTTGCGTGGGAAAGCCATCGGAATTCATCGAATCCTGGAAGAGACCAAAAGCCATGTAGGCCACATTAAACTACCTTCCTCCCTGCTCCAGGTTGCGCCAGCCAGGCTGTGCTGTTCCACAAGCACAGAGCAATTGCCCTTCAGAAATGGTTCTGGCAGCAGAGCAACTTGCTCCCGAGATGTTTCAAGCAAGGGAGTCAAACAAACACACCAGTCAAGTGGCAAACAAACCAAGATTGCCAAGTCAATGGATGCAACTTTTCTTCCCAACCCCCAATATGGCAGTCGTCCTGAGCAAGAACAAAATGAAACTTCGTGCGCTGAGGGTTGCTTCAAACCTTTCTCTGCAGGAGACACTTTCATCTAGGACTTACAGACCCTCCAAGTGTGCATATTTTCCAGGGACAATCCCGGGTTTACAGAAGCTATCCTGGTTTCTGATTTGATCACGGAATATTGTATCCCGCTTTTCCTTAGAACATCCCTGTTTTCATCAGAGAAATGTTGGAGGGTAGGGTTGGTGGGGTCGGCATACGTCCGGACGAAAATCACTGAAATGTCCGGGGAAATCTGGCAACGAAAGCTCAACAACTTTGCCCCCCCCCCAAAAAAAGCTTGACAACTTTTATGTCTGGATTTTCAGTCTTTGAAATATGACAACCCTAGTATGTGACCCCTGAGCCAAGGAGATAAGTAACTGTACAACCTTTAGAAGACATCTGAAGGCAGCCCTGTATAGGGAAGTTTTTAATGTTTAATTTATTATTATTTTTTATATATGTTGGAAGCCGACCAGAGTATGGAATGGGACGTCCCTATTTTCATTGGAGCAATGTTGGAGGGTTGTTAGGTTTTTCCTTTAAGACTGATGTGGTCAATGGTGCTACACAGAGATGTGTGTTTGTAACCTTGTTCTGAATGATAGCACACCTGTGAGCTTTTGCTAATTTGAATAATTGAAGGTAGAGTTTGCTTACTGTAATGTGATTGGGTAATGTGACCATTTTGAATTCTGTATTTAAGCTACCCAAATGGTTCATGGGTGTAGTGGTGGTGGTGATGTATTGTGAAATGAGAGGAATGGAGTAGAGGAGTGTGGTGTATATAATTGTAAATAAAAGCAAGCAAAGATACTGAAGACGACTTTGTTATTTTGTCGACCCTGCCGCTGTTGCCACTCGGTTGGTGCGTATTTTGCCCAACAAGGGTATGTGGTGGTGGTTGTTTCAAATTCTTCTCATTAGATAAGTTCTGCTTCCAGGCAATTGTCTCAGTTATGCTTCTTTGGCAGTGTAATTCTAGCCTACTGGCCCTCTGGGTGGTCTTGTAAAAAAAAATATTGTGATGTCTTTGTGACTATTTTGCTAATTCCTCTCTCCTTCCTTCCCTGTAGGTCCTCAGTGCTATGCCTTAGTGGATCTGATAGGGACATGTTGGCCTCGCAGTGCAGCAGGGCAGATGGTTGCCCGTCCCTGTCCTGAGTACTTCTTCGGAGTGCGATACAACACTTCAAGTAAGCCGGAAGAGGGTGGGGCTGCAGGGGGGCACCTCGGGATAGGCAGATCAGCCTATTTTTATTTGTGGGCTGGAGATTCAACATGTTGCCTTCAGTTCCTTTAAGCAAAAGTTTGCAAAAAGTACTCGGTGGGCTCACATTTCCCCTGCAATTTCTAGGCACAGATACAAGAGGTTTTTTCCATTTGTCCCACCACTTTCCCTGGGAAAATCTGTGGTTTACTGCAGATTGACTTTTGTTCCGATTCAGCAGTAAATAACGGAGGGTTTTCCCAGGGAAAGAGGCGGGACCAGGGCCGGATATAGGTTTGATAAGGCCCTAAGCTCCTGGAAGTAATGGGACCCTTTATATGTCCAGCTGTCCTTTGTCAACAACAAATTGTCGCTATTTTTTGTGTTGAATATATGTGCTATATGGTAATTTATGGGCCTAAAAGGTACGGTATCTAAAGCCATTTTCACATGCAGTATGTAGGCACCCTATACAGTATATAGAAATGAGCAAACCAGTGATATTTTAGGGAGCAGGCTAGCAGACGGGGCCCATGACTTACATGATAGGAGCCTACACAACACAAAACACTGCTGCTGTATGTAGCTGTATTAGTTTTTTATCTTATATTTTGGAAATGTAAATCCAGGGGTTTTTTCCTTTAATTTTTTTTGGGGGGGGGCCAAGAGAGTGGGGCCCTACCGGTAAGCTATAGCTTACTGTATAGGTAAATCCGGCACTGGGCGGGACAAAAGAAAAACCTCATGGACCTGTGCCTACAAATGATGGGGCAAAAGGGAGTGTGGATGAGCCCAATGTTGTCTCTTAGCAGAAGAAAGGGAAGAACCCCAGTTTGCTCAAAGCCAGGCTGACGATAGTGTCAGAAGCTCAAATTTTGCAGTTAAATGGGGTGATGGTTATGAATCAGAATGACATGTTACCCTTCCTGGATAAGATGCTCATGGTCTTGGGTGATTTTAACTAATGGTGCTAAAAAGGATATTTTGTCATCTTGGCTATTCCTCATGGGGATATTTTAGTGAGAAGCCTTTTCGTGAGGCTTACCAAGTCGAGATTTGCACAGTTTTGTCCTGGGGGCAATTTTCAAGGCTGGGAAAGATCTCTGCATTTGTTCCACATTACTGACATAAATGCTACATACACATGAGTGGCTTACAACTCAGAGAGACTGCGGGGATCTCTTCACCGGACGTGCATTACCTACCTGATTTGTTTTCCCACGCTTGCAAACACACACCCTACACAAATCCTATTCAATAAAACTGTCATCGGCACATGCACAATGGCTACCTCAAATTGTACACACCTCAGCATAACTGCAAAATGAACGCAGCAGACATTTTCGAATCAGATAGAATCTAGCTTGAGGGAAAGCACATCAAAGAGCAGTATTTCTCAAGGAACTACACGATAGATGTGGGTTGTGACTAACATCATGTCCACGCCCCTTCAAATACTAGCAGTGAGAGTGCATGGGAGGCAGAATATGTACACAACCAAAGTATCCAGTCTTCTTTTTGGGTAGTGCTAAACATGTAGCCTTGCAGCCGTTTCTAAAAAGAAAGAGCCATATCTTGGGGGAGAGGGAATGGCCAGGAACAGAGAAAACGGGGGTGAAGACTGGCCTGCTTAACTCAAAGGCAGATCTAGGGGAGTGTAACCGCTTCGGTTGCGCTGTGTGCAGAGCTTCTGGGGCGCTGCAACAGGTGCTGCAACTATGACATCCAACGGAAGGCAAGAGGTGGGGTGCGCCGGATTTTGGCACACTGCACAGGGGGCCACTGAAACTTGAGACGCCAAGGTCCACCACAGCTTAACCCTTTCCACACCTACTTCTCCCCCCACTGCTGCTGCTGCTCATCACTGTAGCAGGGTTCAAATTGCATGTTTGCATTGGGGATGCCCCTGGTGTGCGTGGGGGTGGGGTGGGGCGCACGATTTAGGGCAGGCGAACAGCAAGCACAGAAAGGTGCTCCCTTCTTCCACTCTTCCTGCCCCGTACTTCTGTGTTTTAAATTTCCACCTTTATAAAAGGGAGTCACTGCGTTACCATTAACACCTAACATGCAATTTGAATCATGGGGATCTTTTGTGCAGCCTCCTCAATGGTTGGCTTATGCTGACGTCTTTGCAGACTTTTCTGCTTGATTTCCAGCTTGTCAGAAGGAGCCATGCTCCTGTCACAACCCTGAACACCATGCTAGGGAAGAAAGCAGGCCGTCTTTCTGCTGTCTTTAGATGGCGTCCTGTTTTTCCAGTTCAGTTCTTTTGCACTTTGTTGTGTTAAACACCGCTAGGAATTGGGGGTGGGAGAGAGAGGGAATAAAAATTGGGAGGGGCAAGGGGCCTTGGGAAGTCTCAAGGGTCTGAGGGTGCCATGTTGTCCACTGCCACCATCTTGGCCACCAGCATCACATATCCTCCAACATGTTGCTTCCTACAACCGGGGCATGTGTCTTCCTGTCTGTGCTCCCTTTGTGAGTCACGTGGCCTGTGTGAGATTGCAGCCCCCCAAAAAGCAGTTTTTTGGTGCAAGATCTCGACACGAAATCATGCGATATCACGGCACCCAAAATGGCCGTCATGTTCTTGTGGGCAGGGGGTGGGGGAATGGGATCTCCCTATTTTTCCAGGGCGCTTGTGGGATATGCCATCAGGGGTTCAAGTTGGTTGGGTTTAGTGGCAGGAATACTGCCTGCAATACGCTTCCTTTGAGTCCAAGCCAAGCCCTTGCCAACATTGTAGGAACTAAATGGCAGAGACGGCAGGATACCTCGCCATCCTGCTTCTTTGAAGTCTATCCACATTTCACTTGGCTTGCTCTGCAGAAGCAGCTATGGCTTATCACCCTTCCAATCTGACCTGACAGCTTTGATTTGAAATGAGTGGGAATAGCCTCATAGTTTCTGAGGGGATGAACGGCCAGCGATGAAGCTGTAATGTGAGCGAAAACGATCCTGTCACACAGTTTCGACAAAGGTTCAGCTTCCCCCTTTCCCTCCTTTCTCCTGTCAAGAGGGAAAAGCAGTACGTGTGTGTTCCCACCCCCCATCTCATTCTCCAGGGGCTAAAGCTTATTAAGATCTTGACTTGCCACAGCCATTCCCATCTTTGCTAAGGTTATCTGCAGGACTCCTGAGGAAAATAAAATTGGCCCAGAAGCTCTGAGGAATTCACCAAAGCTGGGAGAAAAGCTCAACCCCAAGAGGTTTAACTAGGGGTTAGTAAAAACCAGCCCCTGTCCCAGCACAGAATCACCTCAGAAATCTGTCTCAGGTTCTCTGTCTAAGATTCCCTGTCTAAGATTGTGAGTTTAGACAAGAGCTGAAAGCTCAGGGTAAGAGAAATGGCAAGGTGGTTTGAAGATCAAATGCAGGAGAAGGCAAGGTGGCGAGATCAAATGCAGGAGAAACTTCCTGTCCTTCTCGCACCGCAATATAAAGGTGTGCAGTTTTTTCGCCCTTCCTCCTCGCCTTGCCCTCACTTGGGACACTCTGAGTACTTAGGCCGTGTAAAATGCAGTAATTTCCAATGTGGCTATTGCAGTAAAGTGGTTTTTTTTCCAGGGGAAAGGGGGTCAATAAAGTTCCTTGCCCACCCCTTTGCTGCCAGCACAAGTTCATCCCAAAGTCTGAACGCAAGGTCAAGGGTGAAGCCAGCAGGCGTGAATCCAATTTTCTCCATCTTATCCATGGTTATGTCACAGGGCAATTGTGTAAGAACTTTGCTCGATTTGAAAATACCCTCTGATTATGTGTAATCCACTTCCCCTGCTGCTCAGACCACCTTTGTCCTCAAGGACGCTAGATTGGGCCAAATTACATGTTCTGTATCAACTGTGTTTTTCAAATTGCGCTCTGAAGGGAGCGGGCGGCGCTTTCAGCAGACAATGACAGTAGCAGCATCTAAGACTGACTTGGCTGTGAAAACTCATCAAACATCAAAGGGTGGACCTTCACATTATCTCAGGAACAATACTTTTTGCTGAGTGCACTGCAGCTGAGTGGCTCGAGTTATGAGACACCCAGGGATACATGTGTGTGTAAGCCATAAATCTTCAGCCTGAATTTGTAACATCTTGTTTTATTGTTTGGGGGGTGGGGGAATGACTAAGAAGGAGCTTAATTTGCAAATGGGTCAGTGAGATAATCACAAACGCGTCATTGTCAGCATTTTTATTTCCTTATTGGGTTTTCCATGGAACGGGTAGATCAGGATTCTAGGGTGCAGGGATACGGGCTGGAATTTTGACGCCAACATTGTTGTGTGGACAGTACAAAAAAAACCTTAAAATCATAGCCTTGTAGAGTCATCTAGCTCAGTGTTTCCCAACCTTGTGCCTCCAGCTGTTTTTGGACTTCAATTCCCATCATTCCTGACCACTGGTCTTGCTAGCTAGGGATGATGGGAGTTGTAGTCCAAAAACATCTGGAGGCACAAGGTTGGGAAACACTGAGCTAGCCCATCCACTTGCAATGCAGGAACTGCAACCAAAGAAACAGAATCAAACCTGCCTGCATGTGAAGCACTGACCATAAACACCCACCTGGAAACACTTAAATACCACAGTTTGACACAGGTAGAGTGTGTCATTCAAAAGCTTAACTTCTGGGGAAGTTAAGTTCTTCAGATGTTGTTGGATCCCAACTCTGCAAGTAGCCAGCAACGCCAATGGCCAGGGTTGATGGAAGTTGTAATCTGATAACATCTGGAAGGCCAAAGCTTCCCCACCCTTGTTCTATAGACTAACAAAATAATCCTCAACAATGAGGAACCTGTATCCCTGAACTACATCTCCCAGCATCCTTCACTGGTTGGGGCTGATGAGAGATGGAGTCCAGCGACTCTGTAGAGCAGAAGACTCTTAATCTCAGGGTTGTGGGTCCAAACCCCACATTGGGCAAAATATTGCTGAGTTGCAGGAAGTTGAACCAGATGACCCTCACGGTCCCTTCCAACTCTGATTCTATGGCGATGTTCCCCACCACCTGCTACACATGTTTAAAGGTAAAGGAAAAGGGACCCCTGACCATTAGGTCCAGTCGTGACCGATTCTGGGGTTGCGGCGCTCATCTCGCATTATTGGCCAAGGGAGCTGGCGTACAGCTTCCAGGTCATGTGGCCAGCATGACAAAGCCTCTTCTGGCGAACCAGAGCAGCACATGGAAATGCCATTTACCTTCCCGCTTGGAGCGGTACCTATTTATCTACTTGCTCTTTGACGTGCTTTCGAACTGCTAGGTTGGCAGGAGCTGGGACCGAGCAATGGGAGCTCACCCTGTCACGGGGATTCGAACCGCCGACCACCTGATCGGCAAGCCCTAGGCTCTATGGTTTAACCCACAGCGCCACCTGCATGTTTATTCAGAGGCAAATCCCACATTGTTCAATAGGGCTTCCTCCCATCTTGGTGTTTACAGAACTTCAGGCTGGTTCAAATAAGAAACCCAGGGATAGTTTTGCTTGTTCTGTCAGTATATCTTGTTCTAGCCCTCTTATTGGATAGAGAGGGGAAACTGAGGCCTCAGGCAACTGATTCCGAGTGTCATGAAATGGCAGCAAAGTTGTTTGATTTATTATCATTGTACTTTGATTGTCAGGGACGGGGAGAGATTCTTGTGGGACTGTATGCCTCAGGTACCAAAATAACTTGACTAACCTTGAGTACTTAAGGTACATGAGTTAGGTACATGAGCTTAGAAATGCTGATGATTAAGCAGTATACAAATGCCTTAAATATTATAATAATACCTAATTAAGAGGGTTGGACAAAGGCGCCATTTGCTGTTGACCTCAGGCAGCCAAATGTCCTGGAGGGCTGGCCACCCCTGCTACTTCAACGAGTCTCTCACATAGCTTGTGTCACACTCCCAGGACCTCTCTCAATCTCTTTGCCTGCATTTTTCTTTTCCAGACAATGTGTACAGAGAATGCTTTGCAAATGGGAGCTGGGCAATCCGCGTGAATTACTCCCAGTGTCAGGAGATCCTCACCGAGGAGGTATGAACTGTCCTACATTTCAAGTAGGGCTATATTTCATTATAAAGCGGCCATACCTTGCCTGAGTAACACAGCCCCTGGGATTCTCTATATAGAGGGCCAGATTAACTTTCACAATTTCTCTCAAAGATATTGCCCTACTCAAATGCTAGTCCTACTCAGACTCATTGAAATCAAGGAGCATGGCTAACTTGGGTCCATTAATTTCAGTGGCCCTACTCCGAGTAGGACTACCATTGGATGAGAGTACTGTATATCTTTACCTGTGTTCTTATCTTGTCAAGTGCCCTGAGCTCTTCGAATGAAGGGCAGTAAATAAACAGAATAAAATAAATAAATTTCACCCTGGCTTTTGAAAGTTAAGGTATTTTGCTTCCTGGGATCCACCTCTCCTTTTTTTGTTGTTTCATCTCCACACCAGTGTTTCCCAAACTTGGGTCTCCAGCTGCTTTCGGACTACAGTTCCCATCATCCCTGGCCACTGGTCTTGCTAGCTAAGGATGATGGGAATTGTAGTCCGAAAACAGCTGGAAACCAAAGTTTGGGAAACACTGCTCTAAGACTGTTCCGTTTTTGTTCGGAACTGTTTTATTTGTCTTCATAATTGTATGACTCTATTGTTGTAACCTGCCCTGGGACCTCATGATGAAGAACAAGTAAGAGATCTTATAAATAGAACAAAGTTGAAGCAGAGATTACACCTGCTGGATTTGTTTTAGCTCTAGAGCTGAATGACCCAATAGTTGGAATACTGATTCTGATTTTATTGATGCCTTTTAACCTCCGTGGATATATCAAGTGAGTATGCAAAGGAGGCTTTCCCAATGAACTAGGCTCTACAGATCAGATCTGTCGTCTTCTCTCTGCTTCTGCTCTTAATACTGTAGTACCCAGAATGTACCACCTTGCCATGCCTCATAGTGGGCTCACCTCGGGCTTGTGGTCACCTTAAACCTTCTGATTTGGGTCCCTACTAGGGTGATGACTTTTTTACAACCTCATTTCCCTGTATCATAATTTGATGAGCTTTCATTAAAGATTAGATAAAATCTTACTTTCAAAGAGATTTGATAAAAAAAAAACCTCACACACAAAAGGATTTAAACATATTTATTTATCAGGTTTTTTTTACCATTTTTGAAGTCACTGTAAGCAGATATAAAATTGAACCCAAGCTTTAGAGTCACATATAGGGTCATCAAACACACAAGGAAGCTTTTTTTAGCTGCAGTAACAGTATACTGTAGACTGTTTTGCTACCTCTCATGTAGGTTCTTTTCTCAGCATGCCCGGCAGGGTCTGCTGGCCTGAGTTTTGAGGTCCCAAAAAGGGGCTTTTACCTTGCGCAGGTGTGACATTTGTATACCCTATGTTGCTAAGAACACTCCCCATTGTGGAATGTGGTGTTGTGTCCAAATTTGATACGAAATATATATAGAATTGTTAATACAATTTTATGAAATGGTAAAACGGCATACAAAAAAATTAAAAACGGTTTGTGCGTAACCTTTTTAAATATTTCAATGGATTATACCTCATTTTAGTCATTAATAGGCAAAAGTTCATCCATTTGTGCTACAGGAAATAATTTTTAAGGGGAAAAAAATGAAAAAGTCATCACCCTAGTCCCTACTCTCAAGCCTGGCCCATGGATTCTGCCGTGGGGCAGAATGTCACTGCAGCTACGTAGCAACAGCCAGTGGCTGGTGCATATATTTCCTGACTATGCAGCTTGTGTGCGCGCATGTGTGTTTAGTGGAGGGGGACGAGAAGGAGGTGTGCAAGGAGTTTTCATGATGTAGCCATTATCTGGAAAATCCCAGAAGGCTGTCACTTAATTAGAATTTAGCAAAGGTTCCTGGAAACATGATATATCCGCAGCGGCAATTACATTTGACTGTCCCTGGGGGCTTGGGTTGAAGTCGCAGGAGAGGGCGGCTGGATAATTAAATTAGCCAACTGTCTTGCTGTGAAGCTTGCATCCATTCTGTGAATTAGCAATTAATGTGGGGTGGGGGGGAGAGAAATAGCTGTGCCCCCTCCTTTGTGAGAGAAGAAGTAGCATCTTAAACATCAGAAGGCTGCAAGTTGTTTTTCCCCACGTAGTACTCCGTTCCACATCTTTGAGGATCCCTCCTTCTACAACAGGATGGCCCATGTGGCCCTTGAGGCCTGTTTTGGTGGCCCTCAGAAACATTTGACACCCCTGCCCAGTGGTGCTGGGCTTTGATAAGTGAGTGCTGGGCTTTGGAAACAGGCATGAGGCTCTGACATGGTCGTAGGGTCTTCCTGCCTCCTTCCCAAATCCTAGTTAGCACTTTCCAAGCTTTGGGAAGTAGGTGAGATGGTCTAGGACCCTGCCAGGGTCTTGCACCTCCTTCCCAAAGCCCGGCAACCTCACTTAGCCAGCTTTGGAAAGGTGGCACAAAGGCTGGAGGAGGGCATCCAGTTTTGGCCCTGCTTCCCCTTCCCCTGGTGCAACAAGGCACTGTGTGGCCCACAGGTTCCATGTCAAAGCACTCTTGCAGTCCACTTCTACAAGCACTTTCATGTGACAAAACATTATGCCAATAAAGGCTGAATGAATGAATGAATGAATGTGGCAGACCAACCCTGCTTACCAGTCAGGCTGCTTGCCTTTCCTATATCGCTCCTATCAAGTCCAAATGCTACTCTTAGTAAAAAATGTCTTATTTCAGTTGAGTCTACTGATCTCAGCAGGAAGATGATATCTGAGCATGACTTCATCTACCAGACCCTTCAAGTGTCCCTATTTTCCAGGGACGTCCCTGATTTAGAGAAGCCATCACAGTTTCTGATTTGATTTCCACTTTTCCTTAGGATGTCCCTATTTTCATTGGAGAAATGTTGGAGGGTATGAAGTTATCCAACCCACCAAGCCGTCTGAAGGCAATCCTGTTTAGGGAAGGGGTTTTTTTTAAAAAAAAAAGTTTAATGCTTTATTATGTCTTTATGTATGTTGGAAGCTGCCTAGAGTGGCTGGGGCAACCCAGTAAGATGTATGGGGTATAAATTAGTAAAATAATCATTATGGAATGTGACATCCCTCTTTTCATTGTTGGAGGGTATGGCATTGTCTTCTTCCATCGATCATTGTGCACAGTTCTTCTCAGACCCTCTGATGCTCAGTATCCCTGGAGCTTGCCATTACTTAGTAAAATATATGGGAAGATGGTTCAGGAGTGGCGAAAGGAAGCTTCTTATTCCCACACATGTAAAGAACAGGAAGAACAGTTGTAGCTCAGTGGTAAAGCACATATTTTTCATGCAGAAGGTTCCAGATTTCAGTTATTGGTGCCTCCAAGAGGGCTGGGAAGATGTCTCCCTCCAAAACTATAGAGAGCTGCTGTCAGCCAGCATAGACATCGCTGAGCTACGTGGACCAATGGTTGGGCTCAGTGTAAAGCAACTTTTCGAACTGACTACCACTTATGCTGTTCCTTATAAAAGATCATTAGCTAAACCCAGAAGAGGAGGGAGGAGGAGATCATTTCACAGATGGTCTAAAGCAGGGGTCAGCAAACTTTTTCAGCAGGGGGCCGGTCCACTGTCCCTCAGACCTTGTGGGGGGCCGGACTATATTTTGGAGGGGGGGGGAAATGAACGAATTCCTATGCCCCACAAATAACCCAGAGATGCATTTTAAATAAAAACACACATTCTACTCATGTAAAAACACCAGGCAGGCACCACAAATAACCCAGAGATGTATTTTAAATAAAAGGACACATTCTACTCATGTAAAAACATGCTGATTCCCAGACCGTCTGCGGGCCTGATTTAGAAGGCGATTGGGCCGCATCCGGCCCCCGGGCCTTAGTTTGGGGACCCCTGGTCTAAAGGTTAACATGATGATAAAGGAGCTAAAGGGACCTGTGGCTCTCATGATGTTGCTAAGAGTCCGTTTCCCATCAATTGCAACCAGCGTTGCCCATGCTTAGGACTGATGGGAGTTGTAGTCCAGCAATGCCTAGAGGGCGCAAGATTCCCCCATCTCTGGTTTGAGGAAAGAGAAAGCATTGGATTCAGGGTAATGGCTAAGCAGATTCTGGTTGTTTAATGGAGGCTGCTTCCGGCACCGGCTAGTGAAACAAAGTAAGACTATCATGGCATTCTCTTTGGAGCATGGTTGGAAAGGTCTGAAGGAACTGGACTACAAATGATAGTTACTATACTATTGTAGCCCAATGCTGAACCTTTTTCTGCCTTTCCCTCTACAGAAGAGAAGCAAGTTGCACTATCATATTG
Organism: Zootoca vivipara; assembly: GCF_963506605.1. NCBI lineage: Eukaryota > Metazoa > Chordata > Lepidosauria > Squamata > Lacertidae > Zootoca > Zootoca vivipara. The sequence continues at coordinate 23,421,162 of NC_083288.1, read as the reverse complement.
CTGTCATCATCAACTACCTCGGGCACTGCATTTCCCTGGCAGCACTGATAGCTGCTTTTGTCCTCTTCATGCGCCTGAGGTGAGTCAGGCCAAAGGGCCCACAAGATCATTTGAAGCAGCCCTCGCCTGCCTGGGGGTCAGACCTGGCCAGCTACACCTGCCAGACAGCTGCGGTGGGAAACGGGGCGGGGGTGCCGGAGCGATCTTCGCACCACAGCGCCTGGGCGCCTGATACGCTTAAGACGGCCCTGCCTGACAGCACGGCCATGCTGATGGGAGTTGTAGTCCCAAAAGTATTTGGAGGGTGTGCCAGGCTGGGGAAGGATGATCTAAAAGTTAAAGAGGGACAGGGCAGTAACATGCAAGGGGAGGGGTTCTGCCTTGAGAGTGGAGTAGTTCATCATTTGGGACGTGCTTATGCTGCCATTTAGCACGCTCTTTCCTTCTCTCCTCCAGGAGCATCCGGTGCCTACGAAACATTATCCACTGGAACCTGATCACTGCCTTCATTTTGCGGAACGCCACGTGGTTTGTGGTCCAGCTCACCATGAATCCAGAAGTCCATGAAAGCAATGTGGTAGGTTCTCCTCAGCCTGGCCTCACATCTGGTGCTAGCAATTTGGCTTGGATGCCTGCTGGACTTTGAAGAACAAAAAAAGCAAGGGGGATCGAGAAACTTTCCCCATGACCTTTGAGGTCACTGCTTCTTGACCTGTTATATGAAAGTCAAGCCTAGAAAACATACATCTATATCAGGGTCTCCAGCTGATTTTGGACTACAATTCCCAGCATCCCTGACCACTGGTCCTGCTAGCTAGGGGTGATGGGAGTTGTAGTCCAAAAACAGCTGGAGACCCAAGTTTGGGAAACCCTGATCTATAGTGTAAAGCCCTAAGGTATTGTGAGCTAGTGATGATAGGGCATAGGTGCCAAGTTCCGGATTGAAAAATCCGGGATCAGCAGCGCCGCGGCACCGGAAGTCGCTTCTACGCACTTCCGGACATGCGTAGAAGCGACTTCTGGCGCTGCGGACATTTTGGAAATGGGGACAGCGGCATCGGAAGTTGCTTCTACGCATGTCCGGAAGTGTGTAGAAGCGACTTCCGGTGCCGGCGCGGCACCAGAAGAACATGGTCGTCGGCAGGAGCTCCGTAATCCGGGGGAATACGGGGTATTTTGCCATTCGGGACACCTGCGGGAAACGGTAAGAAAATAAGGGGGTTTCCCAGGGAAAACGGGGTACTTGGCAGCTATGTGATAGGGTTTCCATATTTCAAAAAATAAAAACCAGGACACCCAAAAAGTTGTTGAGCTTCCGCCCACAAAAAACATGCCAAAAAACACGAGTGACTTGCCTAAGATCCAGAACAAAATGCTGCCTTTTGGGAATTCCCCCCGGATGTCAATTCCACCTTTGAAATCCAGGTACAGTAATGTATGGAAAAATCCAGATGTTTGGCATCCCTAGGTGATGAGGCCTCTGGCAAAAGGCTGGAGCTGAGTGGTAGAGCATTTTGCAACATGTAGAAGGTTTCAGGGTCACTTCCTGGCTTCTCCAGGTAGGCCTAGGAATAAATGCTACCAATTAGTATATAGAGCAGCATGATCATGATCACTTTGCTTTAGCACCTTAAAAACACATGTCTTTAAGAGTTTAAAAGAGCCAGCCAATTAGGCCCATAAACCTGTCAGATATTTGCAAGTTAAACTGCAGGTATTTCACCATGACTGGTCCTAATGACATTCTAATCCAGGTATCTCCCTGTTGGACTTGCTGGCAGAAGCTAAGGCAGCGTGGCTGAGGCTGGGTGGAATTGCCGCCCCTAATTTTTAGAGGGTGCCATGTTGCTGAAGGCTGAGCCAAGCAACGCTTTCAAGTCTGTTGATCTGAGCTACCTGGCAGCTGAGGTTCAGCCGGGGTCTCCTTCGTGTGAAAAGAAGCTGAATTTCCATGAGCTCTCGCATCTTGAGAGTGATGCCATAGCTTATTTGCAGATGAGTTGAGCTATCTTGCAGTTGGCTTTGCTTCGATCTGAAGGGTTGGGATTTTTAAAGCCAAAGGATGGAGCCTCAGCCTCACTGTTTATGGATGTTCAGCCATCAGCAGGCGAAAGGGGACGACACTGAGCTGTTCAGAAGCGGCAGAGTAGCCTTGTGCTCATAGAGCAGGGGTAGGCAACCTAAGGCCCGTGGGCCGGATGTGGCCCAATCACCTTCTCAATCCGGCTGCAGACAGTCCGGGAACCAGCGTGTTTTTACATGAGTAGAATGTGTCCTTTTATTTAAAATGCATCAACGGGTTATTTGTGGGGCCTGCCTGGTGTTTTTACATGAGTAGAATGTGTCCTTTTATTTAAAATGCATCAACGGGTTATTTGTGGGGCCTGCCTGGTGTTTTTACATGAGTAGAATGTGTGCTTTTATTTAAAATGCATCTCTGGGTTATTTGTGGGGCATAGAAATTCATTCATTTCCACACACACACACACACCCAAAAAAAGATAGTCCGGCCCACCACATGGTCTGAGGGACGGTGGACCGGCCCACCGCTGAAAAAGGCTGCTGACCTGTCTCATAGAGGCTTGCTTTTGGCTAGGATTTGGGGGGCTGTTAACTCTTAATTCATCCATTCTGCCTGTTCCTCATCCCACACAGCCCTGGTGCCGCCTTGTCACAGCTGCCTACAACTACTTCCATGTCACCAATTTCTTCTGGATGTTTGGCGAGGGCTGCTACCTTCACACGGCCATCGTCCTCACCTATTCCACAGACAAGCTGAGGAAATGGATGTTCATCTGCATTGGCTGGTGTGAGTGGCAGGGGGGGGGGGCTGTAGCATATCCTGCAGGGCAGCCAGGCAACAAAGGGCTAGCTCAGTCGGTAGTATACGACACTCGCCACCTCAAGGTTGTGGGTTCTAGTTCCATGTTGGCCGAAAGATTCCTGCACCGCAAGGGGGTTGGATTAGACTCGGAACTCCGCTGATGTTCAGGAGAACTTTTTTGTTTATCGTGTAAAAGAGGGTAACCAAAATGGTCAAAGGCCTGGAAACGATGCCTTATGAGAAACGGCTTAGGGAGCTGGGTATGTTTAGCCTGGAGAAGAGAAGGTTAAGGGGTGATATGATAGCCATGTTCAAATATAGTAAAGGATGCCATATAGAGGAGGGAGAAAGGTTGCTTTCTGCTGCTCCAGAGAAGCGGACACGGAGCAATGGATTCAAACTTCAAGAAAGAAGATTCCACCTAAACATTAGGAAGAACTTCCAGACAGTAAGAGCTGTTTGGCAGTGGAATTTGCTACCAAGGAGTGTGGTGGAGTCTCCTTCTTTGGAGGTCTTTAAGCGGAGGCTTGACAGCCATCTGTCAGGAATGCTTTGATGGTGTTTCCTGCTTGGCAGGGGGTTGGACTGGATGGGCCTTGTGGTCTCTTCCAACTCTATGATTCTATGTATACCTTTTCAGAATCTGAAAGTACATTCTGGAGTTAAGCCATAGGGACTGAGTGCGAGTAAGCCCGGTGTGCCTTTGTTATACGCTCAGAGGCACCGTCATGCATTCTAGTATGGGCAACAGGGCCCGAGGCTGAGCTGCGATGATTCCAGGGGCACAAATTAACCTATCCGCTCTGCAGGTGCTCAGAAGCAGTCTCATTCTCACTCATTATAGGAGCACTGAGCCCTCAGGCAAGAAAAAACAGGCTCTGCGTCTGAGCTTAGGAAATAGCACCGTGAAAGTTCCGCTCAGTATGGGTGGGTACCTGAGCTGAGGCCACATATCCCATTTGCTCCCTCAACTACCGCAACCCCTTGCCTTGATGCTAGGTCATTCCTCGCCAGATGCCCTGAGACCTGTCTTTGCTTTCATCCACAGGCATCCCTTTCCCCATCATCATCGCTTGGGCCATTGGGAAACTCTACTATGACAACGAGAAGTAAGTCACTCTTCCCCGCCCCCATCCCGCTTTTCTGCTGCTATGGTAATGGCTTCTAGAGCAGGCTTGCACAGCCTTGGAGTGGGTGCTATGGAGGGATCTGGGGGTGGAAGGAGGGAAGCTCTGGTGGCATTTCTCCGCTTTGCACAAAGGCAATCAGGAGGAGACCTGGGGGAGATTTTAGCAGACGAGCAAGAAATCGGGATTGGCCTTGCTTACAGGCAAGCAGTGTTCTTCCCCCACTCTGCGAACGACCACCCCAACCTCCCATGAACCAAACAAAAAGCTGTTTACCTGCACCAAGAATGTGGATCCCAAACTTTTTGGAGGCCACCGCTCCTTTATTTCCAATGTTAGGGCAAAATTCTGGGTGCAAGAATGCTCAGCCACCCAGCTCATCAGGCAAGGGCCTGTGGTCGTTGCGGAGTATAAAAGGAAGGAGTCCAGCCATGATCCAGAGCAAACAGCAAGGTTTATTACTGTGCAGCAGGTTCAATGCCAGACTGAACACTGTGAACAGGGCTGCAAGAACTTTTAAAAGTTCCCACCACCATCCCATAATGCACATTGAAAGCATCATACATACATCACTTGTGACAGGGTAAAACGTCAGAAAAGGGGAAGGTGCAAGGGGCATTAGCATACAGGTAAACAGGAGGTAAACAGGATTAACATAAGGTAACAATGCACGATGTTCCAGGACATTGATAAGCAAGTACCAGTAAGTATCTGGGAAGGGATCCTTGAGTACCTGGTGGAGAAAAACAATGGGTCCAGGTGTGTGTATTGCCTCTGGCTTCGGAGGGTCGGGAATGGCAGGAGATGGTACCTGAATGCATTATGGATATGCAGAGGAGCACCACCCTGGCTACGTGACCTCTTGCTTAAAGGATTATGGCTGTTCCCTGCATCCCTGAGAGCCCTTGGCCAGAGTCGCAAAAGGGGGTTTCATTCAGAAATACAGATACACGGTATTCATTCATAAAGAAATATGGTTACATAGAGTCTCAGGCAACCGAGAAAGGGTAGGAAAGGGAGCCTTTATTACACAGGGCTTGATCTTGAGGGGTTCGTGTTGGTGCGATACTAGAGTGGTGTTGTAGGATCAGACGGGGTCCCCTTGAGGTCATTTGTGCCAATCTTGATTCCCAAATGAAGCCCCGTTTGGGTGCCCCCCCCTATAAAATTCCCTGACACCATAAACTCACCCCAGGGGCCCCTAACCTATAATTAGCATTACTCAGAATAGTAAAATGCACCACCCACTAAGGGAGATGATAATGCAATGAAATTTGAAACAGTGTCAATTAATTTTGCACGTGCATTCAAAGTCCAATTACTTAGTTTCATTAATTCAGCAATACTGATGAATGCTTGATCCAGTGATACCAGCTTTTCAAAGTCTGGTAGTCACTTACATCTCCAGCACCCCCTGCCACCTTTGGGCACCCTCCTAAGTAATCTTGCCATCCCTCGGGGGGCAGTACCACCCACTTTGAGAACCGTGGGTGCTTAAATTTCAGAGATACAGTGGTACCTCTACTTACGAATGACTCGATTTACGAATGTTTCTACTTACGAATGGAGCTCCGCCCGCCATCTTGGATGCTGTTTAGATAGGATTTTTTCTGCTTACGAATTTTTAGATAGGGCTGCTTCGACTTATGATTTTTTTTCTCCCAATGCATTCCTATGGAATTCAACTTACAAATTTTTTCAACTTACAAATGTGCGGAACGCATTAAATTCGTAAGTAGAGGTACCACTGTATCCTAGTCCCAATGGATGGGATTAGTTCAGGGAATGGAAAACTCTGACCGGTGGGCCAGATTAGGTACTCCCCATTAGGCCCATGAGATTGTTCTGCCAAGCCCACCTGCCTTTCACCTGATGTCACATGTCAGATGTGAGGCAGGTAAAGCAATGGCTGGGCCAAAAAGAAGCCCGTAGGACCAGTGCCCTGCTTGGCTCTCTCCTAGCCCCAACAATCAGCTTGTTGTCAGGGCTTCGAGGGCCGTGTATCCACCCAGGGCGAAAGCAACTCACCTGACATGATTACGATGTCAGGTGATTGACAAGTGGGCGGCCACTTGTGGGAGTGTTGCAAGCAACTTAGAATCAGGAAAACAGTGCGGGAGTGGAAGAGGATTAACCCACCCTTTCCCCAAGCGCTGCATTTCAAACCCAGCTTGCTCTCCCCACCCACCCCTTGCAGCTACTTTTATAAGAAATAGCATTTTTGAACAAGCTAGAAGTCCCACCCCAAATTTCCTAACCTCTCTGCGTCCTTTGGCCCTTCGTAGTGGGTTGAGCAGAGGTGAAGGCATGAACGTTCAGCGCGCTCCCCGATTCTTTGTTCTGTAGCTAGAGAAAGTAGGCTAAAATAGGGAAATTCAGCAAATCTAGACAAATTTGCACAATTTATGGAGGTAGCAGAATTAAACTACTTGCTGATTTATTTTTTAAAGTGTAAACACAGCACTGGGCATTGCTAATGAAACACCATAGTGGGAGGTCCCACCCAGCTAAACCAGCCTGGGATTTAATGAGAGGAGCTTAATGGCCTTTCCCTCTGGGCCCTTGATCCTGCTTTTCCAGTGACTTGCTAATGGAAGACATAGCAGCCCCCTGGCAAGTTGCTTCCATAGCTATTAATTACGCAGGCGTGCAGCATTGATTTGGGCTAGCCGCCATTTGCCTTAATTATCAGCCATGGCTTCTCGCTTTCAAGCTAAGTCCTGGCTATGGCTATGACTGAAACCAGTTACCCACCCTCTTGTTTAATAATAATAATAATAATTTTGTTATGTACTGAGCTGAATCCTACAACAATAGGATCCAGAATGCAGCAGTCTGATTGGTCCGCAGGAGCCACCCAATCCAGCTCCAGGTGGAAGTGAATCAGCAACCTGATTGGCCTGCAGGAGCAGCCAATCAGGCTGCTGGCAGAAGTCAATCCGCAACCTGATTGGCCCACAGTGCAGCCCTGAAGTAGCCATTCACGCAAGGCCCATTATGTAAATAATGTTTATAAGCAGATGTTTGGGGGGAAAGAGCCATTCTTCTCTTCTTCCTCTATTGCTACTACAAGCTGAATAAAGAGCATGAAATTCACTCTGAGTATATTTCAAATTTATTGTCCGTGACATTTATACCCCGCCCATCTGGCTGGGTTTCCCCAGCCACTCTGGGCAGCTTCCAACAAAACAATAAAATACAAAAATCTATTAAACATTAAAAGCTTCTCTAAACAGGGCTGCCTTCAGATGTCTCCTAAAAGTCTGGTAGTTGTTGTTCTCTTTGACATCTGGTGGGGGGGGGCGCTCCACAGGGCAGGTGCTACTACCGAGAAGGCCCTCTGCCTGGTTCCCTGGAACTTGGCTTCTGAGCGCTGGACCTCAGTGTCCGGGCAGAACAATGGGGTGGAGACGCTTCTTCAGGTATACTGGACCGAGGCCGTTTAGGGCTTTAAAGGTCAGCAGCAACACTTTGAATTGTGCTTGGAAACATACTGGGAGTTTGGGGTTCTGAGCCACTTAGAAAGGTCTTCTTGGCGGGTTTTTTATAAAAACGTTCTTTCCCCTGACACCTTTCCCTGCCTTTCTCAGCAACTACAGTCTTGAGGGGTGGTGAGTGATGACAGTAACTCAGATTATGAGGGTCAAGCTGGGCGATGCAATAAATGCATGATTTCGTGTGTCTTGCTTTCAGAAAGAAAGAAAGAAAGAGAGAGAGAGAGAGAGAGAGAGAGAGAGAGAGAGAGAGAGAGAGAGAGAGAGAGAGAAAGAAAGAAAGAAAGAAAGAAAGAAAGAAAGAAAGAAAGAAAGAAAGAAAGAAAGAAAGAAAGAAAGAAAGAGACAGTGGGCCTGATCAGGGTAGGGGTACGATGCATGGGTAGGGGTGGTGGTTTCATTTTCTCTCCCAACTTCTCCTTCCCAGCTGCACTTGTTTCATTTTCTTCCCCAAAGCTGCTATTTGTTTTGACAGGGAAGCCTGACATTGGTGGTAGCAGCTGTTTCCCTCTGGGAGCAAACAGCAGTATTGGGGTGTAGGGGTGTGGGTGATTATTTTCACTGGGACCATGGCGTGGGAGGAAGGGTTAAAAACCACCCCTTCCCCTGCACCATGTTCCTGATCCTGACACTTACTCTATCCCTAAATATGCTGGCTGTTTGTTTTCATCAAATAGATGTGTGTGTGAAATGTGCCGTACATTTTTCATTTTATCCAGTCTAGGCCATGGTCTTCCAGCCTTGAAGCTCTTCTTCCTTCATCCTGCATGCATTAGGAGGAGGTTTTGGCCAAGGAAAAGCACTCCGCCCATGCCCAGAGATGCTCTTTCTTTATTATATCCTGCATTAGAAATGGATTTGAGGCCTGGACTCTGGTTCAGCTTCAACCGTGGGCGAAGTTAAATCCTCAATGTGGTTTCTTTGTGCTCTGCATTCTGAATTACAGGTGCTGGTTTGGAAAACGAGCAGGGATTTATACTGACTACATCTACCAAGGTCCCATGATACTGGTGCTGTTGGTAAGAGCGGAAGTTCCTTCCTTCCCACTCTCAACACTTTTTGGGGGCGCAGTGCGGGGGGGTGGGGGTGGAGGCTGCTTTTGTGGCTAAGGTGATGTACGAACAAAAGAGGCCAAGACTCCAGTACCTTTTCACAATTGTGCAGAAATGGGAGCGTTGGCAGCAAAAGCTGATCATAGGGGCTGGGTAAATCTGCACTAAAATTTCCTATTCTACCCAAATACAGTAGCTCTGTCCTTCTCTTGCATCAGGTCCTTCTGGAAATAACCCCCTTGCAGTTTTGCTGTTTTTTGCAGAATGCCTAGGAGGGACAGTTTTTTTTAATTTATTTTCAGCCAAACTAGATGTGATGCAAGCCGTGCATGAAGTTAAACCTGTCCTGATAGTTTCATCTTCACACATCTTAGATGGGAGGGAACCAGAGGCGTCACCTTGGGCTGAACATTAGGGGGGCCCAGCAACATGGCACACACGTGACATGGCATGCCTGTGACATCACATGCCCAACATGCGCATAGTTGCGAGGAGGCCTTGCCCAGTGCTGCGCAGCTTCAATAGCCACAGTTTTCCTCCTCTCTCACACTCTGGAGGAGCCTGATTTTGATGCTGTGCTGGCTCAGCTGTTCGGCCTCCTCCACCCCCTCAACATTTGCAGGGCTGAGACCCCTGCTAAGGAACATTGAGGGGTGTGACGACAGTCTTCCCCCTAGAGTCGGCACTCCTGGAGGGGACTCTGTATTTCCCCTGCAGGGAAAAAAGTTTAAAGGGGACAATTTCCAGAGGACACTGGCCCACAAGGGAATGTTAAGCAGAACCTCCTCCATGTTGTTGTTTAGTCGTTTAGTCATGTCCGACTCTTCGTGACCCCATGGACCATAGCACGCCAGGCACTCCTGTCTTGCACTGCCTCCCGCAGTTTGGTCAAACTCATGTTGGTAGCTTTGAGAACACTGTCCAACCATCTCGTCCTCTGTCGTCCCCTTCTCCTAGTGCCCTCCATCTTTCCCAACATCAGGGTCTTTTCCAAGGATTCTTCTCTTCTCATGAGGTGGCCAAAGTATTGGAGCCTCAGCTTCACGATCTGTCCTTCCAGGGAGCACTCAGGGCTGATTTCCTTAAGAATGGATAGGTTTGATCTTCTTGCAGTCCATGGGACTCTCAAGAGTCCTCCAGCACCATAATTCAAAAGCACCATAATTCAAAACCTCCTCCATATGGCAGATATTAATATTGTGCACGCAGTATCCATAAAAGCTGACTCCCTTTGGAATAAAAATTGTCCAGACTCGTAATTATTAGTCAAAGCTTTACTAACCAAACTTCTTCCAAAACAGGTACAAAAGAATCAATGGTACACCCAGAAAGTCATATAAAGCATGTTCGTATCCAAGCATAGGTTCTTAAATATATAATTACAACCAAAGCTGAGATCAGTGCACTGTCTTCCCATAGCCTGCATTACACTGCATCCAACCTGGAGAGGCTTCTTACCACATCCTTCTTTCAGTATGCCTGGGAACAAAAGGCAACCCCCTTCAAAATGGCAGATTTGCAATTGAATACCTTAGTCATGTGGTCTAAAGTTAAACACTCACGTGAGCGCTAGCAGAAAACAACAGCAGTTAATTATCAACCCAGCTAGAGGCTAAGAGAGAGCTTCCTTCTAGCTGAGTATACGCCAGTGGAATTTTCCGATGTTAAACCCTTACCAACATGCATACTGACATTCTGCATTTCAGTGTGTGATTAAACAATTATGCTTAGCACTCCACACCCAGGGTGGCCCGAAGGAGGGGATTCTTGCACCTTTAACAAGTTGCATAGCAAAGGGAATTTTCAGCTGACAGAGCCCACGTGACAAGCTCCACCTGCTGAAATAAACAACTATTAAAGGTGCTGGAGCCCCCATCCCTGTTTTGTATTTGACCACCTGATCCGCATCAAATTCAGATATGGTTTTTAAATTACACATCTAATTGGGCTCTTCCTTCCATCTATTCCACACACACACACTCTCTTCCTTTCCTATTGCTTTTGCCATCTTGGCACACTTTCTATCTTGCGCGAGCTCAACACTACCACTGGCACTGCTACAAACTGAACACAGCACAATTCGCACACCTCCCCTGCCTCCAGCAAATTTACTAATGATGTTATTTGATGAGGATAATAGCAGCCGCTATCAGGCAGCCTGGGCTGATGCAGAGGCCTGGGGGGAAAGTCGGAGGCGATTTGTCTAGTTAGAGTTGCCTGCCGCACCGCCTGAGGAGACTGCTGCCGCCTCTGCCCTCTGCAACCCTTCCTGAATCCTCATGCCTAATTTCCCTCAGGATTAGTGTTTCTGGAGGAGGCCAGAGAGCGAAAGAAGGCATGAGGGTTCCTCGCGCATTATCTGGACAAACGTTGAAATCAAAGCAGCCTTTCTCCAGGAGAACTTTTGGTCTGAGCTGGGCTCAATCCCACTCTTCCAACGTTATCTCATTCTCTCTTTGTCAGGGACAAAGTAAAGTAGGGCAGGGTCTTCATTACCTCTTCAGAAACCCTGAATCACCTCCCAGCATTCCTTTGTTCTGTTAGAAGAGGCTATTTTTTTTATAAAAAAAAAACAAATTAAGCCTTTTCTTCTTTTTTAAAGCTTCCACCTCCTCGCTGCAAGCAACGAGGAACTCCACGTAGGTGAGGGGGCTGGCGCGGGAAGGACAGATCACTCCTTCTGTCCCTCTGCCCGTCTGCTTGACGGACAGCAACTTTTGAACAAGCCCACTAAGAGGCTAGCAGCTTGCGTTTCCATCTTGGTTGCAGAGGAGGGACGTTCTACTGGCCTCTTAGCACACTGGCAACTTTGGCTTACTGACAAGGCTGGAGTAATACTACTGTACAGTGCTCGCTAGGGACCCAGGTGGCGCTGTGGGTTAAACCACAGAGTCTAGGGCTTGCTGATCAGAAGGTCGGCGGTTCGAATCCCTGCAACGGGGTGAGCTCCCATTGCTCGGTCCCAGCTCCTGCCGACCTAGCAGTTCGAAAGCACATCAAAGTGCAAGTAGATAAATAGGGACCGCTCTGGCGGGAAGGTAAACGGCGTTTCCGTGCGCTGCTCTGGTTCGCCAGAAGCAGCTTTGTCATGCTGGCCACATGACCTGGAAGCTGTCTGTGGACAAACGCCGGCTCCCTCGGCCTATAGAGCGAGATGAGTGCCGCAACCCCAGAGTCGGACATGACTGGACCTGATGGTCAGGGGCCCCTTTACCTTTTACAGTGCTCGCTATAATGAAAAGCAAGCCCAAACGCATAAGAACACACCTGAGGGGTTTTGTGGCATTACTACAGAACCCAGAAAGCTCCATTTCATATATAGGTGCGATCCATTTCACATGCTGATGTCACTCCCAAAACACAAACGTAAACGTGTAAGTGTGTGTGTTTGTGTGTGTTTGTGTGTGTGTGTGTGTAATCTTGTTATAAAGAGATGTGGAACATTTTAAGAACTTTCCCAGCAGGGTGTGGCAGCATAACCCTAACCATGTCTACTCAGAAGTAAGTCCTGCTGAATTCAGTGGGACTTACTCCCAGATAAGTGGGTTTGGGATTTCGTAGGCTTTTAAACCCATTGTGTGAACCTGACTTGAGAAGTACAAGGTGAGTGAAATGATGCGAATAAGGGCTGCTTCTCAGGTAAAGGAATCCAGTTTTCAAATGTTCCTCTCTTCCCACGGAAGGAGGTCCTTAAAAAAAAAAAAAGCAAGAGATGCATCTTTCTTGTGACATGCTTCCCCCCTAAAAATTTTCCAATGTTTTGAAAACTGGTTTAAAAACTGCTGCAGGGATTTGTTGGGGTGGGGTGGTAACTTATGAGTTGGTGACGTTGAGGCATCGGGCATCCCCCATAACCAGCTTCTCCCTAGTTCTGTCTGGGGATCTGCAAAACAATTTTTATTTATTTTTTACTCCTTAAGACAGGAGTATATATATATAGTGCTGTCTTGCCCACCCCTGCAACTCTTAAAATGTTAGATCTGTCTTTACTTATAGCTGTGGGCCAAAACAAGAGGGTTCGACAAATACAAAACGCTGCCAGTGGAATGAAATGTCATTGACCTAATTTATCAGCAAAACCATCAATCACATTTGCTTTAACAAACTGCTCTGCAACAAGAAGTAATTCAGCATTTGCTGGCAGGCCAATAAAACAACCCAGCTTGAAATGGGAGGAAACCCTCTACATTTCTAATCTTCGCAAACAGTGGACAGCCCAAACTGTAAGGAGAGATGGAGCTTCTGCAGCCAGTGAAACAGATTGCAAACTGCCATGTACAAATCACTGTGGCCTTAATCAGGAAATAATATTACTGTACACACCTACCTTGCTTTTCCTAAAGGAGCTTGGCATATTTTGGGGAGACGGATCAATTATCTGAGAGGGTTTATTTTGCATCACACCCAGGATGTGGTTGTCACTATCCCCACCCCACCCCCACTCCTTATTTCCACTCCTAAGAAGCATTGAATCCGAAGTCCAACTAAGCCCTGAAGACTTTTAAAGCAAGATTAGATTTCAGATTAATGTTATTCTGTCAGATGAAATAATGGACATTTGTTTTTGCAATACCTGAGAGAGTAGCTCCCCCTGGTGGAAGAGAGAGTAAACCGGACTGGAAATGTTACTTCTGTTGAGATCCATTTGGGTGGTTCTCAAGCACAGACTGATTTTGAAAACTTGCCCTAGAGAACAAGTGTGCAGGGGCGTACAAAGGGGTGGGGGGTGCCCTGTGTGCCACCCTGACGGGGGGTGACAATATGGCGGGCAGCACTTGTCACTGCGGGGCCTGCAGCGCACATGGGCCATGTGTCTTGGCACCCGCAGGCTCCATGCTGTCTGCCCCCCCCCAGCTGTAGGGCAGCTGATGCCCTGCTGTGTGCCCTGTCCCTATGTGTGCCATATGGGCGGTTCACCCCACCCTGGGTGCCTGAAAGGCTTCCTCCGCCACTGCAGGTGTGTTTTGCCTCCACCTTGGAATCTTCGTTGTTAGCATGTATAAAAACAATGACATATTTTCCAGGGCGTCCTACAAATCCAGTGCTCCTAAATGTTGATAACTGATAAGCATTTCAAAACTTAACGTAAAAAGAGGCATAAAGTTATTCAAAATAACTTCATGCCTTGCCTTTCTACCATGTACTCAAGGAAATTGCTATGCATCCACCAAAACCACGTATTTGGACCATATTGCAATAGCAGATTTTTGCAACTAGGCTACTAGTGATCAACCAGGAAAGTAGGAAATAATCTGGGTTGGGGGGGGCGGCAAGAGAGTTGCATTGGTTGGCAAGGGAAAAATAGGTATAAAAGTAGAATTCCCTGGATGCCAAGATCGAGGTTTGGGGCAAGAATACTTTGGTGAGAGAACCCCAGCAGAGTTTTAAAATCACAAAATAAACAGCAAACTAAAGTGTGGAAATATAGGCTTTTAGACCTTTATGGCTTTCTAAGTTCCTTCCAAAGTCCCCCTCTTCCTATAACATAGAAAAATACCACAGGTCTAATAAGTTTAAAATGGTTTACTTACAAACGCTCCAAAGGTCAGGTTCATCTGCTTTTCCATACAGCAGTTAGAAAACACAGGCAGTAAAACTTGGCTTAGTTACAGTAGTGAAAGTTTCCAAATTATTATATAGTACAGGAACTCAGGAAAAGCTTGTTAGAGCCATGCTGTCTGAACTGAAGCAACCAGCTTAGACCTCTCTACAAGCTGAGTTTCTCAGGTAGACTGGGAGAGAACAATAGGCCTGATTACCTTCATCCCAAGGTGAGGGGGAGTGACCTAGCTAAGCCTGGCAGGGCAGCTTACTCTATGGTGTTAACCCCTTCATGCATTAATTTGACTTAAGCATGTTGGTTATATGAGGCTGGTTATCCCCAAAGTTGGCTGATACCTCACCCTGCCCCCTAGGACACTTTGCACTCACCACACGGAGCCAATCGTGTGTACAAATTGTTTTCATCATGGTCCATCATATAGACTGGTGGGGGGAAATGCCCACAACCTGAAGCTTCTTGTACATTTGTACTGGTTTGTTTTTTTAATGGAAAAGTGGGATAGAAACATTTTAATAATCAATAAAAGTAATGTATACAAAGGGCTCCGGATACTTGAAATCCAAATAAGTAGGGCAGAGCAGGGCAGTGACATCTCCTATCCCGGGGATGGGGAACCTGTGGCCATCCAGATGTGGGGGTTTTTATTACATTTATATCCTACTTTTCTTCCAAGGAGCTTCAGGTGTTGTGTGTGGTTTTCTCCCTCCCCTTTTTATCCCCACGAAAACCCCGCATGGTAGGTTTGGCTGAGAGATGGAGACTGGCCCAAGGTCACCCAGAAAGCTTCATGGCTGAGAGGATCTGAACCCTGGTTCCCCAAATCCTAATTCAGCACTCTAACCACTACGCCACACTGACTGTCAATGCCTTGGACTCCCAACTCCCATAAGCCCCAGTATGGCAAATGGCTAAGCAATTATAGGAGTCCAACATTATTTGGAGGCCCACATGTTCCCCATCTCTGCCTTACCTCTAGGCCAGGGTTAGCCAATTTGGTTGGACAGCAGCTCCCACCATCCCTGACCTTCATCCATGATGGCTGGGACTGATGAGAGTTGCATTCTGACAGCATCTGCAGAGCATCACCTTGACTACTTCTGCTTGGCTTCCTAGTGGATGGAACTGGGGGGGGGGGAATACACCTGACATAAGCCTCGGCCCAGCACTGTATACCTGAAGGAGCATCTCCACCCGCATTGTTCTGCCTGGACACTGAGGTCCAGCGCCGAGGGCCTTCTGGCGGTTCCCTCACTGCAAGAAGCAAAGCTACAGGGAACCAGGCAGAGGGCCTTCTCGGTGGTGGCACCCGCCCTGGGGAACGCCCTCCCATCAGATGTCAAAGAGATAAATAACTACCTGACATTTAGATGACATCTGAAGGCAGCCCTGTTCAGGGAAGTTTTTAATGTGTGACATTTTAATGTATTTTAAATCTTTGTTGGAAGCCGCCCAGAGTGGCTGGGGAAACCCAGCCAGATGGGCAGGGTACAAATAATAAATTATTATTATTATTATTATTATTATTATTATTATTTATTTATTACAATTCACAAAGCGAGCATAGGGTCATTTTGCATTGGTGATGGAGGCATTTCTTTATGCACTTACCCCACCAGTTAATCTTGTTTCTGTATCTATTTCAGATCAACTTTATCTTTTTATTCAATATTGTCAGAATCCTGATGACGAAGCTTCGGGCCTCGACCACCTCAGAGACGATACAGTACAGGTATCAATGCAAGAGCACAGGTGGGGGATGGGTGGCCGGAGTTTATGATAGGGGCTATTGCTAAACCACTGTTCTGACTCCTCGACTCAAATACATTGTGCAAATTGAGCAGGTTTCTATTATTGATTTGCAGAATTTATTGATTCTGTTAACCGTAAGAGTACTGAAGAGAAGGCCCACTTGCCCTCCCTAGCTACAGAAAGCCCTGCTCATCTGCCCCTTTTAACTTTTAAAAGGCATGAGTCTAGTAACCCAGTTGCAGGAAGTAAGGCTCAGAGCTTACTCTGAGCCAGAGGACAATACTAGAATCTGCTCTGAACTGGGATCAACTCTCTCCTGCTTGGGCTACTGTAATGCGCTCTATGTGGGGCTGCCAATTGAAGGTGACTCGGAAACTACAACTAATCGGGAATGCAGCTGCTAGACTTCTGCCTGGATATATCATTATCAAATGTTCTTCTTTGTGGAAGATTCACTGCAAGTGGAAGGCTAAGCACACCAGGAGAAGAGGTTCTAGCTATCCTTCTATTTGCTGCTATAGCTTCCCGTTTGCAGGAAGTGGCTTTGGAAAATATATACAGTGGTACCTCGGTTTTCAAACAGCTTAGTTCCCGAACAACTCGGAACTCAAACGCTGCAAACCCAGAAGTAGGTGTTCCAGTTTTCGAACTTTGCCCCAGAAGCCGAATGTGCTCCTGAGCTTCCATTTTTACTGCTCCACAGCAAATATGAGTCCTCTGCATAGTAATTAAGCCTTTTTTCCCTCCCGCTTCTGGCCTTGCGCCGCTCATTTGAGTCCCCCGCCCCAATCGTAATTAAAGCCTTCTGTTTCTGATTGCAGTGTTCTGAGGTGATATTTGGTGCTTTTGTTTTTGCTAATTTTTTGTGTTTTTGTTTGTGTGGCTTTTTCATTTTTGTGACTGTGGCTTGTTTTTCGTTTTATGATTGATTGATTGTGTGACTGTGGAAATAGATAAAAGCCCCCCATTCAAACAATGACTATCATCAGTGCAGGTAAGAAAAAATAATAATTTTAATTTTTATCATCTACAATACTGTCTTATTTATTTTATAGTTCAAAACATTGATTATTGCTTTCATTTTATGAATCAATGGTCTTGTTACATAGTAAAATTCATGTTAAATTGCTGTTTTAGGGGTTGCTTTTAAAAGTCTGGAACGGATTAATCGGTTTTGCATTACTTTCTATGGGAAAGCGCACCTTGGTTTTGGAATGCTTTGGTTTTGGAACGGACTTCCGGAACGGATTAAGTTTGAGAACCAAGGTACCACTGTATATATTTCAAGATGCATTCAATAATGTGACCCTCACCTCAGTCCACCCTTTGGACTCTACCCCCTGATTCCCACTTCATTCTGCTACATGTGTAGATCCAACCATAACCTTTGGCGAGGGAACACTGGGATGCTGGTCTGGAATTGGCTTGGATTTTTTAACTCCTGTGCTCTTCCTTCAGAAAAGCTGTGAAGGCTACCCTTGTGCTCCTTCCTTTGCTGGGCATTACCTACATGCTTTTCTTCGTCAACCCCGGTGAAGATGAAATATCCCGGGTAGTCTTCATCTACTTCAACTCTGTCTTGGAGTCCTTCCAGGTATGGGAAACCTCGTGGAAACTAGAGCCCAAATGCATTTGGGGTTAGGGGTGTGAAATTCATACAGAATCTTATAACTCGAAATTGCTTGCAATAACTTCAGTGCATTTATGTACTTATTTTAGATGTTGTTTTAAATCGCACTATCCCCACCCACTAGCGATTCCAAAACCAGGACTTCTGTTGGACATATATGGGTTTTAGAAAGGGGGGGGAACCACACCGAGATATTGAAATCGGAAGCATGAAACTGCCTTAAAATTCACTTGCAAGGCTTATCTCCCAAGGGAAAATTTGTAACAAAAACAAAAAAAATACTTAAATCTGATTTGGGAATTTGTTTTGTTTTGGCTCTGGTAGAATCATTGCATGCCCAGCTCCAGGGACCATTTGCTAACCTCATCATGTTCCTCCTCCTCTTCCCAGGGCTCTAGGAAACCTGTTTGCATGGTCCAGATCTCAGCATTGTCTTTGCAAAGTAATGAGATTGTGCTGTTGAGCATGCAAAGATTTCATTATGTGAAGATTGCATCTCATTCCCCACTCTGTGTCTATTCTCTCTCTCTCTCTCTCTCTCTCTCTCTCCTCTCCCCCCCCCCCCCCGCACCAGCCCATCTCCTTGGATTATAAGGCACGGTCTACAGATGAAAGCGTTGAGCCCTAGCACTTGCCTTTTAAAAATGGAAAATAGCCCCATAGGAAGTGCCCACAGGAAACACAGTGCAAAAGGCTGTGGTTATTTCTCTTTCCCAAAGCTTGACTATGCTATTCTTTCTTCTCTAATCAGGGCTTCTTTCTTTCTTTCTTTCTTCTCTAATCAGGGCTTTTTTGTCTCTGTCTTCTACTGCTTCCTGAACAGTGAGGTGAGCCAGGTTTGGGGAATGAGTGGGCAGAGATGGGGGAGGCTTGCTGGATCTCATCTTGCA
This sequence comes from Zootoca vivipara, assembly GCF_963506605.1. Classification (NCBI taxonomy): domain Eukaryota; kingdom Metazoa; phylum Chordata; class Lepidosauria; order Squamata; family Lacertidae; genus Zootoca; species Zootoca vivipara. The sequence continues at coordinate 23,402,833 of NC_083288.1, read as the reverse complement.
TGCTGCCCAGTCTATCATACACACTTTTGAAAAACAGATGAATCACCAGATCAAGGGGTTGGCACAGGCCGAGATCAATTACTATGGGCAGAGACAAATCATCCCAAAGCAGAGGATGAAACCTCATGCTTAGGAGAACAGGATGACAGCAGAACTGGTGCTTCTGCATATGAAGCAGTACAAACTGCCTCTTTGTCAAAACATCCCTGCAGGGGAATGCTCAGGAAAATGACCATGCTACGACGTCTCTCCCTTTGAGCAATTTTTCTATGACCAATCCATTTCAAAATGAAGAATTTTATGTTGCCCCCTCTCTTGCTGCCTGTAGCACTCAGATGGAATACAGTAGCTCCAGGAAAGTTAAGATTTTACACTGCATGGTGACTTTCACATTTTTTAAGATTTTTTTTTTTTACATATTCATCCTTGGCGACCCTATGGAATTAGAGGTGGCCATTAGTCCTGATTAACTCACCAGTAGCCTACTAATAAAAAGTGCAAGAAGGCTGCTAGTCCTACAGGTTCACAGAGGCACCCCTATGCTGTGAATAACTTTGGGAAATGATATTTTCAGTGTGTACAGCCCCTTCTACTGCCAGGAACAAAGTTCTTCCACCTGCTGAAGCTTTCCTGCAGATGTACTTGGGACTCCAACTCCCATCAGCCACAGCCAAACGGTCAGGGACGATGGGAGTTGTAGTCCAGCAGCATCTGAAAGGCTGCTGGTTCCCTCCCCATCCCTTCACAAGCTTTGTTCTCCATTAAATCTGTCACCCCCTTTTAATTGGCAGATGACCTCTTTATTTACAGTACATTTATGGGTATTTGTGGTCTCCCCAGGTTCGCTCTGCAGTCCGGAAGAGATGGCACCGGTGGCAGGACAAGCACTCCATCCGAGCCAGAGTTGCCAGGGCAATGTCCATCCCCACCTCCCCAACGCGTGTCAGCTTCCATAGCATCAAGCAGTCGACGGCTGAGGCTGCTGTTCTGAACCGTGGGGCCAATACCTTTTGCTGAAGTTGTGGGACAGGACATGACATGACTTGCCAGCTGCAAAAGACAGGATTTTCGTTGCCCCCCCCCCCTGGAGTTCTGGCTCAGAAAAGTCCCCAGAGATCGTTGCCTGCATTCTGTTGGCTGAAGCCTCATGTTCTACGTGGCTAGAATTGCAAGTCTTGGGAGGTTCTGGTGGCTCTGAAAGTGACAGGAAGTTGGAGGCGACAGCCCCAACATCCCGTCCTTCGAAGGTGTGGCTTACTTCACTTTCCCATGGCGCCTGGAGCTCTTTGGTCTCTTCTCTAACAGATCAGGGAAAGGGTTATGAAATCACACAAGTGCTGTGGAAAGAGCAGAGGGATTGGGTGGTTCGCTCTCCAACTGAAATAAACAAAACCCTCCACTGGAGTTGATAGATAAGCAAAACCAAAGGAAGAGGTTCTTTTTGGGAACTCCCTAGCTACAAGATGCCGAGTTGGCCATTGACTTATTTTACAGGATCTGAATGGTTCAGGAAGGATACATATGTGGCAAATAGCCAAAAAAAAGCCAAAAGCACAAACTCTGAATTCAGGGCTGCCAACTACCTGATCCTGGGGATTGAAAAGAGCAGGTGGACATCCCCATCGCACCTGCTTGTCACCGTCCTTCGGACATCTCTTTTAATCATTTGTGAGAATGCTGAGCGGGAGCCAACCATGCCATTCCAGTGTTCTTCCTCATTCCAGCTGTGCAGCAGCTGCCAAAACAGGAACTGATGCTTTGTAAATCCTCTGACCTCAGCAAGGCAACCAACCCAGTATTTCCATGGTCCACTCAATAGTTGTTTTGGTTTCCACCAAACTTCTGCCCATGGGAATCCCCCTTGAGCCCTAAAGTGGAATGAGGGTATTCATGTGTTTGTTTTGATATCTCTGAATAAAGACCACCACCATCCCAGTCCCTGCTTGCACTTTTCTATTTTTTAAGAATTATATGTTGGAGATTTGCTCTGGGTCAGGCCATTTCTCCCACCCAAGGGAACTGAGCAAGGCCTCTGCATATTCTATAATAAGCACCACAGCCAAAATCTCAGCTTTTTGTTAGTTTTGAGTTTTAAAAGCAAGCTTCTACTCCTTCTATATGTCAAGATAGATCTGAAAATAAATGAGCATGATATATGAAACAGGTGAGATCTCAGAAGCCAGGGAGCCTGAGGATTCCTGTACTGAGGAGGAAATGCTTTGTACGCCTTTCCCACAATTAACAAAACATAGGCCGATTTGTATAGCTCATACAGGTCACAGCGTCTGAGAATTCAAGCTGTTGCATATTTGGGTTTACTTGCTGTAGGAATCTTATTTTGAGTACAACACATGGTCTCATGCCAAGTTCCTCATTGGAGAGACAATGGATTCATTACGAGCATTTCAGTTGAGGCTCACTGGTCAAACCCTAGATCTACTCATGCGTTTTGTGGGATGTATTTGCTAGGGTGGTTTATCTTGGTGACTGTGCTAAGTACCCTTACCAGTGAAGTGCCCAAACCAGCCTTTAGAAATCGCCTAGTTATTTGTTAGTAACTTGGAAGGGTGGAGGGACCCAGGTGGCACTGTGGGTTAATCCACAGAGTCTAGGGCTTGCTGATCAGAAGGTCGGCGGTTCGAATCCCTGCAACGGGGTGAGCTCCCGTTGCTTGGTCCCAGCTCCTGCCCACCTAGCAGTTCGAAAGCACATCAAAGTGCAAGTAGATAAATAGGGACCGCTCCAGCGGGAAGGTAAACGGCGTTTCTGTGTGCTGCTCTGGTTCGCCAGAAGCAGCTTTGTCATGCTGGCCACATGACCCGGAAGCTGTCTGCGGACAAACGCCGGCTCCCTCAGCCTATAGAGCAGGATGAGCGCCGCAACCCCAGAGTCGGACACGACTGGACCTGATGGTCAGGGGCCCCCTTTACCTTTACCTTGGAAGGGTGGAGTGTGCACAAATGAAGCCTTGGTGCTATCAGGAAATCCCTGCATCAATGGTCCACTACCTATCTAGACTCTTCTAGTTGACTGGCAAGAATACCTACTCTGTATCACCCAACTCTATAAGTTTAAAGCAGGCCTGTGTAACCTATGACTCACCAAGCCTAAATCGCAACCTACCAGCAAATCACTAAACTGTTTTTGGTGCCTGTGATTGCAAAACCGGTTTGGATCCTAACCTAAGTCATGTTTTAGCCGCACTGAAATCAATGGACCCAAGTAGGACCTTGGGTTTCTTCTCCCACCCACCGGTTCTTTCACCATGTCACTAATGAGCTAGGTTCAGCTTGGTAACCACAAGTTGTTTGGACCTGGAATGTTTCTATTACTTTATCAAACCATTCAAGTACTATCCCAATTGAATGTAAAACTCCTTTGGCAATACCTATGGGCTAACCATCTTGCAGCAGCAAAGCCTTGTGTGAATATGTTAAGGAGGGCTGTGAAGAATGACCCACACCCAGTATTTTAAAAAGAATAATAGTTTCTGTACATACACACAGTTCCAACTGTTGGAGGTCTTCTCCCTCTCCATAGCTGAAATGAATGCTTTTCCCTCCCCAAGAACCCTGCAAAGCTTAGCTGATGAGCACCACTTTTATGCTGTATCTGACAGTTCACACTAAAACTCAAATATAAGTCTGTCACAGCATTTCCATTTCCCCACTTTTGTAGATCAGTTAAAGGACAGGAGAGAGAATTGAGCCAATCAGAATGGCTTTAGCTAAATGGTGAAGCTGGTGTAATTGGTGTAGACCTACTCAGAAACTCCTATTTGGATCCATTGGGGATTACTCCCTGATAAGTGGGGTTAAGGCAGGCATCCCCAAACTGCGGCCCTCCAGATGTTTCGGCCTACAACTCCCATGATCCCTAGCGAACAGGACCAGTGGTCAGGGATGATAGGAATTGTAGTCCAAAACATCTGGAGGGCCGAAGTTTGGGAATGCCTGGGTTAAGGTTTGCAGCCTAACCTTTTAAACTCTTCCAAAACAATGGAATCCAAGGTTTTCGAACAGAACCCAATTTTTCACTTTTTATCAAGCTAGCAATGCCATTCTTGCAACTGTGCTTAGGACCACTTGTTTCCCTATTCATGTTTTAAAAACGCACATAAGTCAGAAAGTGGCTGAAGATGTGCATTACAGCTGCAACTGTAATGACAATTTTGACACCCCCCCCAAAAAAAGAATGAATGAAAATTGCACAAATTCAAAAAGTGACACATTTTCCCACATCCAGACACTTGTCAAATGGAGGCAAATGGCCTTGAACCTAGCAAAATTTGGGTTCTGAGGATCTGTCCTCACCAAACCCAAAATACTTGTACAAAGTTCACATTTACGTCTTGAGAGGTGCAAAATATCTTCTTTGGGGGAAGGGAGTTGCAAAATATTCTATTGGATTCATTTACATCTACAGTTTTGGATTCATCGTTTTTCTGTGTTGGTTAAAGACACTCCATGCTAAGATTTGATAAAACGAAGTTCTACTGTATTAGTCCTAAATCAGTTATTATTAACCCCCTCCCTACTCTAGAGCCCTCTGATCCCACCCCTAGCCATGAAACACCAGTCCAAAAGGTACCAGGAATGTACAAGCAACTGGAGAAGTAACACTGGTCTGGTAAACTATCATAGAGCTGGAAACAGTCCTAGAGAGTGGTGCAGGCCACGTGGGGTTGAGCCCAACTCAGCAGCAACTTTACCATTCTCACTAGAGCTGGGGAAAATATGAGGCTGTAAAAACCAGGCTCCCCTCCCAACTCCACCATTGTTCTAGTCCACAATTCTGATCAAAGCAGATGCCTTCCGCTTCTCCTCCTCCATCAGCCTGCTTTCTCGGGACCTAATGGTGAAGGAAGCACTATAGCACCTTTTGAAGGCACCAGCCGTTTTGTCCCATATTCAACAAGTAGCAACAGAGTTCAAATCCTGACACAACTCAATGGACCATTCTCTGCTTCTGAACTGCTCTGAAGAATCAGTGAACATCCTCCTTGCTTTTTGGCTTGTTTCTTGCACTGTGGTCCCAGATCTTCCAGGGCTTGGGCCTTGCCATGAAACTTCTTTTGCAGGCAGAAGAGAGAAGCAGGAGCTATGTTGGGTCCCACAAGCTGCGCATACAACCCACTTCCCAGCTTATACCACAGTCAGTGTTTTTTTTTCTGTGAGAGGGACTCAACAGCATGGCCAAGCATGCCATCTTGTCTCCGGAAGTGGGGCCAAGCACTTGGAAGAAGCTTCGTTAAGCTTTTCTTCCCGCAAAAAGAAACAAAGGCAGTCTGGTCAAGGAGAGACAGTTAGCCAAGAAGACCCAGGGTTAGAGTGTCAGGAGGAGCCCTAATGACATTTACAAAATTGTAAGGGTGGGGTGGGGTGGCCGGAGGACATGTGCTTGTACGATGTCAGAAGAGCAAGTATTCGTGGGTGTTTGTCTCAGAAGTGCATGCCTGTGATCCTACTGTGTCTCGCAATCAACAATGACGGCTTGCAACGGTTAGCTGCGATCAACCCGGGGTGCTTCCCTCCCCAAATCCACAAAGGTAGCCTACCTAACCCCTCTCCCGCAGATTTTAAATAATGTGCCCAACTGGGTCACACTGATTGGTGCTAAAGAGCCCAGTCAAAAGTCCAGGGAATGTAGCTGACATCTCACCCAGGGTCTTGACGTGCCCACCTTACTCCCTCCATCTCACCCACAGAATGGAGGCCCTATGCAGAGCCTAGCAGGTTCCAAGAAGGGGGGGGGAGCAAAAGAAAACCACCAGGCTTCTTAGCAAACAAGGGCTGGGTCCAAAAATACGAGCTACTGCCTGCTGCCTCCCCTGCTCCTTTGGAAACTGGTCTGCCCCTACTGCATCTACCCAGAGCTGGGCCTCTGAGGTTCAACCGGGGAGCCTGCTGGTCGCAAGGGAATGACAAAGGGCAGGGATACAGGAAAGCTACTACAAAATCAAAGAGAACTGGAACAGAAGGGGAGGCGGGCGGAGGAGGTCACGGCCCAGGGAAGGCCCAGCGAAGCAGCACCCACAGGACTTCGGCCTGCTGAAAAGACAGGCTCGGATGCTGGTGGGCGTAGGCCCACAGCATGTGCGTTGGAGCAGGGGCGTGACTCCAGGGCATCGGGCGCCCCTTCGTGTTCAAGAAGGGGTGTGGTATCTGCTGCGGAGGGGGACAGCAGACGGGCACTCTGGTGACGAGAGGCAGTGGTTGTGGCAGGCACGCTGCCGTGGGTGCGCTGGTGGCGTTTGAGGTGCGCCCGGCGAGCAAAGCGCTTCCCGCAGGCTGTGCAGGGGTAGGGGCGCTCCCCAGTGTGAGCACGCTGGTGGATGAGGAGCTCAGAGCGCTGCAGGAAGCGCTTGGCGCAGACCGAGCAGGCATGGGGGCGCTCCCCGCGGTGCATGCGCCTGTGCTTGCTGAGGTTCGAGCTGACGCTGAAGCGGCGGCCGCACTCCGTGCACACGTAGGGCTGCTCCCCGGAATGCGAGCGAACATGGATGGTGAGGTCGGAGCGCTGCAGGAAGCGCTTGCCGCACTCTCCGCAGCCGTAAGGCCGCTCCCCCGAGTGTAGCCGCCGGTGCTTGCTGAGTGCAGAGCGCTGGGTGAACCGCCTCCCGCATTCGCCGCAGGAATAGGGCCGGTCGGGTTCTGGGGGTGGCGACGGAGGCGGAGGCGGCGTGGCCAGCCCCCCACCACACTCCACGCAGCGGCGCGACCGCCGGTGGCGCTCCAGGTGGCAGCCCCAGCGGAAACGGCGCCCGCAGTCACAGCACTGGTGAGGCTTTTCCACTGCGTGGCGCTGCTGGTGCCGCTCTAAGTTGGCGAGGATTCGGAACCGCTTGCCACACTCCTCGCAGCCGTGGGGTTTCCGGGGCTGGGATGAAACAGAGTTCCCGCCTGGCGGCTGGGTAGTTGCTGCCCCTACAGAGTTCAGAGGCAAGGCAAGAGAAGCGGCAGAGTCAGAATCCAAGACAGGAGCCAAGGCGGAATTTGGAGGTGAGCTGGATCTCTGTGGTGGGGCGACAATGGTCCTCCTGCACGGCCCACAGCGGTGGGGTTTCTCTCCTGCAGGTGGGCGCCGGCGTCTCTGAGTGAAGCGTGGTTTCTGCCACGCCGAGAAGAACTGGGCTCTTTCACCAAAAGGCGGCCAGAGTCTCGCAGCATCCTGGGAGTCCCGGCTCATGCTGTGGAGTGGGCTGCAGCCAACGCTCTCCCGGGGCTCAAGGGCTGCCCCCCATCTCGTTCCCAGAGGGCTCTGCTGGTGGACAAGGCTGTTCTTACACCCTCTGGCATCCCCGCGAAAAATCTTCCCTGAAATGGGTTGCTTTTGCCCTGCCACCAGCCCTGGGCCCAAGAGGGGCACCTGCAGCTCATTCGCGGCTGGCTTTCTAGACAGGATGGTGGGTGCTTCCAACGTTCCAGCATGTGAGGCCTCTGAGTTGTTCTGCCCACCTGCTTCATCACCTGCTGAGACAGAAAGTTGGATAAATTTCTGCGCCTTGGGGCGGGGGGAGAACACAATAATGTCTACAAGGAGGAGCTGGACTCACTCTTTCATATTCCTGAGAAGGTGCTCGTATTCAATTTACAGAGTGCGCTGCGTCAGATCACAAGAGGGGCTCTGCAGCAGAGTGAATGCTTTGCATGTAAAAGGGCTCAGGTTCAATTTCTAAGCCCTCCGTCAAAATAGCTCGGGTAATAAAAATGTCCAGCAGAGACCCTGAAAACCTGGCTCCAACACAAGACAGGCTGGACCAGGGGTAGGGAACCCTTTTCAGCCTGAGGGCCATTTTCCCTTCTAGGGAAGCCTACAGGGGCCACCTGACAGTGGTTGTCTGGGCCAGGGAAAAATTAGGCAGAGCAACAAACACTAATTTTACCTTTGTACAACATTACCCTGGCTTTTGACACTTGAGATGCCTGTTTTTAGGACCTACATTATTTCTGTGAGGGTAAGCTGTTTTGAACAGTTTTTAATATTGTATTTTGATTGTAACCCGCCCTGGGACCTTAAGATGAAAGGCAGGTGATAAATTATAGTAATAATAATAGCCTTCTTTCCACACACATCACACCCTGCTCTATCCTTCGTTATTAGAGTTTAAGGATACTTTCTAGCCAGGCAAACACTCTCACAGAGGGTGAAAAGCAGGGCTGGTGATGTGTGTGGGGATCCCAGGAGGAGGAGGGGTGGGGTCTGAGGAGAGTCCTTTGGGCCAGATAGGTCCGTAGGGCTGTATTTGTTCCCATGGCCTGAAGTTCCCCATCCTAGCGGTGATGGTTAAATGGTTTGGCTTGGTATAAGACAGGTCCTTAGGAATGTGTGGAGGCAGTTGGTACATTGGACTCCCATCATTTAGACCCCATAGGTTAAAACCAGCCCTTTAAACTGCATTTAACATTAACTGCAACTTTCGCATGGGTGTCCATACCCCTCAGGGCCCGAAGCCATATCAATAAAGGCATTTTCCCTCCTTCTCCCCACACTGCAGGAGACAGCAATTAGCGATATTTTCGTTCTGAATTATTATTGGGATTCTGTTTGTTTGCTTAAAAACAAAATCCAAACCAAATCAAAATTTGACCCCAAGGTAGGTTAAAAGTCAACACATTTGCAGTAAATTTGGTGAATCTGAATATATCTGGAAGTTTTCCACTGCAGTCGTACTTTGGTTTTCAAACAGCTTAGTTCTCGAATGTTCTGGCTCCCAAATGCCACAAACCCAGAAGTGACTGTTCCGGTTTGCAAACTATTTTTGGAAGCCAAACATCTGACGGGGCTTCCGTGGCTTCCGATTGGATGCAGCGCCTTCCTGCAGCCAATGAGAAGCTGCACTTTGGTTTCCGAACGTTCTGGAAGTCGAACGGACTTCCAAGGTACAACTAAGTTTTATTTGAGGGCCGGGGTGCTATGCAGAAAATAAGGGTTTGGGTGGCAGGGAGAGGAAGGATGGGTGTCCAAGGAGAAAGGCTAAGCCAGAAAAAGCGCACACTGTACACGACGGCAGAGGGTTTCAAGCAATTAGTAGGAAGGCAGAGAGAAAGAAACGAAGCCTGAAGACTATGTAAGCCAGGGAGGACAAGATGACTGGAGGGGTCAGGAGGGTAGCCCTGAATATCACATCGTGGTTTGAAATAAAAGCAGGCAAATCCTTGGCTGCAGATCTTAAAAATTAAATGGTAGCGTCTGATTGCTGCAAAACTCGATCCTGCCTGCCACACCCCTTTTCAGCTGCCCAACGCAAGGTGGCCAGGCCTCTGTGCTCCACTTGCCCCAGCTGATGCCCTTACCTCCAAGGCGGGGGCTCCGGGTCACCCTTTTGCGCCGCCTGACTCTCCCCTGCTGCTCCTGCTCCTTCACCAGCTCCTTCAGCATCTTCTCCACTTGTGCTTTGCCAACAGTCTGCAGGATCACTCCAAGCTGCCTCCGGAAGTCCGGCAGGATCCCTTCTTCACTCGAGCCAGCTGTAGCTGCTGCTGCCGCCTGCCCCTGCAAAGGTGCCAATTGCCCTTGCTCAGGTTCCATTTCTAGCCCTGGGAAGAGGGAGAGAAACAAAGTGAAAGGAACGCCAGACTCCGCTGTAAATGGAGGGCCCAGGGAGCCCCGCTGCCTATTCTAGGCGTGAGCTAATTTACATGGGGGCAAAGCCTGCGAAACGCTGCAGGAGGATTGTGCCCTTGGAACAATTGGCACAAGTTAAGACAAGACAGCTGTCTTTGTCTGCTCCAGGGTTGTTGCGATGGGACAGGCCGTTGGGTCGTCATCCTGGAGACCCAGACCCGTTCATGGCAGGGAGGAGACACAGCCAATCAGGAGAGAGTGAGCATGGTAAAGGGAGAATTTGACGGTTTAGCCAAGCAGCTCAGAGGCTCTGCTCTAGGTGCCTTTCTCTGCTCTCAATTGGGGGTGGGGAGGTTACAAAAGGAACAGCAGACTTTGCTGTGAGTGCTTGTCATCACCTGAGTCAGAGTACCTGACATTTGGTAAATGAGGTTCCATCCTTTCTGCAGCCAGTGTTAGAAACTCAAATAAACCAAGGTTACAGTCGCCAAAATGGAATGTCTAGTTGCCATTTGGGGGCAAGACGGCTCTAAAGTCTTATTTTGCCAAAGGATTGACTGACTGTGATTATCAGTTAAACATCTGGCTAGTTCAGATGACAACCTTGAGCTAGATTAAGAACTTTGAAAACTTAAAAGAAGAAAAGTCCACATATATTCCTGTCCCTGCCTCTTTTTCTTAACGGTGACATGGACCATTCATAACACAAGAATATTCTTCACAACTGTGAGCAGGGCAGTGGGAGTGAGATAAGTGAAGACAAGCTAAAGCGATTAACTGTAATGTTGGTCACTGCTCCTGCTCAGGCTGCACAGCAAAAGCATTTTGGTTCCTGAAATCCATTGATTGTGCAGATAATATATAACAGGATGGGGTACTAGTGTGTAAAAACAGTCAAGATCCAATGATCCCCATGCACCTCCAGATGGTGGAGATGTCAGGCACCATCCTGGCACCCATGCATCTTCACTTGGCCACTTTTCACAGGTGCAAATATAGGACTTACCAGGAGCCAAGCCTCGGCGCCCTCGGGTCTCTGTGAAGGCAGTTATGCGGGGCCAGCTAATGGCAATTTCTTCCGCTAAGAGGAGAGGAGCAGAAAACAGCTTGATAAGCCAAACAAGATACTTCTGGAGGATAAAATATTTGGTTAGGCAAGTGGCCTTTGGATGCTATATAGCAGGGTTTCCCAAACGTGGATCTCCGGCTATTTTGGAACTACGATTCCTATCATCCCTGACCACTGGTCCTGCTAGCTAGGGATGATGGGAGTTATAGTTCAAAAACAGCTGGAGACTCAAGTTTGGGGAGAAGGTAGTGACTTCTATATGGCCTTAAAAATCAGCAGCTCTTTCCCCCCACAAAAAAATGTATATAAACCAACGTGCGGTCCCCACTATTTTGTTGGCATCCATCTGTCTTGGGAGACAAGGGAAGAGTGCACCATTGGAGGTAAAGTTAGTGAGTGAGGCAAATTGGCATCACGACACAATTTCCATGTGATCACTTGAGATGCCACAAGGCTATTTTTAGTTCTGGCTGGATAAGGTTCGAGTTCAAGTCTGGCGGCACAGACATTTTAAGCAGTGGGATCCCTTACCCAGCGAGATCACTGTTTCATAGCTCTCCTGCATCTCGGCACACACGGGTACTCTCTCGCCAGAAATGCCTGGAGTCCTTCTTCTTTCTCTTGGCAAAGGAGGCTCCTGACAAGCACCTAAATAATAATAATAAAAGAACTGAAGGAGTTCATGACACATCACGTTGTAGAAACCTTTCTATGGCAACCCAGTGTTCTTGATAATCATATCCATGTAGCAATGGGGTGAGATTGGAGGCAGGTGGGGAAGAAAGAGAAAATGATGTTGTGAGAGGGGCAAACTGTCATATTATGAGGTGGGGATGGGTCTGATGAAGTGGCTTGGGCCTTGCAAAACTTTGGGATTGCATCCTTCTGTACATTTTCTGGGATATGCTGGAAGGGCCCTATTGTGGGTGCTTTCCTCTAGGGAGGTGAATTCTATGGCTGCTTGGTGCCAGGCTTTCACAAGAGAGGAGTCATAATTGTGGAACAGCATTCCCAGAGAGGCCCACCAAGAAGCAACTCCAATGTTAGTCGAACTCAAGAGCAGACCCACTGAAATGAATGGGGACCACTTAGCAATCTCTTCTAAGTACTGTATGACTAACACTGGATTCAGCCATGTCTTATTTCTGTCCCCAGGTTTAAGGCCTGTTTATTCATTTGAACTATTATATTTTTTAATTTTGTTGGACTGGCAGAGCATATTTGCACAGCGTTTCTAAGCTACTCTGTGGCTTTTAGGTTTTTCTTTTTATAATCACTACATCACTTAAATGGCTCCTGAAGAGTTTTCAGAGCACTTCATTAACCTCTTGGTAATCCACGTAATAATCTGGTAATATAAGATCAGCTTCATTATCCCCATATTGCAGATGGGTTGGGGGGAAGGACTGAGGCTGAGAGGTAATGGCTTGTTTAAGGGGATCCACTGAGCTAGTGGATAAGGGTAGAAATATAAATTCAAATAAATGACTGCTCAGCATGGGAAACCAGTGACTTTTACTGAGGTGTGTACACCATACAATACACCAAGAGATTTTAAAATGTGAATGGAACTGAACCAACTAATCAACAAGCTATTATTACATATCTTGTTTTGTGCCATCCTTGAGGAAGGACTGGGAAGAGCATGTTACACTTCATGATGTGGTTACACATTTGACACACCTACATGTGGTTAGATGCTCTTTGTTATATACACAGTGCACTATCTCACTGTACAGCAGTCAAACACTACAAGTCTGTGTTGTCTCTGGCTGCACCAGACTGTAAGGTAGCTGAGCCATGACCATGTCCATATATCGCTACAGATTATTAGTCCTTAGAGTCAGACCAAGGGAACGTTGCAATAAGACACAAAGTACTGCAATAAGACACAAAGTACTGTAATTGCAGGGAATAAGTTGGTTACATAAGACTTGTTCTCCGTTGTTTACATTTGAAATGTCTGTAAAGAAACCTGGGCTACTTTGAACATTATATCCAACCACGTTTTGTTCACAGTAGGCCCAATAATTAATGGACTAAGCCATGTCAATTAATTTTTATGGGTCTGCTCTGAGTATGACTAAAACAGGATACAACCCTGTGGTTTTTAGGTATACACCTAAAAAAAAACACCCTCAGGTATACATCTAAAAATCGAAAGTGTGAATGTGATGAATTGTTTTAAAACACACACATCACACACCTTGTTGCTGAAAAGCTTGGACAGGCCACATCTCCCTATGGGGGGGGGGGGGGAGGGACGACGACCTGGATTTCTGTGTAATGTGCAAAACAGCTCTTCATTTCTCTGTACTGTTAGTACTTTGTGTCCCCAAACCTGTTTGTTTAGTTATATTTTAGATCATGGTTCAAAATCCCCTCCAATCCAGTTGGCTTGTTGCGTGGTGCAAAAAACACATGCACAAAGGACAAAATATGAGCAAATGCCAGAGGGGCATTTGTTGTGGCAAGCATAAGTCCTGTTGCATCCTAAAGACAAAACATTTATATTATGGTAACACTCGCTTTTGTGGATTATAAACCACTTCCTCGACTGCATGGAGCATTTTCCCAAAGGGCCCAATCTAGTGTTAAATGTCTTCCAACTCTCTACGGATACTTAAAAAAATATTTTAAAAAAATGCAGCGTGGAAACAAAACTGCCTCATCATGAGAAGAAGCCCATGCAAAAAGCTGTGGGGGTGTTACGGAGGAATCGCGGCAATTCCTGGGGCCGCGGTGGGAGTAGGAGTGAGGGAAAGAAGGCATAAATTATGGGGAGGGACGTACTTTGTTGGGAGGTAGCATCTTTTGAAAATTGAGGAAGGGGGACATGGGCAAATGGGTGCAAAGGTTACAAAAGGCAATCGCAATAAACTGGGCCCTCCTTGCCACCCTTCAAGCTGACTCTTTTTCCCACATTGCATGAAACATCGCCCCCCGCCCTTCTAAGTCCAGGATCTTCGTGCAATGTTTTAAGTCCTGGCAGCAAAGGGGAAAACGGCTGCATCGAAATGCTGTTACCACCCCGCACCCTCCACCTCGGGGTCCATTTATGTCCTGCACAGCCTCCATTGTTTCCTCCTTGTGAATCGGACCTTGTGAATCGGCGGCGACGGGAGGGTGGGGGCAGAGGAGATCGAAAAGGCCGGGTTGATCTTTTGCACCCCTCCCCCCGATCATTTACCTGCACCTAGCCAGGGACTGCAACGTGCGGCCTGCCTGAGAATGGTGAAGGCCGATTACAGAGAAATCCTCGCCCCCTTGCAGGGAGCTGGGATGAGGGGGGGGGGGGTCTTAGGGGAAGCAGCTGCAAGCTGCAAAATCCAGGAAGCTCAATTCCACATCCTGGCTAAAGAAAAGAATAAAGAGAGAAAGACCTCCCCTTTCTCCTTCGGCAGCTAAGCAGGCCCTCTTGTGGCTGATGGGGTCTCTCTCCAGCATAAGGGACTCGGTGGCCAGCGCTCTCTCTTCCTGCTTCTCAAAGTTTCTCTCCTTCTTTTGGAAACTGGTGGATTAAGGATTCTACCAAGTCATTTTGTTTTTCACATACTGTATAGATCAGACTCAATGCAAAATGTGGATCCGAGTGATCAGGAACCATGCTGTAGCCGATTAATCCTTCTACTTCGTAAAAAACCAAATATATCCTCCACAAAAACAAACCCAGTATTGATCAAACCCTATTTAGGCCGTACATACGTGCTGTTGTTTTAATATGTACGATGACTCAAATTTAACATATAAAGTATGAAAATATACAAAATATTATTGTTAAAGGACAGTCCCCCATCTTTGGTAGGAATGTCTCATTATTCTGGTCCCAAGTTTATCAAGAAATATCTAAAATAGTTAACTTACTGGATATCTTAGCAGCTGGTTAGGAGCATGGTGCTGACAACGCCAAGACTGCAGGTTTGATCCCCATATGGGGTAGCTGCATAGTCCCACATTGCAGGGTGTTGGACTAGATGATCCTCAGGGTCCCGTCCAACTCTACGATTCTGATTCTACCTGTTCAGGTTTCTCCACAACTATCATTACTGAATATGCGGACTGATATCACAAAAGCTTGGCACTCTAAAGAACCTTTGACATCCATGCTAGCTGCTGCTGGGATTTCAATAGCCCAGGAATGGAAAACTTTGGGGGGGGAGTCTACATTTCTCTTTGTGGTACTGTATAAGAACCTACGGACTGTGGCTATTGTGAAAAAACAACAACACACCAATTGCAGATCTCCAGAGGGATTGAAGACCCAGAATGCTTCTACGTCATCTGGCAGGGATTTATTTCCTATGCTTTGGACATAGATGGCCAACGTGCACCATCTACACCAGCTCAGGAAAAATGGATGTCTTGGTTTATATTATTAGTGTGTTACTACTCCCGGCCTCTTTTTTTTACATATGGTAAAGTGTAATACTCTGCTATTGTATTTTTACGTTGCCGGTAATGGTCATTACGCTTCAATAAAACTTTTTTAAAAAAACAGACAAACACTATTGTTAATAGGACAGGGGGTACCAGGGTACAGTGGCAAAGCAGATGGGGCGGGTAGCATTGCATACCTGTTTTCCCAGTGGAGGCAACCAGCCAGGGATGGTGTCTTGAGACGGTGATGACTCCTCGCTTTCAGATTCTATGGAGTCTCATAGACACCTGGCAGCTTCAGCTCAAAAACTCCTGAAGGAAGGAATGAAAATACAAATACTGTATGTACTGACTTTGAGCCAACGTCACCATCACATTAGGCCGCTGCTGAAGGAATTGCACTGCCTGCCAATGACCTACTAGGCTAGGTTCAAGATGCTGGTATTGGTGTACAAAACCCTAGCAGGATACCTAAAAGATTGTCTCATCCTACACATACCCAGCTGATCACTGAGTTCTGTAGGAGTGGGCACAGGGCAGGTACTATCCTGTCAGGGGCTCCATTCCACATATCAGACAGAACCTACCCTATTGGCTTTTCAATGCCTGCTAAATTTGTGGTTTTGCATGCAATTGCTTGTGTGTGTGTGTGTGTGTGTGTGTGTGTGTATTTTAAAAAATGTTTTATATATGTCATTATAATGCCAGTTGCTTTGAGGTCCCTCGCAGGAAGTGATTCATAAATGATATAAATAATAATAGCGAACCTAGAGGGTCTGTAATGTAGGCAGCAGAAACATGGAACACATGTGGGGGTAAATAGAGTCAGAAATAATTTTGGAAAGGGAAACTATTTGGACAGGTCAGGGAAGAAAATGAATGCTTTGAGGATGAAATTGATTTAATGCAGTGAGGCTGTTGCCTCCTCTGCATTGAATGTTCATTATTTTGGGCAAGTAACTTCTCTCCGTCTAGTCCAGTACTCTGTGTACATCTGGCCAGCCTTCCTGTTATTTGCGCTCTGCCATCTGGTAGGTATTCAGATATACAAATATTCCTGAAGGGTGTGGCAAAGGGATCCCAATCTACCACTCCCAGTAAAGCCACAACGTGTGGCAATGTCATAAACTTTATTGACCGGCATCCGGGATGCAGGAATTTGTGAAAGAGGAAGACAGATGTGTGACGCTGTCAACCAGTCACTCTAGCAGTGCCTTATCCTGAGCCTTTGACAATGAGAGAGAAGAATGAGCGGTGCTTGGTGTCTTAGCACACCCGCATAAGTGAAGGGAGAAACTGCAAGGACTGTGATCATACCTAGAAGAACTTGGTGTGTGCAGGAGCAGCTTATTCAGCTGCATATATCTGAGCTGTTACCTCACAAGGCCAACGTGCTCAGGAGTTTGTGGCCAGCAGTGGCTGAAGCAGAGTGCCTGGCCTTTGCCAACAGACAGCTTACCTACCCGTGATGGTGAATGCTTCCCCTCTATGTAAAAGACACTGCTCTATGCTGTTGGAGGAAAAGAGTGTTACAGCAATACCGTTCAGACAAGACAATCACATAAGGCAAAGGTGGTCTGGGAGGTAGGGGAGACATTTACATGCAGCTTGCAAGCTTCAGCTCAGCAGGAGCTGACTGCAAATTAGAGCATAGACACTCAGGGTAAGTGGGTGTCCTGCCGCTACTCTCTCCCAATTAACCTCCATCTCCAGGGCCCACCCAACATTATATCACCAGGTGCCAAACTAAGTTTCAGGTTTGGGGCCTGAAATCTTAGAGTTTGAGGTAATCCTGACCTGGCAACCCTAATTAAAATTCCTATTGATATAAACATATACATTAGATATAAGCCAAGGCCACTTTGAGTGGCAATTTGAACCTTGGTCTTCCAGCTCCTAGCCTAACACTCTGACCATACACCATATTGACTCACACGGTCCTCTGGGTCCTCCAGCCATCTGGGTCGAGGCAGAGAGCAATGACGGAAAGGGCCTGCTGGTGGCATGGTCTCCTCAAAGGTACTTGCCTGATACCTGCTTTGGCCTTCTTGTTTCCCCAGACAAAAATAAATGAGTACATGGCAAAACGACAGGATCATATCCATTCTCAAAACTGAAATGGCCATGTAGAATGTGAAAGGCCTACAGTCTCTGTTAGATGCTATTTACCTGTTTTCCAACACCTTATTCAATAAATAATGAAAAGAAATGTGATGAAACACCGGTAGTGGCAATGAGAATTGGATGCCTTTCTCATTTTGCCTCATTGGCACAGGTGAGCAGGTGGGCCCTCCATTAATTTGCCAGGTTGTTTATTTATTAAAAATATAGACTGCCTATTTATGAAAACATCTCAGGGTGGTTTACAGTAAAATCCATGAAAAATACGAAACAAAAAGCACACCAGCAGCCTTAACAGCCAGTACCGGTACGTTTAACTGCATTACGGCAAATGGCTGGCCTCAGTGGTCACCAAAGGCCTCAGTAAACAGGTATGTTTTCAACATGCATAGAAACCACATCCTAGTTGGCACATCATGCTTCACACGCTACCGTGGACACCAAAACAGAAAAGCCCCTCTATCTGACTAATCACCATGAGATGAGCTTTCACAAGCTCCCCATGACCTTAGTAACCAGGCACGGCTGCATGAGAGGTTAAAAAGCAACAGTCCCATTTCTGCCACTGGGAATTTCCCAGTGAAGCCAGATGAGAAAACTGCCTGGGGTGGCTCAAGCTTAGCCAGCCGGTATCTTCCTGTCAAAGGGAGAGCATTTGTTATTTATTTATTTATTTATTTAAATTATTTCGCCTCACACCAATTTGATGTGTGGCGGGGTCGCTAAAAACAGTAGGCTGTGTTTAGGTGCATTCTCATGAAGTTTTATTCTGTTTTAAATGTTCTGTTAGCAGCCCGGAGTGGCTGTGGGAAACCCGGCCAGATGGGTGAGGTAGAAAAAATAAATTATTATTATTTACTTATTTATTTACTCCCCAGGAAATGTGCCAACGTTCATCTCCCCCAGGCAGTGAAGTGCGAGATTGAGCCGCTTCCGAAAACACACGATGCTCCAGGGTCGTGCGGTCAGCACACTTTGAAGGCTGAGGGGACCCCCCTCGTAGGCGCACTTTCTTGAGGGTGTGAAGCGGCTCTGGATGCGGAGTTTTTTTGGGGGGGGGGCTCCTATGTGAGAGAATGAAGGAGCCCGCCCAGCTCCGCGCGACTGTCTCTCAGGAGGCGGTTGCTCCGTAGTGGCGCCTCGCGCGCAGTGGCCCGAAGGTCCCGAGTCTCCCGACTCGAGAGGTGCTTCTCCCGCTCGCTCCCTCCCTCCCAGGCAGGGCTATGGCAGTTGGCTAAGAGGAGGCGGTCCCAGAGGAGGAGCCGGGCAGCTCGTTTAGACCCGCCCCGCTTCGTCAGCCCGCCTGCCAGCCAGCGCAGCTTCCCTTTTTTCTGTGGGGCGCGCTCGGAGTGCCTGACGGCCGTTGCCTCCTCTGCCGACTTCCTCACTTCGGCTCCCCATGGCCGGCCGCGGGGGGTTTCCTCTCACGCCGCCGCCGCCACAGCCCGGGGGCCCCCCTCCGATTGCTTCGGCGGCGCTGTCCGCCCTTCCTCCGCCGGCTCCGGGGCTTTTGCGGGGACCTAGCCCGGCCGGGGCCACCCCGTACCGGGCCATGGGGCATGCGCCTCCGTTCCAGGTAAAGCTGGGGTGGCGGGGCACGTGCTCGCGCGTGTGTGTTGTGTGTGTGTGTTGTTGCGGGTCGCTCTCGAAAGTGCCACGGAAGGAGCGCGAGGTAGAGGAGCAAGCACGTGGGGACGTCGGGGTTTCGAGACACGTGAAGGGATCGTGGCAGTTTGTGTGTGTGAGGGGGGAGGAAGCAATGCAGGTGTGAGGATACACGTGGAATAGCTAACTCCCTGGAAGGGAGACGTTGCTGTTCCAGGAGTCAGACATCGGGGTGGGGGTGGGGGGCTTGCGGCGAGGAACGTGTGAATGGCTGGGCATGACTGAGATCGGGGTGGGGAGCAAGTAAGAAAGAGTTTTTATCTAAAAGGCCTCCTGGCAGAAGCGAGTTTAGGAGCTGTGCGTGCGGCTACATGGAGAGGGGCTGGACTATTTGGCAGGGACGTCCCAGTGTTGGGATGGTTGCTGAGTCCGAGAAGTTGGAGCAATATCAGATAGCGTCTGCTGAGACGGGAAGGCATTTGGGGGTTGTGGGAGAGAAGCAACTGTGAAACTTCCGGCTGGAATCTGAACATTTTCTTTTTCTTTCCTTCTTCTTTTAAACCCAACATGTTTTGGTCAGGTCTAAATTGCCTTGTTTAATGTACTTTTAATGTGTGGTGTGCTTTTAATTTGATATATTCTAGCCAGTTAGTTTATGATGGCTTAAGTAGTTCATTTTAAAGTGTTACCTACCCTCAAACTCTCATAATGGTGCTTAAAATCTAAACATATTGGAGGGGGGATGGGTCATTGAAGGAAACTGAAGTCTTAGGTTGTGCGAACTGGACACTCAAAAGTGGGTGCCTCTGAATGGAGGTGGGAAAAGTTTGCGATGCAAACTGAGGGCTTCTCAATGAAATCCTGTGTATGACTCTGTTGGGTGGGTGGGATTTAGATTTCCAGCCTGTGAAAGTCTTGTAATGGTTTTGTGCAGCTGGAGGCTTGGATTGTGTGGAGATGTAGAAAGCGTACAATCAAAATGCTGGTTTTTGTTCTCTAAGCACCAGGTGTCACAACTAGCTATGAAGGCAGAGCTTGTATCTGTTGATTGAGTTTATCAGAACTTGATGTAAAGAGCCATATGGGCTTTCTTAAGCAGGTAAGCAGAAGAGCTTATTTATTACATTTATATCACACCCTTTTCTCCAAAAAGTACATGGTCCACACACCCCTCCATAATCTCCATAACAACCCTGTGAGGTAGGTTAAACAAGAGTCAGTGACTCGCCCAAGGTCACCCAGTGAGCTTCAAGACTGAGTGGGATTTGAACCCTGGTCTCGCAAGTCCTAGTCTGATGCTCTAACCACTACACCACACTGACTTCCTAGAGTATTTCTGCAGCTATATAAATTAAGTAGGTAAATAAATAAGGGAAAGCAAAATGTCACTTAGAGGAAGATCTGAAATGTTTTCCTTGAAGCTTGAATTTGTACTTTTTGGCTTGTGGCTCGGTCTGGAGCAGAATTCCCAGTTGCATTCTGCCTTCCCCACCACCCAACCTTTGATTATAAAAGTCTTTGTATATTAGAAGAGTTGTATTCTCAGCAGTTCTTGAAGTAAGGAGATAGTATTACAATCTTAGGTGGCAGACTGGGGAGCGGGGGAGGGAACAAGGATACGCAGCAATAATGACAAAGGCGGAGGGACTTCTGGAGGTTAAAAATATTTTGTTGGTTTAGAGAAGCACACTATGGGTACATCTTCAAGACTGACAGATGTATATCAGTTGTCCCTTAATGGAGCTTAAAGCACTCTCCTGTGCTTCCAAATGGGATGAAAAGAGTGCCAAGAGGGATTTTGTCCCATGCTTTAAAAGCATACTGCAAGCATAAAAGTAGGGATTTTAGTACATCAAGCCTGTACAATTTCTAAACCACTAATCTAAATGCAGCCCACCAGCCGTGCATAGCAGCCCTCCAGAGATTTGCCAGAGCACCTTGTCCTATTCCCTGCTTTCAACTGCAAGAACTGGTGTGGTGTAGTGAATACCTGCCTGGCTATAGTACGTAGGGGGGGGGTGCATTCAGCTTGGTGGGCCATCAGTTGTGTAGGCCTGTAATATGTGTTAGTTGTTGTTAATACAGAACCAGGAAATGGTAGTAGTACTGTAGTAGTAGTTGTTTAGTCGTGTCCGACTCTTCGTGACCCTATGGACCAGAGCACGCCAGGCACTCCTGTCTTCCACTGCCTCCCGCAGTTTGGTCAGACTCATGTTCGTAGCTTCAAGAACACTGTCCAACCATCTCGTCCTCTGTCGTCCCCTTCTCCTTGTGCCCTCTGTCTTTCCCAACATCAGGGTCTTTTCCAGGGAGTCTTCTCTTATGAGGTGGCCAAAGTATTGGAGCCTCAGCTTCAGGATCTATCCTTCCAATGAGCAGTCAGGGCTGATTTCCTTAAGAATGGATAGTTTTGATCTTCTTGCAGTCCATGGGACTCTCAAGAGTCTCATCCAGCACGATAATTCAAAAGCATCAATTCTTTGGCGATCAGCCTACTTTATGGTCCAGTTCTCACTTCCATACATCACTACTGGGAAAACCATAGCTTTAATGAAATTGTAGTTACTGCAGATTAATTTGCCCCAAATACAAAAGTATGGTTCGGGGTGCTCCTTTTATTTTTGATGCTTTCCTTTTGGAATTGTGTTAGTTGATTCCATTTTTCAAAAGGCCAGAAAAGACGCCTGAAATCACCCAAGGGCATCAAAATAGCAGCAAATAAAGTAGAAAAACACCATATGGTTCTCTATACAATGTTTTTACATTACAAATGTGTTGAATTAAACACTTTTTTAAAAGGGGAAATTTCTTTACAAATCCTTTCAGTGCTCGTGGCTAAAATATTTCTTCCTGAGATAAGTCAGTAGGACCTGTTCAAAAACCACCTAAAAAGGTAAAGACTTGTCATTCAGACAGTCACAGTTTTTGAGGTCGTTTTGATCTTGCTGCCTTATTTTTTTGGGGGGGGGGGAATCTGGCTATGATACTAAAAAGAAAATACTGTCTTGTCTTCTATATCAGCAGTGTGTGTATGTTTCACACACAACCACGTAAGTGCTTCACAGAGCAATCCTATGCATGTTTAGACAGAATTAAGTCTTACTGATTTTGTCGGGACTTGCTACCTAGAAGGTATGCACGGGATTGCAGCCTTAGTTTGACAGAGTCAGTGTGGGCCACGGTCAGTTGGGCTTGGATTAAACGACCCTGATTTCAGTATTTGCTTCTTACATTAATCCTTTGTGCGGTCTTGGGCAACACACACACACACACACACACACTGAGCCTTAGTTCCTCTTCTGCAAAATATAAATTGTAGGAGAGAGCAAAATACAGTCGGTACATAATTTAGCAAATTAAGGATGCAATATAAATTTGTAGTAGGCCAACTATTATTTGCTCCATTTTGTTTGAATTATTTTCCTATACTGTACTGTAATTACTAGTGGTATTAATAACAAAAGATCTTGTGTCACTTTAAAAAACCAACACATTTGTTGTGGTGTAAGGCTAAAAGCTTTCACGTACCACTGTCTATTTCATAAGATGCATGAAATGCAGTCCTAAAGTGGCAAGCATATCTACCCATTGTTGGCATGGGAGTGAAGTCGATGGAATAAAATGCAAAAATAGCAGTGACAGTTACCTAAATGCAAAATAATTGTAGTGACCAATTAACTAGACAGTGTTTGTGATAACACAGTCATCCACATTTATTAGCTAATTAACATATACAGTGTGTTTCTTTTTTTAAAAAAAAAAACCAACCTCAATCTTGAGTCAAGTCCCAGGTGGCAGGATTGAATTGCCTGATAACTCATAATTCAGCAGTTTCACACTAAACCTTGTTCAAGGATAGCCACCTTAAGGTCAGTTAAAGAGTATTCTGATAGGTTGAAATGTTCTCTAACTGGTTTGTGGATATTGCCATTTCTGATGTTGGATTTGTTTCCCTTTATTTTGTTGAATAGAGATTGAACTGTTAGTCTTATGTAGAATGCAAAAGAGCATCTATTCAGACTTACTTGCAACATGCAGATTTGCATTGAGACTGCAATGATAATCACCCAGTGAAATAATAATTTAAAAAAAAGATTAATGAAGTTGGACTGGTACCCAGGAATATGACAACCTAAGGCACCTACTTACCAGCAACACCAGGCCACAGACACAATCACAGGGTCCAGACTCTTCAGCAAACATGCTGTCAGGGGATTGTTGCGGCTACTCCCGAGTAAATACACTCCAGTCCGTTCTGTCTTTAAGGGTTTTATTGTGCATACTATTTACAGTGCAGAGATAGCAGAAAACATGACCTCCTAGTCACTCGCAGAATCCGGCAATTGCGCCCGTCTGCTTCGGGGCCAGCATAATAGCTTGGGCACTCCAAAACACTGCCCTCTCACCCTACGTTTGGGCGCTCGCCTCAATTTGGGCGCCAGAAGCGGCTGCGCTCCCTCCTCCAGCTGTGCGCTAGTGTGGTGCAGGGGCTCTGATACATCACTGAGCCTTCCTTCCTCCACTAGTTGGCTTGGGCAGTGCAGGGGCTCTAAAACCGCACTGAGCCTTCCCTGCATTCCGCTTCCCTCCTCATTCCCCCCGCCTGACCCGCTGCTACCGCTCTCGCTGGGCGAAGTGCTGGTCAGGATGACGGGGGAGGCTCCCTGTAGGGAGTCCCCCTGACACATGCCAATTGTCCTCATACCTTCCCAGGAAACACTGTTATAGGGCCTAATAATAATCCATAATGTAATGGGTTCATTCATTTGTCCAGCTTCTGATGTGATATATGGCACCAGCTTTTTCAAGTAATGCTCCTCTGAATGTTTATTGCAGTCAACACATTTTGGAGTGGAATGTCCTTCTTCAGGAGCAAACTTAGACTGTTTGAAGCAACTTACACAAATATTGCCACCTATCTGGCACCAAAGGAACGATTTCCTATGGTGCCAGATAGGCACCAATATCTTTGTGTAAGCTGCTTCTGAATGTCTAAGCTTGCTCCTCAAGAAGGAAGTTCCACTCCAAAATGTGTTGACTTAAGGCAGCTTACAGATAAAAATAAGAACTGCTAAAACCATAGAAGAAGCAATGATTAAAAAACAATTAGAATAGAATCTAGAATCTAATGGATAGAATCTAAAACTATATACAGTCATACCTCGGTTTACAACCGCCTCGGTTTACAACCACCTCGTTTTACAAACACCGCGGACCCATCTGGAACGGATTAATTCACTTTCCATTACTTTCAATGGGAAAGTTCGCCTCAGGTTAAGTATGCGTCAGTTTAAGTACAGACTTCCAGAACCAATTGCACTCATACTTTGGGTTAAGTACGCTTCAGGTTGAGTACTCCGTGGACCCGTCTGGAACGGATTAATCCACTTTCATTACTTTCAATGGGAAAGTTCGCTTCAGGTTAAGTACGCTTCAGTTTAAGTACTCCGTGGACCGTCTGGAACGGATTAATCCACTTTCCATTACTTTCAGTGGGAAAGTTCGCTTCAGGTTAAGTACGCTTCAGGTTAAGCACAGACTTCCGGAACCAACTGTGGTTGTAAACTGAGGTACCACTGTACCCTACATATATAAAATATATTAAAACCATAATCTATTAAAACCAAAAGTAATAGTAATAGTGCCTAAAAGTCTGCTGGGCACTTCTGCAAAGATAAACAGGTATTTGTTCGAAGCAACTTTCATACAAAAGAAAGAAGGAATTGCAGAAATATGCACACAGTATCCCAGTTCATGCATAATGGTAAGCCATTGTCAGAAATAAGCCATGAGTTACTATGGACAAGCAGTGCAGGTGCTTGCTGCTCTGTTGTTCCTGCTTTGCTCTGCCCTGTCTGCCTCCCACAGTGTTTGACCTAGTGTTATGTGTGAACCGACACTCATGGTTGTTGTTTTTTCAAACAACCCACAAGTGGAAGCCAAAGTTTGTTCATGACTCACCACCACTCATGGTTTGTTACTCCTGAACAAACCATAAGTGCCCAGTTCACCTAATGCCAGGTGAAGCCTCGTGGGTTGGGTCTGTCAGAATGGGATTGGTTGAGTTTACATGCTCAATCTTTGGGTTAGAAACTTTTGTCCTTAATAACTTGGTTTTGGAAAAATCCTTGGTACATGAGGATGTTTGTGCGCTTCTAACATTCCTATGATGTGGGGACTAACAGACAACAAAAGTGGATCATCTGAGCCCTTATGGTTGAAAAGATAATTATATTTCAAGGCTGGAAAGATACTCACCACCCATTACTCAGTGGTGTGAAGATCTTACTGCCCTTTCTGCCTTTGAGCATATATTGTTCCCATTTATATATCATATCAATTGTCTATATTAATATATTGCATTTAGGAATGGTGGATTGTTATTGTGGCATTGTGTGTTTTCTTTCTGTTATTACTTTTTAAAAAAGAAAGAAAAAAGAGCAGCAACTGCCAGCAGACTACTCCTTATGGTAAGCCATAGTTTATTTCTGACCATGGGATGGGGTTGTGTGCTTTTGAGGCCAGTTATATGCTCCAAACTCTACAAGCTGCTTTCACTTATTGTTGTTTTTCTTAAAAGAGAGAAACACTTTAAACCATGAAGCAATTTAAATTGTGTAACTTATTGTTTTAATTTTAAAATAATACAGTGTAGATGAAAAAGTATAAAGTGTTTTGATGGAGGAAGAATGACATGGAACGAAAAAGATAGAATAAGAGTTCTGGGGACTTAAAAGTAGCGTTGGATGAAAGCATTATGGAATTAAAAAGATAACGAGTTGCTGAACTTGTGCAGAGCTTGTATAGCAAGATTATTACCTGAGAACACTGAAGGTAAGAACCACGGGGTGATATCCAGCCAAATCATACTTGGAGCAGACCCACTGAAATCAGTGGACTTATGTAATTTCCATACCATTTATGTAAATGGTTCTGTGCTGAGTATTGACTTGGTTGGATATTGCTAATTAGGAACAGCCTTCAAAATGGGTAATCAGGGAAACGACCTGCATTTTCAAAAAGCTCACAACATTTATGTGTGAGTGTTGAGTGGGCCATTTGAGTCTCCAGATGTCCTCTTGTTGATAGGAATGATGAAAGGTCCATAATGACATACTGGCATATATATATGTGCAATATAGATATATTAGACACCTAGGAATGACAATCCTTCTCTGGAGTTGTCTGCATAGCTGCCAAGTTATCCCTTTTTTTAAGGGATTTTCCCTTATGCTGAATAGGCTTCCTCGCGAGAAAAGGGAAAACTTGGCAGCTATGGTTGTCTGCCTCCTTAAAATAAACCATTTTGTGTTGGGGTTCTATTCCTCCCCACTCCCACCATATATAAGCCCATTCTGCCCCACTCTTCCAGGTCCTAAAGGACCCATGCATCGGCAGTCGCACATCAATTGGACGCAGGCGAAATGGTCACCACCTTTATAGGCAAGTAAGAATAGCTCCCCACACCCCACAAACCCTCAAAACCACATTGTTTTAAGCCTTTATTCGTTTGTAAAAATTGCAGTGCAGTTCCCTTTCTATGTTATTTATTTCATTCAGAACTTTCTGACTACCAGAGATCTTGGGTCCTCCCCCAAGATCACCTGAATCAACACTGGTTGCTGTTAGCTTAACTCCAAGCAAAATCCTATATATGTCCCAATAACTTTCTTTTGAGAGTGTTGAATGAATTTAAGATTTGGATTTAACTTTTCCTCAAAAAACCATTTTTCTGCATTATGATGCTGCAGTTAGCATTTAGGCTTAGATGGCACTTTTTGTAGTACGCTGTGTGCTCTCCTGATTTTAGGCTTGCATCCCATCTTTGTGCACTGTGAATTATTGTGCAGGGGTACTGGGGTAAGGGAATGGCCTGCTGATCCTTTCCAGCCCTATTTTTTGTAATTGGAACTGGCTTCTCAGCAGTCCCTTCATGCACTTGCTGCTGTGAAAGTATTAGCAAAGAACAGCAGACAGGCAGCCCTAGTGGTTAGAATTTGAGGATATTGGCTTAGTGGTTGCATCAATTTCAGACAATGGGAGGTACACACTTTGTGAATATTGGGTGCATCCCATGTGAGGAGTGCTAGCTTTGCTTTTCAGATGAAGACTGTTTCAAAAGTCTGGTGTGGATTTTTAGCAGTGAGAGAAACTGTGCCTTCAAGTCCCTGCACTTCCTTTGGAGGTGGTAATACTTCTGTAACAAGGAAGCCGGAAGCAGAAGCAGCCAAGTACAGCAGTTTCAGCAAGTATCAGCCTGATGAACCTGCTATGTTGTGCTCTGCAAGCCTGTTAATAGAGGGATGGAGCGGGAAATAAATTTACTATGTGGGATAGGGAAGATGAATTTGATACCATACACAAGTGTCTAGTGGGCTAACTTTTTAATGTCAAGTATTTTATCACTCGCTTTTCTCTTCTTTCCTTGGTCTTCCTGCTGTGACTTTGAATTGCATTAAACCTGTGAAAACTGTTAATGGCAACTGAATGCTGACTCACCCGTGTTGCTACTTAGCGCAAGTAAATGCACAGGGTGGCAATTAGATCAGATGGCAATTATCAGATGGCGAGCAGAATCTCTGGCTGTGGTTTTGTGTCGGAGAAGGACTGAGACTTACCTACCATGGGACTGGCATGTTATTGCTGTGTAGGTGCACCTTCTGAAGAAACTTCAGCATAAACCACTTTGTGTGATGTTTGTGTTCAGTGTCTTTCACACTTTCTAACAACTTGCAGATGAAAACAAGAGTTGTCTTGTGTACTAAACTCTGTAAACTCTGTGTTCTTGTAAACTCTGTGTTCTTCCATCAATGATTACATGTTCCAGAGACTAGAGGGAGAAGGGAGCTGAAACCTTAAGGACACTAGAATTTTTTCATGGGCTTCTTCAACATCATTCCCAACGACAAAAACAGCGCTGTATGAGAGACGGGTACAGAAAATAGAGATTGTCATCAGTAA
This sequence comes from Zootoca vivipara, assembly GCF_963506605.1. Lineage (NCBI taxonomy): Eukaryota > Metazoa > Chordata > Lepidosauria > Squamata > Lacertidae > Zootoca > Zootoca vivipara. The sequence goes on along the minus strand of NC_083288.1, from coordinate 23,375,133 downwards.
TCAGGGGCAGCAGTTTTCTTTCTGTGCCTTTTAAATCCTATCTCTTCCCACTTTCCTCTGACCAGTGTTTCAATACTGTAGTTCCTCAGTAGCTGTGCTGTCATATCAGATGCTGTGCTTGAGATGGTATTTGTGTGTGTCTGTGTAGTTTTACACAGAGAGGAGTGGACGAGTGACTTACGGTAACCTGCAGCCCTATGATTCTGTGGCCAGGAAGGACCACATTCTAAGCCAAGGAAATGGTCCTAAGCATTTGCTGTAATTAGAAACGTGTATAAGAAAGTAGCAGCTCTTTTAAAACTGCAGGTGGTTGTCTTAATTCCTTGGGGGAGATGTGGTGGCAATTGAGACCTGCACCTGTCTGAACTGAGTGTTCCTCTTGGGGGTAAGAAAAAAACAGGCTGCAGCTGAACACGTAACTAAGACCGTTGTTCCCCAGTGGATGTTTGTGGTTTTGAACAATAACAAGCAGACAAATATATAAATTGCCTATGTACATATAATAGCACATATAAGCTACCTAGGCAGCTGTGCAGAATAATTTCAAGTCCATAGAATTATAGGAGATCATCAGATTCATCTTCCACAGAACAAGGCAAATCATCCACACATACCTTGCTATGTGTCAACTCTCACATTCCATATTACAATTTGAAAACAAATACATTGTAAATGGTTCAAGCAAGCGAGCCACACATTGCTGGGAAAGGTACATATACACTGGCACATCCTTTCTCTTACTGTTTCCAGGATTTCATTTGACCTGAGGAGGTTCCCCCTCCCCCAAGTTGTAGCAATTGGTGCCATAGCTGCATAGTTTGCCACATTATACATTCATTCAGCTTACCTATCTGATGCAGATGTTTGCAAACACATGTTTATCATACTGACACTATACATGTTTAGATGCACACTTAAAATTGAAATATGTGGAGAGGCTTTTTCCTGCCCGTGGCAGAAACCCATCTGCAAAGTCTTCCCAAGGAAATTCTCTCATTGGTGTGGAGGTATGGGATCTCAGCAGGATTTCACAGAGTGTGACCCTTGTGTAGCAAATAGGAGAACTTGCTTTTTTTAAAGCGTGTGGATGATACAAAACACATCTATCATAAATGACCACTTTGAAGCGTCTGGTTGCCTTTAACTATATGATTGTGGGCAGTGATATAGCTGATAAAAGAGGGGGTGAAGAGACAATGTCGCATATAAAATGGCACAGCCAAGCAGCAGCAGAGTAATGAATATTGCTCCATTTGTTTGAAGAATGCTGGGGATTAACTGCACACTGTCCTTTTCCTCAGCCAAAGTCAACACAGGCCCAGAATATGTAGTAATTGATTAGAGAAAGGAGGGAAGAAATAATTGTGTTGAGGGAGGAGCCTCTTGTTAAGAGGGGCAGTCTGGGAAGTTGTGAGGATTCTGGTTATTTATGAATCTGCTTGCTAGAATTGAACCTCAAAGGTCCTTGGAGGGGTAACTTATGTTTGGATGTTTGTAGCCTATTAACATGCTTTATAAATCTTTGGTAGTAATTGGAGTTTATTTAACAGCAAAATAACAGTCCAGAGACTCATACGTGTTGCAATTTCTATCTGGGAAATCTGCAGGGAAAGTGATTCCACAATCTCTCTAGGCAACTTATTCCATTACTGACTTGGTGCTCCTGTAGTTTGGAAGTTTATCTCCAGTTGCAACCTATATCTGCCTTTTGGTGCTTTACAGCCATTGCCATTTGTAGCATCTTCTGTGGATGGTAATAACCAGCATTTATGTAGCATGTTTCACATACATTATCACCATAATTTTTATGACAAGCTTGTTAAGTAGGCTAATATTACAGTATTAGCATCACTTTTTGTAGAGTCTTCAGTACCCCTGTTGTAGATATAAGGAGGAAGGGAGCCAAGGCTGAGACCATGTGGCTTAATCTGACCCACAGAGCGAATTCATGGCCGAGGTGGGATTTAGTTAACTGTGGCTCCCTCCTGCCTGACAACGTTTCAGATGCTAGAAAACAGTCAACATATCTCCTTTCATCTTTGTTTCCATAAGTGAGCATACCCATTTCCTCCAGCAGCCTTTCTATGCATGACTTGTCTCTTGCCTGTTCTCGTGCTCATAATGTTCCCTTTGAATTTGTTTTTCTCCAGTATTCGCTGCTGTGGGCAATCCTTTCACTGTTGGACTTGTATGGTGCTGCCCAACCCCCTTTGCCTGAGTTCTGTTTGGGAGTGGCAGTGGACTAGAGGCTCTGCCTGGGCCTGCTGGGGAGGGATGAAATGTTGCCCTGCTGGCTTGGTGGCTTTGGCAGCTGTGTTAGCTCCTTGGCAGCAGGCACTTGTTTCAGATCCCACAGGGCAAGGGAGTGCAATCCCTTCTGAAGCAGGCTTAAGAGGGCAGGTGTGTATGTGCGCGCATACACAATCAAATGCCCCTCAAAGGACTTACTAAACAAGCCCTGTGCACAGGTAACCTGAGCTAAGTGCAGCTGTGAATCATGGCAGATCCAGCATGTGCTCTTCCAATCAAATTAGCAGTTGCTCCCAGATGTCGGGTTGCTGAATTCAGTCCTAGACAAGCCTTTAATAATTACAAGCGCAGGAGAAATGTGAGCAGTGTAGCTTCTCTTGATAATGAGCCCAACAGTTGGCAGAGTTTCTTCTTTTTATGCAGTTCTGCATAGAACTATTAAGTGTGGAAGAGCCAAGTTTTGTCTGGTGATCCTGGGCCTAGTCCTTGGAGAAATGGCTCCATGGGGTACTGGTGGGAAAGAGTGGCTCAGAGACTCTGCCATTAAAGCTGTGGGTGACAACAGGCAAACTTACCTAAATGTAATTATAAGAGCCAGCATTTTTGCTTCTGCTCCTTAAATCACCTGGCAGTCCTAGATTGTTGCCTTGCAGGACATCTCCAGGAGAAGAAAAGACTAAGGAGTAAACCCAAACAAATCTGGAGTGGAGTCCCTAAGGCGGTTGGATGGCATCTTGTCATCTGGGCAGCCCAGGACCTCCATACACACTGCCTAGGCCAGCCATAGGCAAACTTGGCCCTCCAGATGTTTTGAGACTACAGTTCCCATAATCCCAGACCACTGGTCCTCTTAGCTAGGGATGATGGGAGTTGTAGTCCCAAAACATCTGGAGGGCCGAGTTTGCCTATGCCTGGCCTAGGCTGTGCCGGGGAGGTTGCTTCAGTACTGCCAACGCAGCAAAAACAACCCGGGAGGCAGCAATTATGAGTTACCAGTCCCTGCAGCCATAGCAGGTATGTACTGTGATTCTCCAGCAGTTTGACTTCACCCCCGAGGTGCACTCCAATGTCTCTTGAAACAGATGGATGCCAACAAAGTCTTAGACAGGGTACAGCATGCAGACAGTGACCTAATTTGCATATAATGCTAGACTAAACCATAGTATAGTGTTATGTGTGAACCCCATGGTTTGTTTACCACCAGCATACCTTGGTCTGAAGCTATTGCTTCTTGGCTTATGGGACCTTGGTTTGTTCTAATGAAGACTAAGGGTCATGTGCCTCAGCAGAGCAGAAAGTAAAACACTGCTCCTCAAGAAACAATGGGTGATGATTGAGGCTGGCCAAAATCTGTGATGGTGAATTACAGTACAGTATTTTGCCAAATGGCCCAATCTTGTTACAAGCACCTGATCTGATTCTGCTGTTTGACTTGTGAAACATACAGAAGATCCTGGTGGTGTTGTTATTCTCTGTTAGTATGGTTGGCAGTATCTATTATGCAAATGTTTCAGGGGAGTTCAAAAAGCTTTGGAATAAGTCTCTGCAAAAGTAACTTATAAAGTGCTATAGAACGTTGAAAGTGCTTTGTGCATTTTCCTGGGATTCCTTAAAGTAGCCATTCAGAGTAGGCCAGTATGACACACATACTGCAGACATGCTACTATTGACTTTGTGGTTTGAAATGAGATTTGAACTGGGGTTTTCCTAGTCCACAGCTTAGGCTCTTAGCCAGTATGCTACACCCACAGTGTGTGCATCTCCAGGGGTTCTATGGGAATGTCTTTAGGCAGTGGAAACCTGTAAAGGAATCTGCAGAGGGACCTCTCTTGTGCAAGAGGAATAATCTCACTTGTTGGGTAGAGGGGAGGGTCTTGCCTGCAGTTTTCGTTTGGCTGTGCCATGGTAATGTTCTTGGGACACTGGAAAGTGTTAAGGGTGTGAATTTTGTTGTTGTTGTTTAGTCGTTTAGTCGTGTCCGACTCTTCGTGACCCCATGGACCATAGCACGCCAGGCACTCCTGTCTTGCACTGCCTCCCGCAATTTGGTCAAACTCATGTTCGTAGCTTCGAGAACACTGTCCAACCTTCTTGTCCTCTGTCGTCCCCTTCTCCTAGTGCCCTCAATCTTTCCCAACATCAGGGTCTTTTCCAAGGATTCTTCTCTTCTCATGAGGTGGCCAAAGTACCGTGTTTCTCATATTATAAGACATGTCTTATATTTATTTTTTTCCTCAAAAAAACACACTATGGCTTATTTTCAAGGGATGTCTTATTTTTTCCTCCTCCTCCTGCCGCGGCCGGCATTGCTGCTGCGCCTATCACTATGTCTTATTTTCGGGGTATGGCTTATATTCCTTGAATGCTTAAAAATCCTGCTATGGCTTATTTTATGGGAATGTCTTAAAATATGAGAAACAGGGTATTGGAGCCTGAGCTTCACGATCTGTCCTTCCAGGGAGCACTCAGGGCTGATTTCCTTAAGAATGGATAGGTTTGATCTTCTTGCAGTCCATGGGACTCTCAAGAGTCTCCTCCAGCACCATAATTCAAAAGCATCAATTCTTCGGCGATCAGCCTTCTTTATGGTCCAGCTCTCACTTCCATACATCACTACTGGGAAAACCATAGCTTTAACTATACGGACCTTTGTCGGCAAGGTGATGTCTCTGCTTTTTAAGATGCTGTCTAGGTTTGTCATTGCTTTTCTCCCAAGAAGCAGGCGTCTTTTAATTTCGTGACTGCTGTCACCATCTGCAGTGATCAAGGAGCCCAAGAAAGTAAAATCTCTCACTGCCTCCATTTCTTCCCCTTCTATTTGCCAGGAGGTGATGGGACCAGTGGCCATGATCTTGGTTTTTTTGATGTTGAGCTTCAGACCATATTTTGCGCTCTCCTCTTTCACCCTCATTAAAAGGTTCTTTAATTCCTCCTCGCTTTCTGCCATCAAGGTTGTGTCATCTGCATATCTGAGGTTGTTGATATTTCTTCCGGCAATCTTAATTCCGGCTTGGGATTCATCTAGTCCAGCCTTTCACATGATGAATTCTGCATATAAGTTAAATAAGCAGGGAGACAATATACAACCTTGTCGTACTCCTTTCCCAATTTTGAACCAATCAGTTGTTCCATATCCAGTTCTAACTGTAGCTTCTTGTCCCACATAGAGATTTCTCAGGAGACAGATGAGGTGATCAGGCACTCCCATTTCTTTAAGAACTTGCCATAGTTTGCTGTGGTCGACACAGTCAAAGGCTTTTGCATAGTCAATGAAGCAGAAGTAGACGTTTTTCTGGAACTCTCTAGCTTTCTCCATAATCCAGCGCATGTTTGCTATTTGGTCTCTGGTTCCTCTGCCCTTTCGAAATCCAGCTTGCACTTCTGGGAGTTCTCGGTCCACATACTGCCTAAGCCTGCCTTGTAGAATTTTAAGCATAACCTTGCTAGCGTGTGAAATGAGCGCAATTGTGCGGTAGTTGGAGCATTCTTTGGCACTGCCCTTCTTTGGAATTGGGATGTAGACTGATCTTCTCCAATCCTCTGGCCATTGCTGAGTTTTCCAAACTTGCTGGCATATTGGGTGTAGCACCTTAACAGCATCATCTTTTAAAATTTTAAATAGTTCAGCTGGAATATCATCACTTCCACTGGCCTTGTTATTAGCAGTGCTTTCTAAGGCCCATTTGACTTCACTCTCCAAGATGTCTGGCTCAAGGTCAGCAACCACACTACCTGGGGTGTACGAGACCTCCATATCTTTCTGGTATAATTCCTCTGTGTATTCTTGCCACCTCTTCTTGATGTCTTCTGCTTCTGTTAGGTCCTTACCACTTTTGTCCTTGATTATGGTAATCTTTGTACGAAATGTTCCTTTCATATCTCCAATTTTCTTGAACAGATCTCTGGTTTTCCCCATTCTATTGTTTTCCTCTATTTCTTTGCATTGCTCATTTAAGAAGACCCTCTTGTCTCTCCTTGCTGTTTTTTGGAAATCTGCATTCAGTTTCCTGTATCTTTCCCTATCTCCCTTGCATTTTGCTTGCCTCCTCTCCTCCGCTATTTGTAAGGCCTCGTTGGACAGCCATTTTGCTTTCTTGCATTTCCTTTTCCTTGGGATGGTTTTCGTTGCTGCCTCCTGTATAATGTTACGAGCCTCCATCCATAGTTCTTCAGGCATTCTGTCCACCAAATCTAAATCCTTAAACCTGTTCCTCACTTCCACTGTGTATTCATAAGGGATTTGATTCAGATTGTATCTTACTGGCCCAGTGGTTTTTCCTACTTTCTTCAGTTTAAGCTGGAATTTTGCTATAAGAAGCTGATGATCTGAGTTACAGTCAGCTCCAGGTCTTGTTTTTGCTGACTGTATAGAGCTTCTCCATCTTTGGCTGCAGAGAATATAATCAATCTGATTTCGATGCTGCCCATTTGATGATATCCATGTGTAGAGTCGTCTCTTGTGTTGTTGGAAGAGAGTGTTTGTGATGACCAGCTTGTTCTCTTGACAGAACTCTATTAGCCTTTGCCCTGCTTCATTTTGAACTCCCAGGCCAAACTTGCCAGTTGTTCCTTTTATCTCTTGATTCCCTACTTTAGCATTCCAATCCCCTGTAATGAGAAGAACATCCTTCTTTGGTGTCATTTCTAGAAGGTGTTGTAGGTCTTCATAGAATTGGTCAATTTCACTTTCTTCAGCACCGGTAGTTGGTGCATAAACTTGGATTACTGTGATGTTAAAAGGTCTGCCTTGGATTCGTATCGAGATCATTCTGTCATTTTTGAGATTGCATCCCATTACAGCTTTTGCCACTCTTTTGTTGACTATGAGGGCCACTCCATTTCTACTACGGGATTCTTGCCCACAGTAGTAGATATGATAGTCATCCGAACTGAATTCGCCCATTCCCTTCCATTTTAGTTCACTGATGCCCAGGATGTCGATATTTATTCTTGTCATCTCATTTTTGACCACATCCAGCTTACCTCCATTCATGGTTCTTACATTCCAGGTTCCTATGCAATATTTTTCTTTACAGCATCGGACTTTCCTTTCGCTTCCAGGCATATCCGCAACTGAGCGTCCTTTCGGCTTTGGCCCAGCCGCTTCATCAGCTCTGAATCTACTTGTCCTTGTCCTCCGCTCTTCCTCAGTAGCATGTTGGACGCCTTCCGACCTGAGGGGCTCATCTTCCAGCGTCATAACTTTTATATGCCTGTTGTCTTTGTCCATGGAGTTTTCTTGGCAGGGTTACTGGAGTGGCTTGCCAGTTCCTTCTCCAGGTGGATCACGTTTAGTCAAAGCTCTCCACTATGACCTGTCCATCTTGGGTGGCCCTGCATGGCATAGCTCATAGCTTCTCTGAGTTATTCAAGCCCCTTCGCCACGACAAGGCATTGATCCATGAAGGGGAGGGTGTGAATGTTTGTGGAGGAAAGTTCATCTGAGTGCATTCAATAATAGTAAAGCATTTTAGACTTTTCTCCCCAAGTGCTACCTGAAACTGGAGCTAGGGGACTGTAGCCTCTTGCACCTTTCCATACCATCCACTAAACCATCATTAGGCATAAATTTTGTTTTTATCTGATCAAAACAAGAATCTGAGATTCTTAAATGTGGGTTAACGACCCAACTGATTATTCATGTTCTTATATTTATAACTGTACCAACAGCAGCAGAAAGCCACCAGATGTGGGGGTGGGGGTGAGGTTGCTCTTCCCAATAGAAAACCACTTTTGCTCCATTGTCCATGTAAGCCACCAACTTATTAGACCTATATTAGATTAGAGGTTAAGAGAGTGTCTGCTTCCTCTTTCATGTCTTTTGGGCACATAGCAGCTGGGCTTGTCTGCTAAATTCAGGAGAGGGTTCCTATACCTCCTCCTATACACAGAAGGATGAATGCTGGAAAGTGCAGCTTCCCCCGGCATATCATGGTGATGTGACAAATATACCTACCTCAAATGTTTGCCATCTGTACAATTTTTAACGGCACAAAGTAAATGCGGCAAAGGTAAGTACAGCTGTTACTTAGCATTCTTGCAGTCTTCCGTCATTTCTTCTCTTCACACTCGTCTGTACTACAAACTTAAAGCTGGTTTAATTGCCATGGATGCTCTAAGAACTATACTGTAGTTTCATAAGAACTCTGTGAACTATCTTTAAGGTGCCTGTCTTTCCTCTCTGTCCGTGATCTACATTCCCAAGCGTTTCTTTGGAATACCATTAAAACAGTTTGAGTTTTTAATGTGCCTCTGCCTGTTGCACTTTGCCCTGCTATAGGAAGTAGAGTGACTTCAGCCAAGCTGCTGCCAATGAACTCTGGTGCATACAGTGCCTAGTTTCCTAGAATGTCTTTTGTTTTCTCTTGCCAGCGCCCTGGGATTCTGCCTGGTGGCCGGATGCCCATGGCAGGATTGCAAGTGGGATCCCCCTCAGGGCCTCTGTATGGATCACCTTCTCCAATGAGACCTGGAATGCCACAGTCCATGATGGATCCGTTCCGGAAGCGCCTGCTTGTTCCACAGACCCAGCCGCCTCCATCATTATCCCAAAGGCGAGGGTAAGTGCATATGTATCTAAGTGACTTGAGGGAGATGGATGTAGAATATACAGTAGGGTGAGACTGTATTCCATTGGTACTATTTGCAAATAAGATCAATTTTCTAGCCACCTTGCCTCTACAACATACGTAAAGTAGCCAGCTCCCATTCTTCATTAGACGACTTCTAGTGTCTCTACACACACACACACACACACACACACACACACACACACACACACACACACATTTACCACACCACTGCTTAATATTTTGGGCTTGTGTTCAAGAAGAGAGATTGTTTTTTGTCACTGACCCCCCCTTAATAACCACTGGTAATCCCCCATCAGTCCATTTTGGAACTTGATTATATTCCTGGCCATTGTGGTAGGCTGTTGCAGTGAGTTCCAGAAAAATCTAAGAAATTCCAGGGTGCAAAAGTGTTTCCTTGTTGTCTTAAACTTGTTGGCTGCAGTACAGAGTTTAGAAAGAGCAAAAATACACTTCTCAGCCAGACGAAACAGAAGGGAGTGTGCAGATATTGGCTATTAACTGACAGGCTGAGCGAACACCAAAAAATGTGCTATGTTGGAGCTACCAGAGCTTTTGGTATCTAGAACAAAGATGGTTGTTGCATATTGAAACACACACAGCAATGTTATCCACTAGCCATGTGTCAAGATTGTGGTGCAGTTTTAGCTAGCTGTTATGAGGTATATTAATATAATTGTTGGCACCATTCATTCCAACACCTTATATCTACCAGATGGTGGGTCTTAACTGAGGCATTATCAGCATTTATACCAAGTGCAGCTCTAATGGTAAAAATATAGTGCTGATATTATTCTTCACTCCTGCATCCTGGTAAAATACCTTTAACAGTACAAAAATAGGTAATAATGGCAAGGTTTAAAAATGGTCTTGCCCAGATCCTCTAGTCTTCACCAATGGAACAGTTCTGCTGCTGACAGTAGGCAAAAGCTACCACCAGCTGAAACAGCATTTGGGGAAGGAGCAGAGCCGGGATGGAAAAGAATTTGCTGGATTGGGAGCTGGCTCTACTGCCAGTGCATGCCTGCAAAGAGCCAGATCCAGGTTTCTTTGCTGCACCAGCTTGGGAGCCAATGTAACCAAGAGGCTACACATTGGGACAAAACTACTACCTGAAATGGGTTCAGAAAACCATTCTAATCCAGAGAATCTGAGCTAAACCACCACCACTTGTTCCATAACATTGTTCTAAAAGGCATGTCCTGGGCAAGTAGACAATTTCTTAGCTCCAAGGAGGGCTTCTTTTAGGAGTGATTGTAATATAACCTTGTGAAGAGGACCAGGAACCACACTTTGCACAAAGACGTGTAAACGGCCAGTCAGATAGGCACAGCTGGCCTCCCCCAGTTAGCTAGAACTAACCAAGAACATCAACCAAAAACTAACCAAAAAAACAAGCACAGATTGTTTGTTGGACTGTTGCAAGGATCTTGACTATGAACTCTGCTTACACCCACAGAAATTCATCCAAGCAAGAACAATAAGACGAGACTGAGGGCAGCTTGGCTAGGGGCATTGTCATTAAAGGGGATTACGGATTGGAGTGGATGTGGGAAATTCTGTCTGCTAAATGCTAAGCAAACATATCAATAGCTTACAGAGCAGTCAAGGGTACAGGATAGAAGCCTAGGACTAATTAAACCGCATATTGCTTGGAATGCCTCCACTAGACAATACTGAGCCAATGCAATGAAGTTGGAGAAGAATGTGTGCTTTGCTGTCCTTTTTGCCACAGAAGGTCCTCATATGGACTGTAATTGGTGCCTTGTCTAACCTAGCCCCAGTCTGTTGTCTTCACCTCTGCTCTACCTTATCCAGACTCTTAGATTGCCAGCAATATTAAAGAGCAGCATGTTGGGGTCAACAGAGTAACTTTGAGCATCTCCACAAAAAGCAATTTTTTGTCAGTTTTGGGTAGAACAGACCATTTTGATGAAGCAGCCGAGGACTTCCCCCCACAATAAATAAAGAAAAACGTGTTGCTTCTAGAAATAGCAGCAGAGGAGTCCAGCAGTGTCCCACTTTCATTTTGAACAGATTACCCCAGTAGGAATGATACTGGTACCTAATCCTCTGCCTGTTCATGATAGCAGCAACTGAGGTGAACCAAAAGATTTAGGGCAATGTTCTTTGTGTGCAAATTACTTCTCTCCCTGGATGTCTGCTTCCCCAGTCCCCTAGATACTGTATGTGACTACTAGTTCCCAGCACTGAAGGGTGGGACTTCTGAGACATCATGATGTGGTTGGCCTGGGGGCCTTGAATCCACCCAAGTTCTGTTTTCAGTTAGTTAGAACCAAGGTCACTTGCCAGGCCTTTCCAACCCCTTCTAGGCCCCTGATCTATCTTGGAATTGAAGCATGTTTAAAACGGAATGACTCAAAACGAGAGTGAGAAATGCACTAATGACCATCTGAATTCTCTTTGACCAATCTCAGGAGCTCTGTAGTATACCCCTCTCATCTAAGCCTAGGGAGACAGCTATGTGCACATTTTCTGCCCTTGTCTTTTAAGCTCAGTGTTACTGTGAATAACGGCAGCCCGAGCTGCCTGCTTTCTTCAAGATAGCCAGCTATTTCTACATACTTGGAAGACTTCTAGGTATGCAGAAGTATGTAAGCTTTGTCAATGAAAGAACATAAAGTTCCCCCTCCCCTGGCGATCAGCCCAGTGTGGACCAAGTATGCTCGTTAGTTTCAAGGAGTCATATAATTTTAGTTGTCAGTTGGAAAGCCAGGGGTGAAGTGAGGGAATTGGCCTTCTTGAACCCTTAACAGCTAACAGTTTTTGGGAGAAAGCTTGGTTTGGTACTTCTCTTAGGGGGTGGGGATTCCTTAGGAGTTTCTTTGCAGGTTCTACTTGTCTCCACCAATTTCCTGACCTGCACACAGTTTTCAAAAGCAGTAACTCTGTACTTTCCCAGAAAAAACTGAAAAACAATATATGTATTTGGTATTTATAGGCTACATTTCCAGTGTTCAAAGTGCTCCTTACAACTTATTTCAGCAATCCTTAAAATAGCCTTGCAAGGTAGCCCAACATTATCCTCCTGTTACAGAAGGGAGAGTGGAAGAAGAGTGGCTTATGTAATATTATCAGCTCCTGGTGGGTCCAGATTCTGTGGCTCTTACAGATGTCTTTTTGTTGATGGAAAATCAGATAGCTAAGATTAAGTAGCAACCCATTCTCCCACATTCTCATTATGATATGGGATTTTGACTCCCTTCACTACTATGTCCTCCACTCCCCTTATATAAGCTACTTCTGCTGAGCTTGACATTCATCTGTTCTTCTCTCATGCTCCTCACAAGTCCTGCTTGGCCTGATTTTACCAGCTGTTTTTAAAAACAAATGGGATGCAAATGACATTCAGTTTCTTGGCAAGTCCTCCTCGGCCAGCTTAATCCAAGGAAGGAGATGCATAGAGAAACAAGCAGCTGCACACATCTGGCATCCAGGCTTCAGGGGCCATGTTCTGCATGGTAGAAGTGGGGGAGTAAGTCTATTGTCTTGTTGGATTGCCATTTCAGATGCCAGAATTTGATCCCTTTGTTAATTTGAGCTCCGTAGCTGTTCCTTTCCTTCTGTGGTGGGTTAAAGGCGCAGTTCTGTTCTGTGGTGCTACAGGCAGGGTTTCATTTCCCACTGTATGGGTCTGAAACACGCTCTCTCCTGCCTTTCCTTTCCCCCCTTCTTCACCCTCTTGCAGTAGAGGAGAGGTTAATCATTTCCTTTCGAATAACACAACTCTGACAACAGCCACAAAATAAATTGCGAACACCCTGAAGCTATTTGCCCTGGAAGGGAAGTTGCTCTTGGTATCTAGGAGTTCCCCTCCAAGGAGAAAAATTCAACATTGGGGGCAGTTTTGTTGGAGCTGCAGTGTGGGTGGTGGGTGGGTGGGAGGTTGAAAGCCCAACTGTGCTATGGTTGTGATCCAGTTCAGGATGCGGGTGGGAGTAGCAGCAGCTATTTTATTTTTTAAAATAAAAATAAGTACACACATGGTGAAATGTGAATGCATTTTTTAAAAAAATAGTTTGGCCTGTTACAAAATAGAGTTTGAAATGTGGCAGCGAGTCCTCAAAGAGTATCTTTCTCACCATGAAAATAATAAATCAGCTGAAATCTGCATACAGCCAAAGCATATGACCCTTGAGGTATTTTTGAGCGAAGGGTAGGACAGGCACCTATTACTATTATTACAAAAGCCATAATGTTCCCAAAGATCTAAGTTAGCTAGAACTCATAATGCTCAGATATGGTACGCCGCAATCATTTTTTCTGACATTCCACTTCACCAAGGAATGTACAACGAGATTCTGCACATGTGCAAAAAGTATGTTTAATGAAATCAAACATTTCACTCAACATCCAAGCAAATCGCACAACCATTGATGGTGGTTTCTGTGCTTTTAATTCAAGTGGTGTTGTTCCTTCCAGTCTTAGACACTAATATTAGCTCAGACAGAAGTTTTCAACATGCCATGCCCCACTGATTTTTTTAAAAAAGGCAAGCTGTGGGGAATGGTGTATTATGGGTCCACAAAACACAATTTAGGGAGATTGCCAAGTGATGAGAATAGCGCAGCTGTATAGTCCCTGGGTTTATCTGACTAGGCAACAGGAAGCGCCTCAAATCTGACTGACCTGCTGCTTAAGCAAAGGACCTTTCTTGGTTTGCTAAATCATCCTTCCTGCCTCTGTTTTCCTGATTTTCCCCCTTATTGTGAAGTAAAAAACTATCACTGTTGATGACATAGCTACACATTCTCCTGGAGACAAGCACAGAGATTGGTATCAAGTGTATTCTGATCCCCACTCCCTGCACAAATGTTCACTGTCTGAGTTTCAGGGTTAAATGCAAATCAGATGCTTTTGCTACTGGAGCTACGGTACATATTTTTATTTTTACTATTAGAGCTGGTACTGAAGCTAGGAAAGAAGATGCATTGGAAATAATTTCTTTTTATGCCAGTTGTTTTCCTTGCTTTGCAAGCCAGGTCTGTATAGAGCTACATGGAGTTTGTTTATTGCTATTTTTAAAGCAAGGAAGATGTTTTAGCTGATACAGATGGAGCTATTTTATAGAATTCCCTGGGACACACAAGTAAAATGTTTGAAATTCATTCCAGTTGCGTAGTTTGGGCTTTCCATACATGTGGATCTTAGGCACCAGATTTTAGACCATTTTTGGCCTCTAACAGCTTGCTTTTTTGCACAATTCTTGCAGGCTCAAAAGGAGGAAGATGGCTGACAAGGTCCTGCCACAGAGGGTAAGTGTTCCTTGTCTGAGAGAGCTCTCAGCCTCATTGAAGGATGCAGGCAGTGGGCACATGTGGTGGAAATGGGTAGAAACAGATTGCAGGGCTCAAGGCCATGCCAACTCTTTCTAGAATAATTATTCGGGTGTGCAGTTTTTTGGAGTGAGCTGTTCCTATGTAGTTGTGCAATGGGAGGATAATAAACCAAATATTTTAGAGGGTGTTGGAAGATTTTGCTGCATATATCACAGCTGTTCCCACTGGGCTGGCCAATCTTTCAAGAATTCCAGTCAATCAGTCCATTATTACAGTTGTTAATCAACTTTAATTTGCAAAGTAATTCACTGACTATCCTCAAAACAACCATAGAAAGTGCAATAGTGACTGTGAGATGGAAGGATATTGACCCTTTGCTAAAGAGGATAAAGCTTTATTCTCCCCTTTTCCAAATGATATGCAGAGCAGGGATAGGTCAGTCTTCGTGCTGGGAATGATGGGGAACATGATACAAATCTTGGATAATTGTACTCATTGAAATTCCCTTTCTGTCTAATTACTCAGAGGCAAAGGATGCTTGTCTTGATAGAGATGGCATTCTGATAGACTCTATCTTCACAGATTCGTGAACTAGTCCCAGAGTCTCAGGCCTACATGGATTTACTGGCCTTTGAGCGCAAGCTGGACCAGACTATTGCCCGCAAGAGGATGGAAATCCAGGAGGCAATCAAGAAACCTTTGACGGTGAGGAGAGATGGAAGGAGACTGAGTTAGTCAAGTCCTTCAGGGATGGAGAAAGCAAAAGGATCAAGTCCTTTGGGGTGTTTCTTGGCAGTCTGAGGCTTCAGTTACAGAAGCAACTTACACTGCCAGCTCAGGTTGCCTTGGGAAGAAGGACCAGACCTGTGGAAAGGAATTGGTGTGTGGTTGAATTGATCCCATTGCTGTCCTTAGTGAATGTTTCTCTCCAAACTTCAGCAAAAGCGGAAGCTTCGCATTTACATCTCCAATACCTTTACGCCTGGCAAGGAAGAATCTGAAGGCAGTGAACGTATAGCTTCATGGGAACTTCGCGTGGAAGGCAAACTCTTAGATGATGTAAGGCTGAAACATCCCTGCTGATAGGTAGCTTTGTGGAAAGTGGCTCATGTAGGCTTTCCTGGGGATTGGTTCAGGGTAAACCCCCTATATCACTCATACATGCACACATGGGCGCACCCAATTATCCCAGCTAACCAGCTCTGCACCCTCAGCTCTTGTCCATACAGGAGAAAACTCATCTTGTGTGTCTTCCCTTCACCTTATCCTGCTTGTGCAAACCAAAGATCTATCTAGTTCAACATCCTGTTTCCCACTGTGACCAACCAGGTGCCTATAGGAAGCGAACAAGCAGACATGAGGGCAATAAAGCTTCTCCTGCTGTTGTTTCTCAGCAGGAGTTTCCTGGAACCTGCCCCCTGCCCAGTCATATTTTTTTAAAAAATTACATCTTTTGTTGACTGTAGTAGCTGATTCCAGGGGCAAGTTACATATTTTTGTTTGATCGTATTTGAGTTCCTTAAGAATTTTTGGGTAGATACTATATGGACCTGATAATTTGCTAATTTTTAATTGTCAATATGACCTGGAACTTCATCTCTTGACACAGTTATTTGTTTTAGCTCTTCCGACTCCCTTCTGGAAAAAGACAGTTTGATGTTTCCTTTTCAACTTGTTAGCACCATAAATCCCCAGAGTTTGGATTGACAAATCTAATTGAAAGGATCCAAATGATCTCATTGCTGAAAAACATAGCAGAAGTCCATTATTTCAGACTCCACAACAATAAGGACTGTTCCTCATTTAACTGGCAACCTTCATGGAATGTGTTGTTGTTGTTGTTGTTTAGTCGTTTAGTCGTGTCCGACTCTTCGTGACCCCATGGACCATAGCACGCCAGGCACTCCTGTCTCGCACTGCCTCCCGCAGTTTGGTCAAACTCATGGAATGTAGTTTGGTCATGGAATGTAGACTTTATAAAATTCCCGGTCCTGCCAGAGCTTCTTTCTCCCCAGTCTCATAGAAAGGCCCTCATTTTCTTCAGAAAAGCACAGTAACAGTGATGATGTCAGTAGTTGCTGTATCGCTCCTAACATTGCGCAAGATCAATGAAGTCCCTCATTGGCAGAGTTTGCTCCGCTTGTTTGCCCTTCACTTTTAGAGATGTGTTTTTGGCAGCGGTGCTGTCTGTGTGCTTCTGGGAAATGCGGGGCTCAGTTTCTCCTGTGTCTTTCTATCTCAGCCAAGTAAACAGAAGAGGAAGTTCTCATCCTTTTTCAAGAGCTTGGTCATTGAACTGGACAAAGAGCTGTATGGCCCAGACAACCACCTGGTGGAGGTAGGTGACTTGGTGCATGTTTTGTGTTGGGAAATGGGAGGCAGCTCAGAGGAGCGGAAATATACAACTGGGGCTGAGAACAGCGCTGTGACCAAGAGGGATGATTGGCCTCATTTGCAGATGATTGGCCAGGTCCTGGAATCATAATTGCTGGAGAGAACAGTTTCCAAGGAGGGGTCAGATGGTGTTCCTGGATTTGGTTTAAGATGAGCTATGTACTGGCACCATGGGGTTGTATCCAGCTAAGTTCTGTTCCCCCCACCAATAACCAGTGTTCATTTCAGTAGAACTTTCCATTGCATACAGAATGCTTCCAATGCTGTCTCGGTTATCTTCACCGCAAACTTGTTTGGTAAACTAGGTTCAGTGCTACCTTGGGAGCTTAATGACTGCATCTCCCATGTCCAAACCCAACAGTTTACTCACTGTCTGTGTGGAGCCCTGTGCTAGTATTCTTAGAGAAGCCTTTGCATATGGTGATCACCACCACTTCACACAACATAGATGCATAATGGCACACTTACTTTAGTTAAAGGTTCCTGAGTGTGTGTGTCTATAAGATTGACATCATGTATACAAATAAAAAAAGAACTTTCCTTTAGCACAGGTGCTATTGAAGTGTCTTCAGTACCTTTTTACGCCATTGCGTACCATTTTAAATACCTTATGGTGTGGGGGTTGGGTTGGATGTTTATTTGGGTTTGGGAACTTGTTTAATTTTGTTACTTTTGTAATTTTTATTTCTTGGTTAGTATTTTATTGTGTTTTTTGTGTGTGTTTTATATAGGTTTTGATTTGTTATTAGGGGAAGGGGTCAGGGCTGCCTAGGAGTGGGTCCCAGGCAACAAAATGGCTGGGGCAGGTTCCACAGGGGGGGGGGTGGCACTGGGACAACCGATCTCAGTGATCACGGGTAGAAGGTGGAGTTACGCTAAGACCAGACCATGCCATTACCGAGGAGGCAGGCTCAGTCATTGTCTGAGGACTATCCCTGCCTCCAGGTCTGGCCTTGACCGGATGGATACTGGAATCAGCAAGGGATACCCACATGACCTGAAGGTACTGCTGTGGTCAATGCCAGGTCAATGATTCATAAGACCAGTGCCATCCATGACTTGATCGTGGATGGAGGACTTGACCTGGCATGTGTGACAGAGACCTGGTTGGATGAAGCAGATGGGCCTGTTTTAGCTGCTGCGTGTCCACCAGGTTTCTCTTACGCACAGCAACCCAGGCCTTGTGGGCGGGGAGGGGGGGTTGCAGTGATTTTTAGTAAGTCACTAGTTTGCACCAGGCGTCCTATTGGGAAGACCCAGTTCTCTGAGTGCATGTTCTGGAAGTTGGGCAATAGGGGCAGTACAGGATTCCTTCTGGTGTACCGACCTCCTCACTGCACCAAGGATTCCCTGCCTGAGCTGCTTCAGGTCGTGGCGGACGTTCTCCTGGAGACACCTAGTTTGGTTGTCCTAGGGAATTTTAATATCCATGCCGACACGACCTTACAAGGGGCCGCTTGGGACTTCGTGGAAAGCATGGCCTCCATGGGGCTGTCCCTGAATAAGTCTGGCCCAACTCATAGCCGCGGACATGCCTTGGACCTGGTGTTTACCTCTATGGATGTCGGTGATCTGACACTAAGTAAAAGCAAAACTAAAGAAGTGCCATGGTCAGATCACTACCTGGTGCAACTGGACTTCTCCGCGACCCTTGCCCTCTGCAGGGAGGTGGGACCAATTCGGATGGTCCGCCCCCGCCACTTAATGGATCCAAATGGTTTCCAGAGAGTGGTAGAGGATGTTTTATCCCATGTTGATGGCATTTCAGCCAATTCCCTGGTGGCCCGCTGGAATGTAGAGTTAACCAGGGCTATTGACTGTTTGGCTCCGAAGCGCCCTCTCCGATTGCATGGAGCCCGGACAGCCCCGTGGTTCTCCATGGATCTGTGGGCAATGAAACAATCGCTGAGACGGCTAGAGCGCCGGTAGCGGATAACTCATTCGGAAGCTGACCGAACACGGGTTAGAGCTCAATGTCGAGCCTACCAAGTGGCGGTAGCGACGGCGAAGAAGACTTTCTTCACCGCCTCTATTGCATCTGCAGAAAACAGCAGCAGGAGACTTTTTCAGGTGGTTCGCAGTTTAGTGGAACGACCTGCTCCATCGGGGCCCACTATGGGCCGCATGATCTCCTGCAATGATTTTGCAAAGTTTTTTGCAGATAAAGTCGCTCAGATTCGGGAAGAGGTAGACTCCACCGTGGGAGCAGGGCCGGGGTGGGAGAGTGCTAGAGTCCTGTCTAGTCCAGTTGCATGGGATCAATTCCATTCTGTTACCTCCGAGGATGTGGACAGGCTGCTTGGACGAGTGAAACCAACCACCTGTCTCCTTGATCCTTGCCCATCCTGGCTTATAAAAGCTAGCCGGGAAGGGCTGGGCGATGGGCTTTAAGGGTTGGAGGACTCCCTGGTCCTGAATGGGGTAACTGTGCCCCTGAAGGACCAGGTGCGCAGCCTGGGAGTCATTTTGGACTCGCAGCTGTCCATGGAGGCGCAGGTCAATTCTGTGTCCAGGGCAGCTGTCTATCAGCTCCATCTGGTACGCAGGCTGCGACCCTACCTGCCTGCAGACTGTCTCGCCAGAGTGGTACATGCTCTAGTTATCTCCCGCTTGGACTACTGCAATGCGCTCTACGTGGGGCTACCTTTGAAGGTGACCCGGAAACTACAACTAATCCAGAATGTGGCAGCTAGACTGGTGACTGGGAGCGGCCGCCGAGACCACATAACACCGGTCTTGAAAGATCTACATTGGCTCCCAGTACGTTTCCGAGCACAGTTCAAAGTGTTGGTGCTGACCTTTAAAGCCCTAAATGGCCTCAGTCCAGTATACCTGAAGGAGCGTCTCCACCCCCATCGTTCTGCCCGGACAGTGAGGTCCAGTACCGAGGGCCTTCTGGTGGTTCCCTCGTTGTGAGAAGCCAAGTTGCAGGGAACCAGGCAGATGGCCTTCTCGGTGGCGGCGCCCACCCTGTGGAACGCCCTCCCATCAGATGTCAAAGAGAAAACAGCTATCAGATTTTTAGAAGACATCTGAAGGCAGCCCTGTTTAGGGAGGCTTTTAATGTTTAATTGATTATTATTATTATTATTATTATTATTGCTAGAACTGCGATATTTGGCAGTCTCAGTGACTTCATTTAAAGTGCTTTTGGATTAATTGAACAGCATTAGAGAGGCTTGCATGGTTCCTTCAGATACCGGGGATGGAGTAAAGGTAGTGGATAAGGCTGGGCTGTTGCCTATCTGTGTTCTGTTGATATTTGAGATGATAGTAGTATAAAGACTTCTGTAACCCCACCTGATTACAAGAGCAAGGGTAAAACATGAAAACCAACCATTAAAATATCAGCTGCTGCGTGGTAAAATGAACCAGTTTGTTCCCCATGTTTGTCTTGCACTATCTCATATGGCTTTTTCCCTCTCAGTGGCACCGGATGGCCACAACCCAAGAGACAGATGGCTTCCAAGTCAAGCGCCCGGGCGATGTCAATGTGAAATGCACCCTTCTGCTCATGCTGGATCATCAGGTAACAGGGAACAAGCGCCAGTAGGTGGTGAGAGCAGGCGAGTTGTAGTGCCCTGAAATTATCAGGTTCCAACCACATTACTTTCATGGCACAATCCAGCTTTGAGATGGGAGGAGATACAGCAGTACTAGATCAGAAGCTTCTTTCTCCATATTTTATTATCACAAATCGTGTGGCTCTACTTCCTCCAGCTATATGTACGGTTGTTCTCCTTCTTGAGGATACCATAGTATTGTGCTGAATTTGGATTCCTACTAATCTCAGTGCTTGTAATTTAAAAAGTAAGTTTCTAACCCAAGTAGGACTATGAAGATACAACTGAGAATGAGAAGGCCCTGGGTTCAGAGGCTGGTTCTCTTGCAGACTTTCTGTTGACTGTAATTCATTTGGAGTATGAAAACAGACTTCCTTTTCATGAACATTTCTGCTTATGGATTAGAACTGGTGGGTGGGGCGGGCGGTTCGGAGGCCTGGCCAGAGTCCGCCTGGGATGCCCACTTGGCTACAGATGGTCTCTCTTGATGGTTATTCAGATGGGTCCCATTAATCATTCCTGATTTGGAGATGCAAGCAGGTTGCCACACTCACATTGGTCTGAGGTTAGAGGGCCCTACTTCAAGTGCATGTTAACCAGGCAATATTGCCCTTGCAGCCTCCTCAGTACAAGCTGGATCCCCGTTTGGCTCGCCTTCTGGGCGTTCACACCCAGACTCGGGCCAGCATCATGCAGGCTCTATGGCTCTACATCAAACACAACAAGCTCCAGGACAGTCATGAACGAGAGTACATCAACTGCAACCGATACTTTCGCCAGGTCAGTAAATACATGGCTTGCCTCCCTGCCCCATCTCTCCTTCCTTCCTTCCCCCCACCCCACCCTTTGTCTCAGGGCTTATTCATGGCATGCTCTCTTGATCCATTCTAGATCTTTGGCTGCATCCGCATGCGATTCTCTGAGATCCCCATGAAGCTGGCAGGGCTCCTGCAACATCCAGATCCCATTGTTATCAACCATGTGATCAGGTAGGGCTGAAACTGAGCAGGTTCAGGGGTGGAAACCTGGGGCTACTTTGAAGTCATCTTATTTTACTTGTCATTTTGTGTTATATTTACTGTTTTTAATTAGGTTTTTATAATTTTGGATTACCGAGTAATTTTGTTGTTCCCGCAAGGGGACAATGACAATAAAGATATCTTATCTTATCTACTGATGTTGGTGGCCTGTAACTCCCATCATTCCTGATCGGTGGCCTTGGTGGCTGGGGCTGATGGGAAATGGAGTCCAGCAACACCTATAGGGTTTCAGATCTGAAGAGGCTCCCCATCTGTGCTTGTGATTGGTTGTTATCTCTCTGGAATGCAGCTTCCATCAGAGAGAAAAGGGAGATAGTATAATCTCAATCATAGTAATATGTGGGGGGATCCCACCTCTTCCATGGACAATCATATTTCACCTTGGGACAAGCCATGTGCCTGAGTTCCCATCTGTGAAATGGGAATAATGTTGGCTTGCTTCATAGAACTATTGGAGAAGATAAACAATAAGTATTTATAAAAACTAGTATCAGGGTAAGGTGGAGTATTTCTCCGGGGCTTCTGAAGGAGATGCTGTTGATGTATCCAGGAAGCGATGGCAGCTTCCTGCCACTGGAGCAGCATATATAAATGTGGTTTTTGTGTGTGTGTCAGAACTAGTTTCAAGCCTAAAAAAGATTAGTTCTTCTGTAGTATCCTTTTGAAAAGACTGTGAGGTCCATTTATTTTACTTTCTGAGGCTGATGCGTTTTCCTGCTTATGAAATTTGCTATGATGTGGTTTCATTGTCTGCTTTAATTTCTATATTATAATTCTTCCTTGAGTCTAGGAAAGACAGTATATGGATACTTCAAATAAATGAAAATTATTTTGGCACATATTTGTTTCCTTGGATTCATATATATTTGTGCATCCTAATTTGGGTGTACCCCTGCCATCCAGATTAGTCTGTTTGTCCTCTGCTGAAGCCCTGAAGGGCAGTTGGGTATGAGTCACTTCCTAACCCTAATGTTTGTGGGGTGCTGGTGAAGGAACAGCTCTTGGGGAGATGTAGATTCTCAGGCTTCATCCCAGCCTCCTGTCCCTACCCACCCCTCCAGTGTGGACCCTAATGACCAGAAGAAGACTGCCTGTTACGACATTGATGTGGAAGTGGATGACCCCTTGAAGGCCCAAATGAGCAACTTCTTGGCCTCCACTACCAACCAGCAGGAAATTGCCTCCCTGGATGTCAAGGTAGGTCCCTGGTGACCATTGGGGCAGGAAGCAGAATCAAGCATACCACCTTCCATACTTTGGGGGTGCTTTGATGCTCGCCTTTCCCTGCAGGGGCACCCAGCTTATCCCAAAAATATAAGCAGGAGATGACTACCTGCTTTCAAAGTAGTGCGGCATTTACCCATCCAACCTGGCTTTGGCAATCTAAAATTTTGTATTAATTTCAAATTCTGTACTTGCAATAAGCAGTGCAAGTAAAGCAAGGTTGTGCAAGCCGTCCCATTTTCATTGAGTAGGCTGTATGTCTTGTTTTTCTTCATATTGAAGTAGTTTTGTATAATCTGAAATTCTGAATTAATTTCTTTTTGGAATTAGAAAAGCATTGACTCCGTTAAACAGCAGATGGGTAGGATTTGGTCTCTTAAGAGCAGGGGGAATGGGGAGGAACGAGTTGGCATGCTGTGAAAAAACTGGCATCTGGAGAGTTGGAAGTCTAGGCAGATGGCTGGCTCTCTTCTTGCTGTCTGTAAACAGGTGGGCTAGGAATCTGCATGGCAAGCAACAGAACCCATGACAGATTGGATTCAGAGTGTTCAGAACATGGGGTTGATTTTGGGAGTGGAATTTAAACAAGGTTTCTAGCCTTTATGATTGTGGAGAAGCAAAGGTGACAAGAGCGGGGCTCTAACAAACAGACCAATGACGGCAGCAGAACATCTCACCTCCGAGACCACCCAGTCCTTACTCTACATTTTTCCCCTGTATCTTGCTCTCTTCCTCCCACCTTTTTCCTACTTTCTCCCGTCTGCAAAATTATGCAAACCCATTGCGTAATCAATGCTGACTAGGGACCCAGGTGGCTCTGTGGGTTAAACCACTGAGCCTAGGGCTTGCTGATCAGAAGGTCAGCGCTTCGAATCCCTGTGGTGGGGTGAGCTCCCGTTGCTCGGTCCCAGCTCCTGCCAACCTAGCAGTTCAAAAGCACATCAAAATGCAAGTAGATAAATAGGAACCGCTACAGCGGGAAGGTAAACAGCGTTTCCGTGTGCTGCTCTGGTTCGCCAGAAGTGGCTTTGTCATGCTGGCCACATGACCTGGAAGCTATACGCTGGCTCCCTCGGCCAATAATGCGAGATGTATTTGCAGAAGTATTATACTGCAAAATAAAAATAGCAGGGATCCTCGTTCTAGAACTCTGGTTGTATAGCTTGCTCTAGCCGAAGGGGCTAGTACAAATTAGTGAACGCACATAGACCTGGGGGTGGGGAGAGACTGTGCCTGAAGGGCTGGCTATTATGGAGGAACAAAGAAAGGAGGGCAGGCTTGAGAGGAAGTTAAACGATATAGAAAACTAGGCACTTACCGGTAATCTTTCCAATACTTTGTGTCTATATCTGATACTCCTTTCTCCTTAGGTCTTCCTTCCCTACCCCAAATTGTCAAGCAACATGAAGCCATTGCATTATGGTGGGAAGTGCTTCCATGCTTTCCATTACTCTTATCTTCAAATGTCATACTTCTGTCTCTACTGGTTTCTTCCCTGTCGCTCTGTGACCTGCAGGCCCCTGAATCAGTAGTCAGGACTTATTCCGGCTTATTCAGTTTGGGGAGCACTTCCTTTCCTTCATCAAAACCCCCTATATCCTTTATTCACATTTAGATCCATGAAACCATTGAGTCGATCAACCAGCTGAAGACACAGCGAGATTTTATGCTGAGTTTCAGCAACAATCCCCAGGACTTCATCCAGGAGTGGATCAGATCTCAGCAGAGGGACTTGAAGGTAAATTTAGGGACCAGGCTCTGATGAAACCAGGTAGGGGTGTGCAAAAGGACTACCAGCACAACCCTATGCATGTCTGCCCAGCAGGAAATCCCAGTGAGCTCACCCCCAGGGATGTGTGTGTATAGGATTATAGCGTAAGGGTATGCATGGTAGTGCTGGGGGTCCTCTTGCATGACACACCTTCTGTGCTACAGCTTCTATAGCAGGGGCCAGCAAATTTTACAGCAAGGGGCCAGTCCACGGTCCCTCAGACCTTGTGGGGGGGGGGCGGACTATATTTTGGAAAAAAATATGAATGAATTCCTATGCCCCACAAATAACCCAGAGATGCATTTTAAATAAAAGGACACATTCTACTCATGTAAAAACATGCCGATTCCCGGATCATCCACGGGCTGGAGTGAGAAGGCAATGCTGGGCCTTAGTTGCCTACCCATGTTCTACAGCAGGGGTAGGCAACCTAAGGCCCGGGGGTCGGATGTGGCCCAATCGCCTTCTCACTTCGGCCCATGGACGGTCCGGAAATCAGCGTGTTTTTACATGAGTAGAATGTTTGCTTTTATTTAAAATGCATCTATGGGCTATTTGTGGAGCATAGGAATTTGTTCAATTTCCCCCCAAAAATATAGTCTGGCCCCCCACAAGGTCTGAGGGAAGGTGGACCGGCCCACAGCTGGAAAAGGTTGCTGACCCCTGTTCTACAGCTTCACATGCTCCCAGACCACCCAGAATCATCATTCATTTATTCGCATCTTGCTTTTCCACAAAATTGTTCCCAAGGCATCTCATGACATAACAAATGAAGAGCAATAAATATAATTCAGATATGAACATATAATCAGTGTTAATATGTAAGCACACTAATCCATGGAACAGGAAAAAAATGACCAAATGCAACAGCAAAAGTAAACACAAGAGCAAATAAAGCCTAGCACAGAAATAAAAATAGCACAAATGCAAGACCAAAGATCTCTCTGTTTCAAAAAAGCAACACTGGGTTCCCATTAACTTACATTGATTTGCAGCCACACTTCCCACTTCTGACCCTTGTAGGACAAGACAGTGGGAATGCCCAGACCTTTGATGTTAAGTCTCTCTCCATGCTCAGCCCAATTCCCTATATGTAAGCCATGTCTAACATTTTCCCTGCCTTGTCCACCTAGTCTATCCCTTCCTCCTTTGCCACTTAAAAGAATTCAGGAACGTTTTGATCCTTGGAGACTGGCAGAAATGTGCAAAATCATTGGTGTATTCCAGCTGGAGATGTGGTATTTTGAAAAGGTGTGAGAGTGCCAAACAGATGAAACTAAGAGAGATACCAGTGCCATGTTTGTGAGCATCTCATTGGCATCTGTTGCGCACGTTGCTGGGTTATGGTGACACTCAACAAGGCAGTTTTAATAAGCTTGCTGCGGTCTCCGTTTTGAAACTCTGAACATTGGCAGCACAGGAAGTAGCTCCCCCTTTCCCCCCCTTTTGTTCTAGATCATCACCGACGTGGTTGGGAACCCTGAAGAGGAGAGGCGTGCGGAGTTCTACCAACAACCGTGGATGCAGGAGGCTGTTGGGAGACACATCTTTGCCAAGGTTTGGAGAGGCAAACACCTGCAAAGTGTTTATATGGCATTCCCTATTATTTAAAGTCATGCGGCGTCTTCTCAACCTGGACTTGGCCATGGAGGGAGGATGTTATTTTCAGTCCAGCACACCCCCACACCCCAATAATCACCTTTCTGGCTTTGTTTTTGCCCCTTCCCTGGATTCCTTTTGTACTGCTGCTTAACAGCTGATCCCAGCAAGTGATCTACAGCCTACACTTGCTCAATTCTTCTCCCATTTACTTTCCTCACTGATTGTACACCTGAGAATCAGGCTCTTGCCCTTGGAGAGCAAGGAAGGCCTTACTATGCTTCTGCTATGGGAAGCAAAACGTACCTATGCCTGGCTGTGCTTATTTGCTCCTGCTCATCACTGTGACCTTGTATCTTCCAGGTTCAGCAGCGCAGACAAGAACTGGAACAAGTGCTTGGCGTTCGCCTTACCTAGTGCTGCCACCTTCAGCATCCCTTCTGCACCTTGTGGTACTTTGTAATGGACCAGCAGCCAGGCAATGCTTGTCCAAAATCCTCTGCCTCTATCAGGGCTGGGGGAGTTCTGCCCCCATTGTCTCATTTGGGGATGGGGAGGAGCTTATTCAGTATCCACCTGGGGATTATACAAAGCTTAAAACCTCCTTTAGAGAGAAGTGAGCTCCTCTCCTTCCTCAGACCCCCTCCTTACCCTTCCTATGCGCTTTGCCTCTGGGACACTGGGAATTTTTGAGTTGCCTTCTACCTCTTAGCTGAGTCTCAGCAGCCTCCCTTGCAATGTTGGGTGGCTGCCACTGCTGCTCAATTGTTAACCAAAGCTTCATCCATTCCAAACTGTCAGCCTTGCTTGCTGGCATTTAGTCTTTGCACTATCTCTTTTTTGGGAGCAGGTTTGGTTTTTTTGTAACGGGAAGTTTGTTGTTAATATGTATTGGTGCCCTCCCTCCCTCTGAAACCGCATGGTTCTGAAGATGGGTTTGTTTGTTTCGCTGTTCTGTTAATGACAATCAGTTGATATTTCTTCCATGGTTCTCCAGCACGAAGTTTAAAAAGTGAATAGTGGAGATCTGTTCCTCTCTGGTCAGGCCACATGTACTGCAGGAAACATTTGAGGCCGCCAGCCAAGGAGATTTGCTTGAGCCTTCTTGCTGCCACCCCACCCCACCCCAAGTGCCTTCAGTCCCCAAGCTCCTGGCCCCTCGGCACTTAAATCTAGAATATATCCTCCTTGCTTTCTGGTCCTCCTCTTGAGATGTAGTTGGCCAAGTAGGAGCTGACGGGATGTTCACTCACTATGAACAAGAATGTTACCAGTTTCTATGTTGAATGTTTTCTAATAAAAGTAACTTTTAAGCAGCAGCTCGAATTAAGCTTGCCCGATTTCTCTTCTGCCCTACAAAAGGAGGCTGCTCTCGAGCAGATGTAACTTTCAGCAGTAGCAGGATGAGGGAACTGTGATTCACCAGGCGTTGGGCTACAGTGCCCATCATCTCTGGCCATGATGGTTAGGGCTGATGCGAATTAGGACGCCAGTGATATCCAGTAGGCCACAGCTGCCACATCCTTGCTTTGCTTTCAAGGTTCACTGCCATGCTATAAGTCAGACACAAGTTATAAGCTCTTACACTCAAGGTCCAGTTGAACAAGTATTACATGGAATACCAAATTCATTGTGAGAATCTCTACAAAGCAGACAAGTTCTGTCTACCACAGTGATGATTTTTTCCGTAATTTGAAAATTTCAGACAACCAGTTCTTTGGAGTAGGTCCTCCAGCTAATTGCTGCACCCCTGCCACCTTTCTGCGCTCTGGCTTTTGAAGGTGGAAGACTGGAGAAAAGGAGGCCTGCTGTCTCACAACAAGCTGCTACTTTAAATTTGCCCACTTTGAAGCACTTGGGAACCTAGTATGCATTACTTTTTTCCAATATTTCTTTTACGCAGCTTCACTTTAGCACTCAAAATCTAGCTACTGAATGTCATTTCTTTTTAGCTGTATAGCAGCCTTGTACTGGTAGCCTGTGGTGCTCCAGATGTTGGACTCCTCCTTTTGAGACATGCTGGCAGGAGCCAATGAGAACTGCCACTCAACATCTGGAAGGGGAAATGACACCGAATTATAGAAATGTGTGATCTGAGTAACAGCCCAAGGCCAGCAATTTTAATCAATTCACTTTAAAATATCTCCTGATCAGTTTCTAGTTGAGTGCTCCAAAAACAGGCTTCCTTAACAAGAATATTGTTTCGTACAGATCATGATAAATCATAATCTCTCAGCGGTTCTTTTTTCATACCAACCCTATAAGGGTTCTAGGACAGAGAATTGTTATTTGATGGGTCAAAAGACTCACAAGCCCACTCATCATGATTTGAGGAAAAGATACACTGGGAAATACCAACACTTAAGGTGTTTAACATGGCAGTAAATTAAGAATGGCCTTAAAGAGGCTTTTTCAAATATAGCTATTTGACCTTGGGCCTTAACAGTGCTTCAACATGTTACCTTCCTACAGTCAGCGGAGTTAAATCTATTGTACCAAAAGATAAGTCTTTGCTATTCATTCATGGCTCTGGGAGCTAATTTTCCGGAGAACTGGAGGAATAGATAAGTCTTTAAGCACAAATTTCTGTGCTTTCTTCTCCTTCCTCTATTTACAAGCACAACTGTTAACATTAAGTTTTATTAAGAGGGGGGAAGGACATTGGGGTGTAAAGATTACAGTGGAGAATGAAGTCTGAATTCACTTGCTTGAGTAGGGCAGCAACTTATTTCCACAGCTTCTTGATAGACATATTCTTCTCACTGTCTTTTTGCATAACCTGTCAAAGAGAAAGAACATTAGAAATAAAGGCAAAAAGGCCAGTAGCAGAGATCAAACTTTCGAGCAGTTAAATGGCTACCTGAATTCTACACAATTTAGTAACTTTTTTGTATACTGTACTACCTGTTGGACAAGATGAAGTCTCAGCTCTAATCCCACCCTGACTATATGCATTAAACTCTCACTATTCCTTCCATATCCCTCCCACAACAAAAATGGATGTGGGCTTTTTTCTTTTTATAATGTCTACCCTGCCCTGGAACAAACCACATAGGCTTTCTCTGTAAAAGTACAGTGGTACTAACAACTTAATTCGTTCTGGAGGTCCATTCTTAACCTGAAACTGTTCTTAACCTGAAGCACCACTTTAGCTAATGGGGCCTCCTGCTGCCGCCGTAGCACGATTTCTGTTCTCATCCTGAAGCAAAGTTCTTAACCTGAGGTACTATTTCTGGGTTAGCGGAGTTTGTAACCTGAAGTGTTTGTAACCCGAGGTACCACTGTACAGCCTTAATGTAACAAGTGACTAAATTATAAGGTCCCCACTATTGCCTATGCCTTTATTTAATCTCTGCAGCACCTTAGGACCTGCAAGCAAGCTCTGACACAAACACCGATGACAAGAGCAACAAAATGCAAATCGCCTACATCTTGGGCTCTTTCCAGTCTTCCCCACCCCGAAAGAATAGCCTTTCCCTCATACCCACTACCCACAATACCTTTGCTACAGCCATCTCGAAGTCTTCTTGAGTTACGTGTACCCGCCTCTCCCTCAACGCGTACATTCCAGCTTCTGTGCACACGCCCTGCAAAAGAGATCTGTAAGGGACCCACCTGAGCTGCCCCACACAAATGCCAAGAGAATATACAGCTCAGGTAGGCTTGCATCTGTCCCACCCAAGGATAACAAAATGATCGCTGTCAAAGTGGATGTGTTTGAGATTAGTACATATGACTAGGTAATGAACCCCTCCACTGATGGAAAATGGTTGGTCAGGACAACCCAAGAGTATCAAAACAGTATTTGAATGTGTGGGTGCAAACACCACCACAAGAGAGACCAAAATCCGAGATTTTTAAAATCTTTGTCTGAAGTCCCTTCTACTCACTGATGCAAACATACAAGCCTCAGAAAGTGTTACCAAGAATTTCTAGCAGGCCTTGATAATCAAATGATCCATAATGCTGCATGTGGTAGTCAGAGAAGGGGTGCCAAACTTGGGTAGAAGAATTCTCAGATGCAAACTTGCTATTTTACCTTGACCTCAGCTCCTGAAGCCCCTGGCATCAGCTCTGCAATTTTCCGCAAATTAATTCCCCGTGTCAGGTTCATCTTGCGAGAGTGGATCTTCAAGATGTCAAGTCGAGCCTGTGGAGTGACAGGAAGGAGAGGAAGCAGCAGTTAAATGACAATGCAGTTTGGCAAACAGGGACACTGGCTGCCAGGGTAGGAGAAGCTATTCAGGGAAAGCCTACTACATGGATAAATACAGCGGCTGTCTCCCACCAAGTCTCCATTACCTCTTCATTTGGTGGTGGGAATTCAATTTTTCTGTCGATACGCCCAGGACGAAGCAGGGCTGAATCCAAGATGTCTATGCGGTTGGTCGCCATGATGACCTAAACAGGAAATAAATAGCATTTCACTAGAACAGGAAATAAATAGCATTTCACTAGAAGCCTATATGCAGTGTTTTGGCTAATAGATACCAGCAGATGCTACATCTATCCCCGCTTCCCATCAACAGACCACAGTAAACGTTCTTCCCCAAGCCACCTATAAACTTCTCTTCCTCCTGCAGCCGGAATCCTCTCTGCCGCCTCCTCCATTTCAGCCCCTCTATAGTTATGTACATACGGTTGGTAGCAAGGTTTCATAGCCTTAAGTGCAATCTAGGTTCAAATTATGTATTTCTTTTAAAAACAATATGCCAAGAAGAGCAACATTCTTCAAACTCCCATCAATTATACAAACTACGTTCCTGTGCATAATCCACGGAATGAGGGGAAAGTGTGGATTCTGTTCCTTTCACAACATACCTTGATGTTCTTGGTGGCCTCAAAACCATCCAGCTGGTTGAGCAGTTCTAACATGGTGCGCTGAACCTCGCTGTCGCCACCAGAGCCACCCTCCAGGCGGGAGGAGCCAATGGAATCAATCTCGTCCATGAAGATAATGGAGGGAGCGTGCTCCCGGGCCATGACAAAGAGCTCACGCACCATCCGTGCCCCTGCCACCAGGAAACAAGCCAAGATCCTTTAGCAATTACTGCAGTGCCCCCAAGAGCTAGATGAGCTCTTCCCTCAAACATACAGCCCTATCTAAAAATGCTCCCTTACCCCTCTATCAAACACGAACCATACCGCCAGCCCTATTTCAGAGCCTAGTTGCATTTTAAAGAGATGGGTACAATAGTGCTCAATCAGCAGGCATGCCCTGTAAAAATTATGACAAAGGGGCAACTTGATCACAGAACTGGAATCTTGTGACCAATTCTGTGCTTGGAGGACTGCAGAACTCCCCCTTTTCAGGATCTGGGAAATTGTAAACAGTCTTTTTCAAGTCATCTGCCAAACTGTACAGGCAGCTACCTTTTTCTAGTGGGAAAAAGAATACATGGATCCCCAGGTACGGTCTGAGGCACATGAGCTGCCACCTTACTGAAGCTAAGGAGGGCTGGGTCTCGTCAGTGCCTGAATGGATCGGTCTCCTGAGAATAACATGCACGTTGCCTAATAAGGTTTGAATGGAATGCCATGGAGAGATGGACTGGGAAGTCATAAGAGAAGTGACTTGTAATGGTTAATGTTTCATATATGTACAGTGGAACCTCGGTTTTCGAACGTAATCTGTTCTGGAAGACCATTCGACTTCCGAAACATTCAAAAACTGAAAGCGGAAGCCTCAATACAGTAAGGAAACTCAAAACGGAAGCCGCGTGGCACGTTCATTTGGAAACTGAAACAGCTATTTCCAGGTTTTCGGTGTTTGAAAGCTGCAACGTTCCGACTTCTGAGATGCTCGAAAACAGAGGTTCCATTTGTGAGAAATGTATTTTTTTAAAAAAAATTAAGCACAATGCCTTAAATTCCAGGATAGAATAAGGGAAGGATATAAATGTGATGATAAAACTTTCTCCCATCCACCTTACTCACCTTCTCCAATGAACTTCTGCACAAGCTCAGAGCCAGAGACACGGATGAACGTGCAATCAGTGTGATGAGCCACTGCTCGGGCCAGCAAAGTTTTCCCAGTCCCAGGAGGTCCATACAGCAGCACACCCTGCAATAAGTGTAACATGAGATTTGTATGGAGAGGGAACTAAACCTATTTAGTGGAGAGGAAGAGAAAGGAACTCATGGCAGCACAGCACGTCCGACAGCCTCTCTTGCAGACTGTCTAGTACCTTGATGGTGCCAGTTGGGGCAATGAAACAAAAAGTGTAGAAAATTTGCATCCCTTTGCGGGCTTTTAATACAGAGACCTGCTGCTTTCTACCCACCCTCCGTTTGTTGTGGGCATGGAGTCCCAGGAATCTGCCTTATACCAAGACACCCTTGGTCTGCCTAGCCCTGAACATTAGTTGTTTTCTATTCTGAGACAGGCTATTTCCCTTGAACTGGAGATGCCAGGGGCTGAACCTTGGCCTTCTGAGTCAAGGCATGTGCTATATCCCCTCGTACCTTTCAGATGCATCCCTCCCTAAAGAAGGCCCAGGAAATGGGGGCGACGGCAAGCTTCTCTTCATGTGGGATGAGTATTTCAATACTTATTTGTAGTTAATGTCAAATGTGAGTAATCATCTATCCAGTTATCTAAAGTGTGGTCTAGTGAGAAAGCGAGGCACGATATGGTGGGGACACCGCACATTTTTTCACTTGCCTTGGGTTGAGCAATGCCCAAAGCTTCAAAAAGCTCTGGATGCTTGACGGGCAGCTCAATCACTTCCTTGATCTCTTTGATCTGCTTGTCAAGGCCGCCAATCATCTCATAAGTAGAGTCTGGCACTTTCTCCACCATCATCAATGAGACCAGGGGGTCCACCTTGTTTGGCAAGATCTTGTGGAGTGTGTAGCTGTCATTCCGTAAGGCAACACGGCAGTTCGGGGTTACCTGCATGGTATAGAGGTATGTGAGATGCATGTTCCACCCTGGGTTTCCCAGGGGGAATTTAAAAGATAAGGCAAACCCAGACACAGGAAAGAAAGCAGCACACATATTCCCATGTCTGTGGAATACCAGACATGGCCCAGCAAATACTCACATCATTGATGTCTATGTTTTTATCCACGTCAACAACAAACTTGCCTTCTGGATGAACCTGGAATAGAGGGCCAGTTATTACCGTAAGAATCAAACACTTGCAGCATCAATGGCAAAACAAGTCAAGCCAAAGAAATCAACAGTCAACATGGCTCACAGGAAAAATATACCCACTTCCACCCATTTGGCAAAACATTTCTAGCTTACAGTGCAAAGCAACTTGAAGATATTATTGAGGAAGATTACTATTGTTAAAAACATAAAAAAGAGTTTTGGAAGCCACACAGGATTCATTAAGCACCTAGATATTGAATCATTTTTGCTACTTCTGTCCAGAAACAGCAAAGTAACAAGAGAATGAGTTGTGAACCCAGGTTAAAATTCTCACCTCTACCATGAAGTAATTAGGGGCCTCAGACATGCCACTGCCTTCCAATTTCAACCTTATGGAGCTGTCCTTTTCATGCTGCTCTTCCTCCAAGGATCTCAGAGCAGCATACATGCATCTCTTCTCAACCCCCATTTTCTGCTCACAAACTTGTGGGGCAGAGGCTCGGGTGAGAGATGAACTTCACAGCCAGGTTGATATTTGAACCAATGCTCTTCCCAGTCCTAGTTTTAACACTGTGCTTTGAATATTGAAAAGTGCTGTTTAAATGCCAACAGTTATTATTCCCAACTCATAGCCTGTTTGAAGGATAACCCCCCTCCACGCACAGAGATGTACATATCTGATACACACATTCAGGGAATGACCATACCTTGACAAGCACTTTCTTCTTGTCCATAGCCCTCACCACTTCACCCACGTAGGAACCTTGTTCCTGCAGAAGTTGCAACTCCTCGCGAAGCAGGCGCACTAGGGTGGTCAGAGAAAACAAAACAGCATTAGCACCAGTGGAGAGGAAGTCTCCCAATTCAGCATCATCTTGGACAACTCAGGGACTGCCCCTCCCTAGAGAGGCAACATTTCCAGAAGCAAGGGAGGAAACATTTCTCGGAGGGTTTTTCCCCCCATAAAAATAAGGGAAATAAGAAAATAAGTAGCATATCTATTTCAGAACAGTTCAAAAGTTTAGCTTAAGGAAACAAAATGCTTTATGTACAACCTAGGACACAAAACTTTGCTGCTTTCTATTTTGATTAGATTTAAAAGTACAGTGGTACCTCGACTTACGAACGTCTCGACAACCGAATTTTTCGACTTACGAATGGGGGTAATGGCCGCGCGCTTATGAATGTCTCGACATCTGGGGGGAAAACTGCGGTGGTTTTAGATAGGGATTTTCCGACTTACAAATTTTTAGATAGGGTTGCTTCGACTTACACATTTTTCCGTTTCCAATGCATTCCTATGGGAAATCGAGTTTCCAATGGCGTTTTTCAACTTACGAATTTTTCAACTTACGAAGGTGCCTTCGGAACGGATTAAATTCGTAAGTCGAGGCACCACTGTATTTACATCTCAAGTTATAAATATACTCAGTGTTTGATATTTTACTTATGAGATTACATAAAGTGAGCACAGATTCTTAACATAAAAGCATTAGACTTTATAAAAATATAATCAGTAACGCAAAGTTGCTTCAAATTAAGGTAGCAAACATATACAGGTTTTTGCCAGCGAGGAAAATGTGGGTGCAGGATAGAAACAGAATTTAAAAACAAAAGCCATCAAACCTCTCCCAAAACACAAAAGCAACACTGCAGAGAGCTGAACAATCCCCAACTTACCCTTGGCATTGAGTTCATTCCGCTGTGCCTGCAGCCGTCTGAGATTCTGGCTCTTATCGTTGACTATCAACTTGAAGAAGAAAAGGAGAAAGATGACACCTCACCCCAAAATAGCATAGTGCCCCATCAACTAAAGGTATTTGCTCCCCCTATGCCAGCCACCAGATAATTATTCTCACAGAGATACGAGTTGGGGCACTCTGGCTACTAGCTGGCAAACAAGGGTTGATTGGTAATTGCATTCTCTTTTCCTAAGGAGTGGAAAAGCAGCTACCGTAGCTCCAAACAGGATGTAAACACCAGAGGCATGTGGTGGTTAGAGTGTTGGATTAAGGTCAAGGAGACTC
The DNA here is from genome assembly GCF_963506605.1 of Zootoca vivipara. Taxonomy (NCBI): domain Eukaryota; kingdom Metazoa; phylum Chordata; class Lepidosauria; order Squamata; family Lacertidae; genus Zootoca; species Zootoca vivipara. The sequence continues at coordinate 23,340,276 of NC_083288.1, read as the reverse complement.
AGGCTCAACCCCTCACTCTCCAAGTAAGCTTTGGTAGTTACTGTCTCAGCTTGCCTACCTCACAGGGCAGGAGTGGGGGGGGGGGAGAGAAGGATCACCATGTAAACTGCCTTAAGCTCCTTGGAGGAAAGGTGTGAGATAAAGGTAGCAAATACACAACTCTCTCCCCCCCCCACAGTATTGTCAAAGAGATCTCTCTTTTCCTTCCAAACACCTTCCTTTATGTGTCAAGTCTTGTCTTTTACAGTAAAGATACAGACATACTCTGTGTGTGTGGAAAGATATTTGAAAACACACACATACGCAAACCACATTACAGAATGCATGCCTATCTTCATCCATTAATTATAAACCTGAGAGGAGGACCTATATCTTGCGCTGATCTTTTCAATAGTCCTTAACATAGGCACTATAGAAATAAAAAAGCAAGCCAATAAAGAGACTGGAGATCATCTAAAGATCCACTAGCCATAGGATCCCCCACATGTTAAAACAACTTTAACTACCTGTAGGTATGAAAGTTGTGTTGTCTGCCTTTGAGAAAGGATTTAGAAAGTAAAGACTTATATTTATCCTCCCACTCCAGGAAACAAAAATATCTCACCTGTAGCTCTTCAATCTTGGAGAGGTAATACTGACGTAGCCCAGTCCCACCTTTGCCTTCATCCAACTCCATCTGCACGAAAGATTTGGGACAGCAAAGAGAAGAAGACAGATAAGCTCAAGGACAAGAGGCACAGCTCACCACCCACCCAAGTTAAATTACAGCCCACTACCCAAACCATGAATTGTCACCCCTACCTTACAACTTGCTGTTTCACTCCTCTCCCCAGCCCCAAAGCTAATGCACCCTTTAACTGTTTAAAATAGGCAGTAACACCCTCTCCAACACCTAGAAGTGACAGCTAGCAAGAACGGGCCTTTTCTGTGATGGCTCCCCGTTTGTGGAATGCCCTCCTCGGACAGTCCTGCCTGGTGCCATTGCTACATATCTTTAGGTGTCAGGCAAAAAAACATCCCTCTAGTCTACACCAAAGGCCTTTAGGGCTGGTTAAACAATCTATGGGCTTTAAAAATGTATTTGTGGGAGGGGGAACTATGGGCGGCAGTCCTCTTGATGTTTTATTGCGCTATACGTTTTGTGTCTTCATCTTGCATGAAAACACCCTGCGATCTTCACGCAAAGAGGGTGGTACGTACATTTAATAAATACCCAAATCACTACTAGTACTGGTAACCTTTCACATGGCATTACAAGCCATCTCTCCACATTACGTGGACCCTCCCATATTTTCATTTTAAGGTAGGCAAAGGAGGACACACCCTCCCCACATTATAACTGTGAACCGCCCCGAGACCCCCGGGTATAGGGCGGTATATAAATTCAATTAATAACAATAAACATAATAATAAGGCAGCTGAATAGCAACTACACCCACCCAGATTGGCTTCATAGCACCAAGCGCCTCTTTCGGATCAGGATCCCTTTAAAGTCAGGCCACCTCCTTCCCCTGTTGCCCCGCCAACATCGCCGTCACTTTCGCCGTTAATTTGAATCCACACACAAATGAACTTCCTCCTCTCCCCGTTTATACCCCCCCCCCCATTTTTAACGAAAACCTATCCGCCATCCCTTTCCCCTTTAGCCAGGCAAGTGGCAAACGGACCTCCCTTATCTCTCGCCCACTTTTACAAACAAGACACCCCCGTGAGAACAGCCGCCGGTTTAGTGGGGTGAGAGAAAGCGGAGGCCGGAGTGACTCAGCACTCGCGGGAACCCGCTTACCTGCTCTGGCCCTTCAACCGCCATTTTCCCCCTCGCCGGTATCCACATTCACTGCACGGCGCATGCGCTCACTCCACGGCGGAAGCTGCGGGAAGGGAAGGCCGCCTTCCTTCTTCCGGTTGCTCGCCCTCAATCAACATGGCCGACGCTCGAGCGCCCTCCTTGGGAAAAGGAAGCCGTTTGCTTCCCCCCTCCCTTTTCGCTCCAAAGAGATCCGGTCCACAGTAGGTTTAATTGGCCTACTTCCGGTTTTAGATTGCCGGGTTCTGTATGTGGCGGAGCAAGAATTGCCCCCCCCTCCATATGATGAGTTCTACGAATTTACGATCGAGAACCGGAAGCGACGTTTGTTGACACTTCTTGTTTTCTCTTAGTTTTCTTGTGGCGTTTAGCCGCTGCACATGCGTACAGCTCGGAGGGCGTTCCTTTCTCCCTTCCGCCTCAAGTTATATTTGACATACTTTTGCTGCCATGTTGGTAGGGTATTTAGATGGGGGGGGGAGGAGGAAATCGAATGACAATATAACGTCATTCCCTATGGTCCCCTAGGAGGTAAAACGGGAGCTCTGCATAGCTTCTTGTCCGTTTGCATTTGGCGGGCGAGGGGGGTGGGCGAGGGGCTTTGCCACACTCAAGATGGCTATGATGATGCCGGCGAACGTAATTATACAAACCGGAAGAGGAAGTGCTACGGGCCGTAGGAAGGATCAGATCAAGTTCCGAGCACGTGTGTGCGTAGTAGCTGCTTCTCTGCGCCCGAGGGACCGCAGCTGCTGATTCCAAGATGGGCAAGAAGCCCAAAGTGGGGAAGACCCGAAGGGACAAGTTCTATCACTTGGCCAAGGAGACTGGTGAGAAAACTGGGGTGGAGTTCTGATTTATTTATTTGTTTGCTCCCTTAAGTAATAAACGACCCCAATGTATGTCTTGCCCTCATGGGCTGGGTTTCATTTGTGAATGAACGGGGGCCCCGGAGGTGTGGTTGAAGTTGAAACTGTTCCACTCCGGGATAACTCAGTCGGTAGAACATGAGACTTATAATAATAATAAATAAATCTGAGGGTCGTGGGTTCAAGTCCCACGTTAGGTGAAAGATTCTCGCATTGCAGGGGTTGGACTAGATGACCCTTGTGGTCCCTTCCAACTCGGCAATTCTATGATTCCCTGAGGAGGCAGGGGAGACCTAGCTGTAAGTTTCTTGGCTTGAAGGAGGTTTTCTGCAAATCCAAAGGCAGAAAGACTTCTCCCTTTCTGCTGAGGATTGGGTAAACAGTAACCTGCTTAAACTAGTGGGATGTAGAATTAGGTTAAAGTTGGGCATCGTCAACCTTTCCAAACCCAGGTTCCACATTGGCAACCCATTTTACCATATATTAGCAAAGTGGCAGTGTTTCTGTTGCGACACACGTCGGATCAGATTCTGACCCACCTGTTGAAGACCGTTGCTTTACATGACTCTTAAGAGGAACTTAACAATGCTTAGGTATAACTTGCATATGGGGGGTTGTGTAATCATCTTGCAGGGGGCAAAATAATAATAATAATAATAATAGTAATAGTAATAATAGCAGCAGTTGACATTTTATAAGTGCTTTCAGGTGTTTGAAGTGTTTTAGTAACCATCTTTACAACAGTCCTGTGAGGTAAATAAGTGTTATCCCCCATAATGCAAATGGAAGGGACTGAGAGGAAGTGGTTTACCTAAGACCACCTTAGTGACTTTATGACAGAGGCAAGATTTGAACTGGGGGCTTCCCGATTCATAGCTTAGTCTCTTTAACCACGTCACCATGCTGCTCTTACGATTCAAGATTTGAGTGAGTATACATTGGGCTTGCTTTAGATATAGGTTTTCCTTCAAGGGAAGGACCATAATTCAGTGGCAGAACATAGGCTTTCCATGCAAAGGTCTACACTGACTGACACAAGCACTCCCCAGGGTTTCAGAAAAGCATCTTCCCCACTCCTACCTGGAGATGCCTGGTTCTATCCTTGGCTTCTTCAAATAGGAGTAGGAAAGATGCTTGTGTGAACGATGGGCACGACGGCACCTTTTTCTCTCAGGCCGTTGGGCCGTCTCACTTAGATTAATTGCCCCCATCTCACTGAACCACCCTTTACTCGAAGGTTTCTTTTCCTTTCCTCTTAAAATTCTAGCCCAGAGTATCCTGCGGGGGACCTTTGTGAGAGGATATTTAGTAAGTAGGAGTCTCAGACAGGTTTTCTTTAAATAAACAATGAAGATTTATTTAAGGCAAGATAGTATATAACACAAATGGATTAAACTTGGGTTACTTCAAGCATATAGTACGATTACACTTTAATTCATCCTCAGTTGTTTTGCGTTATATGTTTGGTTCCGGTGATACTTTCTTTCAGTTATCAACCCCCTTTAACAATCCTGCTCCTGAGGTAGCAATAGACCCAAGGGCTCTCCACACACCCTCCATTCGCTGGGTTTGGGAGTTTCTTCTTTTCCTAAGAAGAATCTCTCCCCACCAGACTAGATTTGAGTTCCAAGTAGGCTGTTCCTTTCCAGCTCCTACTTCTCCTGGCTCAACCACTGCCTCCCAGTAAGATTCTGCTCTATACAATACACTCAGAGGGGAAGTTGTCTTTTTCCAGAACCAACTCTTTCTCGAATTCACTCTTTCTACCTCAACTGTCTCCCTGCCTATCTCCCGGCCTCTCCAACCTCTATTCCAACCCACTTACCCAACCAACCTCACTCTACCTCCCACTGTCTCTCAAATCCTCTCCTATTAAAAACTCTCTCCTGGAACCACGGCCAACCAGAGGCTGCCATTCATGAACCATTTGCAGACAAGGAAAGGAAAAAAAAACACCCCACTTTCTTTTGTTTTTGATCCAACTGGTCCAGCCAAACCAACTTTTTCGTCACACTCCGGACAGCTGTTTTTTGTCAGTCAGTGTTAATGTAATCAGCTTTTTGAGTCCCAAGACTTTCCTTTTGCTCAGACACGCATCTGGGGACCCACACTTTCAATCTTAACTATTATATTTGTACTGTGGTAGAGCAGCTGGTGTGGCCTACCTTGTTAAGTTACAACCTAGCAGCAGTTCCCAGCCAGCTGGTTGAGGTTGGGCTAATGATGTGCGAAGGCCAGTGCAGGCTGTATAAAACAGCTTCCTATGTTACCTAGGTTGGGCTAGCTAAATGATATCTGGGCCACATTCTTTTCTGGGTTAAAACTGGAGGCACACTTCACTCTTGCACTAAAGGGTATGTGTATTGGATTGATAGTGAGATAAATAGATAAATCGTTCTTGATCGGCCCCTGGAACAATGAGCAGCCATTCTCCTTGCATCTCCAGCACAGCCCATTAAATACTACTTCCTAGTTGGCCCACCCTCATCTTGGCCAAATAAGACAGTGCTCAAGAATAGGACATTGCCTTACAGGGTTGTTCTGGGGATTAATTGGGGAGGGGAAGAACCATGTACGCTACCTCGAGTTCCATGGAGGAAAAGGGGGGATATAAGTGCATTGAATGAATGAATGAATAAGGTCTAACTGGGCATGGCATGGTGCCCATGCATCCCTTTTCCAGGATTCCGTTCCCGTTCGTCTTTCAAGCTCATTCAGTTGAACCGCAAATTCCAGTTCCTTCCAAAGTCTCGGGCGCTGCTGGATCTGTGCGCTGCTCCTGGAGGATGGTGAGTGACAGGCAAGCAGGGCAGGGGGCGC